>NW_027362761.1:1119375670-1119950670 GCF_046119375.1 Phyllobates terribilis | reverse complement strand
GTGTCTGCTCATAGGAGCCCCATCAAAGCCAGTCATTCCCTATAGTGTCTCCTGTATCTGTCACGTACAGGAGGGCTTCCCCCACCGCAGCCTCCTCCAGTGTGCAGCCCATCACACACAAATACAAGCTAAAGAGACTTCAAGGCGCAAATTATATTTTGTGCTTACCAGATAGAAACAGGTCTAATAAACATACGGATCTCTCACCCACCTTCAGGAGATAATGGGGTTTTTTTTTTCAGATGCAGGTGCAGCTGTTATGAAATTGAGTGCAGAGGATATATGCATGTACAGAGGAGATCATTTATCAATGCCCAAAGGGTGCACTACATGCTAAGCTGATGCTATGGAATACAAAGCTGGCTTTCACAAGCCTTTTATGAAACATGCCTACGTCCCCGCTTTTCATCTGGATAACATTATATCCTTATAAACCTGAGGTATGCAAAAAAGCATCAATCTGCAATGCTACAATAGAACTGATGAAACACTAAAGGGTTATTCCCGTCTTCATTGATGGGCATTATTGGATAGTGCTTGTGAAAAGAAGCAACTTTCCAATTTACAGGTTTTTTTTTTTTTCGTTTGCTGCTTGCTGCATGAGTCCCTGTGCACCTCTGAGGCGGAACATGTGCAGTACTGACAAGCTCTTTTTCATAGAGCTTGTAAGCGCTGCTCTGAAGCTGGAATGAAGTTATCTTCTGATCTTGGCCAACTTCAGTATCACTGCGCTCCTCTGATGTTGCATAGGCATAGATGCCATATGTAACAGTCTGGGCCAGCAGTGCAACAATGCTGTTGATCTGAACTGTCAATCAAGCAATAGCGCTACACCCTAAGCAAGCACTAAACAGGGAGGTTTGGGAGCAGTGCTCTCATTCCGAAGATGATGATACAACCCCTTTAATAGAAGGTAATACCAAAATTCAGGTAAATTAAAGGCGTTCTATAGTGAATATCAAAAGTGGAATTAAATGGAGTCTGTCAGCACAAAAAGACTGTTCAAACAAAGCACAGTCGCTCGGTGCACCCTTGAAGTGGCCAAACAGTTCAGTACATGTTTCCACCTACTTTTTTGCCATCAGTCTCTGCGCTCTGCTTTCATGATTGACAGTCCTGGGGTAGCTCTATGGCCAGCGCCCCTGCATGGTGTCCCCTTCTTCCTCCATGCAGGGACGCCGGCTTTCTCACTGCCCTGGCCCCACAGTGTGGTCCCCGGCGTTTCCTGCTTCTTGCTCTGTACTGAGTGCCAGCAACGTGCTTTGTACATGCGCGAGAGCACTCCCCTGCTCGTAAAGGGGTAGCATTCATATAATAATTGCCCACAGCCTGTTGCTGAGACGCATTTAGATGTCCACCTGCAAGATGGCTCTGAGCCTACTGCTGATAGTCATCCTGTATAAAAAAACTCCCTCTCCCTTAGGGAGTTGCCAAGCAACATGTTTAGTCATTAGATAGTGTGGTGCCACTGCAGTTGTGAGGTCCTCTGGTCCCGGTGTGGCCAGTGTCCTGAATCGAATCCCTGGTTCCAGTGCAGCCATGTCCTGAACCGGAATCCCTGGTCCCGGTGCGGCCAGGATCCTGAACCTCGTCCCAGTGCAGCAAGTGCCTGGACCTTGTCCCCTAGTCCTAGTGTCCCAGTGCCTGAACATTGTCCTTTGGTCCTAGTGCGCCCAGTGTCCGAACGTTGTCCCCTGGTCCTAGTGCGGTCAGTCCTTGGTAACATATATAGAAAGACCTCTTTGAGTCGATCATCCAAATATGAAAAGTGGTCTTCTTGGGGGTGGTTTTCTTTGGGGTGGTATTCTCCGGGGTGGTCTTCTTGGGAGTGGTTTTCTCAGGGTTAGTCTCCTTGGGAGTGGTCTTTTCAGAGATGGCCTTCTCAGGGGTGGTCTTCTCAAGGGTGGTCTTCTCAGGGGTAGTCTTTTCGGGAGTGGTCCTCTCAGTGGTGGTCTTCTTGGGTATGGTCTTCTCAGGGGTGTTCTTCTTAAACCAGATGACCAGAATTTATAATATATGGTGGAACAGAAAATCTGTCACAGGGAATAAGTGAGTTAGTTTTTTCAAAAAGATGGTCTTTTGGGTGGGTTTCACTGTAGTAGGCATTCTGACCCAAATAAAATCTATCTGTGCATCAATGTGTTAATTTGTAGAGTCAGTGTGCAAATAGCCCTACTGTACACCACTTTCTCTGTGCAGGGCTCCTGGCTGCAGGATGAGGCGTGTCAGGTGTAATTTAATCCTTCAGAGTTTTCAGTAGCAACATGCGAAAGCAAAACAAAAGTTTTGTTTTTGGTCATGCAAAGTTCAAAGACACGTCTTTGAGCTGTGTAAAGTACAAACTTTCTGTCTCCGCAGAGGACTATGGCCCCAGCTGTAAACTTCACTTCCAATGCAAAGTTACAATGTGCTGAACTCTACACTAAGGATAGTTACATTGTATCTATAAAATATCTACTGTACACTTAAGGGGGTACTTCTAACAATACAAGTTATTCTGAGGATAGGCGATAACTTGCTGACCACTGGGACACTCACTGATCCTGAAAATGGGGCATGTCATTATGCCCTGTTGTTGGAATTACGCAGTAGTTTCCCATGCGAAACATTGCTCCATTCATTGTATATAGAACTACTGAGACAATGAATGGAGCATCACTGCATTCTTGAGATTGGCGGGGTCCCAATGGATGGACCTCAAACAATTATCTCCAATCCTGTAGATCGATGATAATGTGCATTGATGGAAATAACGCGACTGTCCTCCCTGAGACTGAACATGACTACTATACATGTGACCCTCCACTCTGGGGCTGAAAAGGGACAATACATTTCTCATGTATAATCACCCTGCCTCATTCTATCCGTTTGCCTCCCTCTGAACCCTCTGTTCAGATTAGCCTTCTGTTCCTCCTGCTTTCAAGATGGCACCGCAGTGGCATGGGGAGTGCAGTCCTTGGGTGGACGTATTTTTTATTTTATTAGTGCCACTATAGCATTTTATCAATGGTTTGTACAGTAGTTGATGACCTCTTTAATGTGTTTGAGGGCCTCCAGGCTCTCCCTAGAAGCCTAGACAGATGTTTCATTGGGGAAAGAAGGATGTTGAATTTTAGTCATTTTGTTCCCAGGATAAAAAGCTGGCTTCAGGAGTACCTCACATGGAAAGCACACGCATGCTTAGCTGACCTAAACATACTGTACATGTGTATAGGGTTGGGAGGATGGAAGAAATTGCTATTTAAGATGTGTGCCCAACTTTAAGTGACTCTTCAGATGAAATCTTAAATTGTAGTTTTAAGGTAGTCCTCTGAATGTTTCCACTAATCTCCTTAAAGTGACCCTCTAATCGAAACCTAAAATGTTACTATACATGGCGCATGTATAGTGAACATACTTATACAGGAGTTTGGCCGTGTGCTCCTGTGTTCTCGATGAGAAAGCCACATCGGCCGGAGGCTTATCTAAGGCAGAACAATGTGATCAGTAGTCAAAAATTGGACAAGCGCAATTGACACCTCTCCCAACCGTCAGTCTGCCGGCGCCCACTTACACATTACACCATCGGCTAGACCTGTCGACATCTGCGGGTTCAGCCAACTTAAGTATAAGTCTTAGTCTTTTCTACAGCATTCTTCAGAACGCTGTTTAGGACAGTGGATTCGATTTCAGGAAGAGGAGCATCGGGACCCAGAAAAACAAAAATGGTGTTAAAGTGCATCATAAGGAGGGAACCAGAAACCCTTACTATACACCAGGGGCCCCCAACCTGTGGCCCGGGAGCCACATGGGCTCGAGGGCCATTGATGTGTGGCTCACTATTGTCTGTCAGCTTGCAGCTCGCTACATTAGCACCAGGTCTATCAGACAGCTATGAAGAGCAAGTCTCCAGATTGTGAGTTTTGTGAGTAGCCCCGTACAGAAGAGCAGATCTGGATGTCCATATACTGGCCTTGGTATAGGATGATGGTGCCAGTCAGAGGAGTGCTTGATGCGATAGTGTAGTGGGAATGCTTGAGGCGAGAATACAATAAGTAGGTAAGGTGGGAACCCCTAGATCTAGGGATACTTCCTTAGTGTGATCTCCATGGGGAAGTTTCGGCTGTCATTATACTGGCAATGGGGGATCTTAGTGTCACTACTATGCTGGGGGTGGAGAGGAGGAGTTGGATGTTACTACTTTGGGGGCTCTGGAGGTGGAATACAATCCTCTGTCAGAGCTGAATGAGGCTCCCAAGGTAAGAAAGGTTGGGTACCTGCTAAACATGTATTTTGACAAAAGGGACCAGTAGAATTTAAAGCCATCACTCAGAAGTTTAAGGGGTGTCTGTCACTCAGATTTTATAGACTCCTGATAGGAAAATTACCCCAGTCTATAGGAACACGTACCTCACCAACTGTAATTACTTATTAGTAAGATCGTATCTGGAAATGAAGCACAGGAAGTCGGTATGTAAGCACATCCACCATTATTATGCTTGGATTTTTTCCAGGGAAAACAATGGTCGTTCCTAGAATGAGCCAGGAAAGAAAATATAAAGAGCTGGATGTGGTTAATAACTTTATTATTATTATATCATTATTATAGTATTGTAGTTTGGTAGGAGGGTGGGAGGGGGCGCTGTGGTGGGAGAGTTCACCTCTTTACAGGATATTTTCTTAAAGCTGAACGCGCACATTATTTTTCGGCCTAATTATGTTAACTAAAATTATCAAAAGACTCTTCAATTAGAATTTCAGCAAAAAAGTTTCTTCTTCTCCAAGCGATTACCTTAAGAATGTTACTTTACCCTCCCCGTGAAAATAAACTAATTTCCTTTGCAGTAAGATTCTGATTTAATGATAAAACTGCAGTAAATTATTGAGAGATAGGGCAAAGGTCAGTCCCTCTACCCTTAGTACACTGAACTGTGAAATAATGGAGCTGGCTGACTGATCCGAGTGCAGTCAATTTCTAATGTTAACCCTACACATGCAGCGCAGGCTGCAGAGCATTGCACGCCATTGGATTGAGCATTCCCCTCATGCATGAGAAAGGTTAAATATTATCAGTGGATCTGAGCGAGGTAACATATTCCTCTGCAATCAATGTTCCCTTTTTAATTGTCTTCACTTTATTGACTTTTCGGAGAGCATTGTTTTGTAAAAGTTACATTCATGCCTTTTATAATAATGTCTTAACACTGCCATACTCTTGTTCCGTGACCAGTTTTAATTTTTTTTTTCCGACAGCCCTTCCTAACAAATGAATGATTAACCGTTTTCTTACGGGCAGGAGAAAGTAACAGAATGCAGCCCGTTATACACATATACACACACATATCTATACATATATACACACAAATGCACCTTCTCCCTAGCAGTATAGACTGTGCCATGCTGTTCTCAGAGATGTTCTGCAGCAGCTGGGTCCAGTGGTGGTGTGAGCAGTGTCCTAGAATTCACGTAAAGGATTATCCAGGATTAGAAAAACATATTTGACTTTTTTTTCTCCTAAAGAAGTTCTATACCTGCCTGCAGGTTGTATCTGGTATTGCAGCTCAGTCTCACTCACTGTAATGTAGCTGGGCTGCAATACCAGATACTACCGTGAAAAGATGTGGTGCAATGGTTTTAGTGATGGCAATAATGCTGGCCCAGAAATCTGAGAAAATCCAAGTCAGCCACTAGTGGGGATGTAATACCATGTACATTATATGGGCTTGGAATAAATATAATTTTTCCCCTTTTTGAAATGGGAGCGATGCCATTTTTTATTTTATAAATAGACATATAGATAGACAAACAGACAGAAAGATACTTAGATATATGGATAGATAGATAATTAGATAGATAATTAGATAGTATATAGATAATAGAGAGATGATAGATAATTAGATAGATAGATAGACAAGATAGATATATAGATAGATAGATAAATAGATTGACAAGATAGATAGATAGATAGATAATTAGATAGTATATAGATTATAGATAATAGAGAGAGGATAGATAATTAGATAGATAGATAGACAAGATAGATATATAGATAGACAAGATAGATAGATAGATAGATACATAGATAGATTGACAAGATAGATAGATAGATAGATAGATAGATAGATAGATAGATAGACTGATTGACAAGATAGATAAATAGATAGATAGATAGATTGACAAGATAGATAGATAGATAGATGCTATTTTTTATTTTATAAATAGACATATAGATAGATAAACAGACAGAAAGATACATAGATATATGGATAGATATATAGATAGTACATAGATAGATAGATATAGATAGAGATAGATAGATAGATAGACAAGATAGATAGATAGATATAAATGATATATAGATAGATGATAGAAAGATAGATACAGTAAATAGATAGATACTGTAGGTAGATAGATGATAGATAGTAGATAGATTATAGATAATAAATAGTTGATGAATAATTAGATAATAGAGAGTTAGAAGATAGATGATAGATAGTAGATAAATAGAATAGATAGATAAAAAATCATTAAAATTGGCTTAAAGGTGTTGTCCAGGCTTATCACAAAAGTTTGCAGTCACTCTATGTAACTGCAGACTTGTGAGTCCTTACATTGCGTGCCGTGCATGCTTTGAGGATTTTCCTGTTCCGGTGGTGAGACATGTGAGCTCAAGTACTCGTTATGCATACTCTCGGCTACATTCCAGCTAGACATGTGTGGCCTCACTGTATTGAGCAAAAGTTGTGCACGTCTAGTTGGAATGTGGCCGCAAGTATGCAAGTATGTACAGTGGGGAAAAAAAGTATTTAGTCAGCCACCAATTGTGCAAGTTCTCCCACTTAAAAAGATGAGAGAGGCCTGTAATTGATGTCAGTTACAGGCCTCTCTCATCTTTTTAAGTGAGAGAACTTGCACAATTGGTGGCTGACTAAATATGTTTTTTTCCCCACTGTATATCACATACTTGCGGTCACATGGCCACTTGGTCTCGTCACCGGCATCGGAGAATCCTCACAGCGTGCGCTGCATGCAATATGTGGATTCATAAGTCTGCGATAGTTACATAGAGTGACTTCAGACTTTTGTGATACGCCTGAACAACCGCTTTAAATAAAGTAAGCCTAAACATACAGCAGTTGGAAAAATGTATCAAACTTATTAGAGTAACGCTACTGAAATAAAGAATCTTGATTCAGATGTTTAAATGCTGAACTGTCATCTTTATGAAGTGTGAAAACCAACTGTAAGTACAGTTGGTTTTTACATTTGATGAAGACGCCAGTCAGGCATTGAAACGCGTTGTGGAATAAAAAACACTTATTAAACTGTATCTCTAAATCAAGAATCTTTATCACAGTGGCATCTTTTGTGTTAAACACTCCTCAGCATTGAACTTGCAACACCTAGAAGGAAAAGTTGTGGGATTATGAAAATGACAGGAAGGATAGACATGTTACTGGTATGCAAATGATGAAAAAATCTAAACACAATGCTTCAATGAGGTTGCTCTCAATGAGGTTATGAATGGTTGTCTGGGTTATGTTCTACCACAGTGAATTCACTTGGGCAAATCATCAAGATCCACTTCTGGAAGCTCCCTTTGTACTGTTTTCCGACCAATGATTTCCCTGATGTGCTTGATAGGAGACCAGTCTTCAGATGCTATATGCCATGGTGGCATAGCACGTTTAGGCCATGCAAGCTACTCATAGTAGCACAGCCTGCTGGTCTTATGTTGAAAAACAACTCCTTAGACAATTTTGAGAAATGGCCATATTACTGATTCTACCACCAAAATAGAACCTGGAATGAAGACTAGAGGGGTCCAGCTTTAGTATATTATGCCACCCCTCACTACTATTTCAGGAGTAGGATCGGCGTGACATTCCCTCAAGAAGGCTTCTTCATGGCGTTGCTCAAGTGGTCTCCCGACCAATCTCTGGATATCATTGTGCCCAAGACAAAAATGGGACTCGTTGTTGAAGAGGATAGACCTCCGTTCCAGCCTACATTGTCGTTTTAGGCCTAGATAGAGAGCGGTGGCATGAGGACAATGGAAAAACTGTTTCTGGACATCTGGATCAAAGCCCAATGTCGTGCAAACATCTTCTGATGTTTTGTGTAGACACTGTTAGACACCTGAGGCTTGGTATGTGATTTACAGTTAGCAATACAGTATGGATCGTTATGCCACATTCTTCTAACTGTCCATGCAGAAGTTCCCCTCTGTGCACCTCTTGCTGTCATGCCAAATCGTCATTGTTCTCCCAACCACTGGGGCACACACACAATGTTGAGCAGTGCTGACATCTTGGCCTGCACCCACAATGGTTTGCTGGAGTGATAAACTAAGGTATTTTAGCTCAAGAATTCTGTTCTTCTCAGTTTGCGGCAAGTGGCGATAACTGGCGGGTCGACGAACAGAAGGCAACACAAAATCATCCCACAAGACTTGATCCAATTTTTGAGGCTTCATGGTGGCTAAAAAATAAATCTGCTTTTAGTCTGGGATTTATTCCCCTCCTACGTGTCACAGATTGGAGCTTGGTTCTCAAAAATGTAATCATTTGAAGATCTTAACAACCCCTGCTACTTCCTTAATTTGCATAACCTTACAACTTCTTGGTGCTGTAATTTCAATGTTGAGATGTGTAGATGTGTTGCATTTCGGAGCATTAGACTATTTCACCTTCCTTAGGTCACTTTTTGGGTGGTTTATTTTCGACAAGTATTTTGCGCCTAAAAACTAAATTGATTAAACGTGGCACATTTGCACATCACAGGGACTGAGCCGCCTGTCTCTTGGATGGCTCAGCAGGTTTGGCGCACCATGGACAATTCCTATTATATGGTTGTATAGTGTAAAGATAAAATGAAGTTATTGGAAAGTATGGAAAATGACCACAGCGCCTCTGCCCAGTTTTTTGACAGCCTTAAGCTTCTAAAGTTTTTTTTAACTATATTTATAATTATGATTATTAATATGATGTAGAAACAATCGACTTGTAGGCATATCTTAGAAAATGGTATAATATTCAAGACCGTAAGTTTAGTATAATTACTCAGTGCATTAGTAATGAAGCCCCAAATATTAAAATAAAAATTAGGAAAAAAATATAAAAAAAAAAAATCATACAATAATCTTTAGAAATTCATTATAAACCTTGCAGTGAATAAAACATGGATGATTAGCCGTTATGACTATGGTACAGCTCTCGCTCTGATTTCATGTGAATGTGTGTTTCCTGTAACCCTCATTATAGGGCCTGGCCCATCACTTTGACATATAACATTGCTAATGTCAACATAGACTTAATTGAATGTGTGTATTTAACCCTTTGGCTGTAGAAACATAAAAGGTATTTTTCGAGAGCCGGCAGACTAGTCACAATTGTTCAAAAAAGACAAAGTCAATTTCTTAAAGTGGAGAGTAAACAAACAAGAGAAGTCATAGGATGAAAAGAAAGACCATAGGGGACAATGGCTGCTGTCTGCCACCTTATTGTGGGTGGTAAATGGAACAACTTAAAAGGCAACTTATTAGGTCAATAATCAATATCCCACAGGGTAAGTTGCATCTTGGTTTTGGCTAAAAACAGTGTTTAAATACAACTCTAAATGGACTGATTTTGTTGCAATTTATGCATTGCCCTGGGGACGTTCTTGTTCTTTTACATATGTATCCTCTTGTAGGGAACAGAACATTTTTAATTGCCTTTATTTGCAAGTGCTGCCTAAATATTGCCGTTCTTTGTAGTTGTGGCTGGACCAACCTGAATTCTCCCCCCTGAAGAAGACAAGTATACCACTTTTGTATGATTTTTGTTGTTGCTGTAGGGCATTTCTTGACCTCTGTAAATCCAATGTATCATGTTTTGCACTGTTTTGTGAAATGTTATTTTGCCAACATATATGGCTAAATGTGATTTACATGCAAAGGTGCTGGATGATCATTTTTGGCTTCTGTGGGTTATCCAATAAGATGTGATGTATATGACTGTGTCATGGAGCAAAAGTGTGTTGTTTGTGATATTGTGACATGTGCTAGGCCGCGAGAGAGATCAGAGTAGGTTTAACCTACCACATGGGAGAGTGCATTATATGGGCTTGGAATAAATATAATTTTTCCCCTTTTTGAAATGGGAGCGATGCCATTTTTTATTTTATAAATAGACATATAGATAGACAAACAGACAGAAAGATACTTAGATATATGGATAGATAGATAATTAGATAGATAATTAGATAGTATATAGATTATAGATAATAGAGAGATGATAGATAATTAGATAGATAGATAGACAAGATAGATATATAGATAGATAGATAGATTGACAAGACAGATAGATAGATAGATATATAGATAGATAGATAGATAGATAATTAGATAGATAGATAATTAGATAGTATATAGATTATAGATAATAGAGAGAGGATAGATAATTAGATAGATAGACAAGATAGATATATAGATAGACAAGATAGATAGATAGATAGATACATAGATAGATAGACAAACAAAAGTTGATTTTAATTAATAGATCTTGGAATAATAATAAAACATCAAAACATTTTTTCCTATTCTGAGATAATCTTATAAATGTGCCGCTGCTGTGTACTGTGTAATGGCTGTGTCTGACCGTGCAAGAACATGGTCTGATCATACCACATCTCCTGGGGAGGAAGCAAAAGAGTATACTGACAGGACAGCACGGGAACACAGCTGATTCTTCTTGTGAGGCAAAACATTTCCCTGTTTCTAATCAATTTTTTGCCTTAAAGAAAGAATCAGCTGTGATCCCCTGCTGTAATGTCTGTATACTCTTTTGCTTCCTCCCCTGCCCAGGAGCTGTGGTATGAGCAGACCATGTTCCTGCACGGTCAGACACAGCCATTACACAGTACACAGCAGGGGCACATTTATAAGATTATCTCAGCACAGGAACATTTTATTTAAACACATCCAATTGTGGAAGTTATTATTATTCCAAAATCTATTGATTAAAATGTTAGTTAAAATTAACTTTGTTCGTAGGAAAAGCCTTTTAATGATCCAGCATGTCTGATTTTGGACTGCTGATTCTTTTATTCTCCCTGAGATAAGGAGCCATCAAAGATGTCTGGCAGCAGCTTTCTCATAGACAACATAAGAGCTCTCGACTGACCAAGCACTCCTGTGTATGGCTGAAATAGCTGCCAGCGTTCGGACGACAGCCATCTAATATGTATGGGGGGGGCTTAACACTTTCAGAGAAGCATTTTGTTTTACATAGCCACCATATGGTAGCATACTATCAATTTTTATAATAAAACTTTAGGGACTTCATGTGTCACTATAGAGAGTTTACAAACATGACTTTTCTATTTTCATAGCCACTAAAGGTAATACTAATCTTTTTATTAATATAGCACCAACATTTTCTGCAGTGCTTTACAATTCTGACATTATTGGCACTGTCCCCATTGGGGCTCACAATCTACATTCCCTATCAGTATGTCTTTGGAGTGTGGGAGAAAGTCCACATGAACATGGGGAGAACATGCAAACTTTTTGCAGATGTTGTCCTTGGGGGTGTTTGAACCCAGGACCCCAGCGCTGCAAGGCAGCAGTGTTAACCACTGAGCCACCATGCTGCCCAAGGTACATAATTGGCAAACTTTGCTATCTTTCTGAATTCTCGTTTACATGTATATGGCTGTTGTATAAATTTTTCATACAAGTTGTTCATTATATACGGTATGATCCTGTAGAATGTAAGCCCGCAAGGGCAGGGTCCTCTTCCCTCTGTACCAGTCTATCATTGTTAGTTTATTTACTGTAAGTGATATCTGTATTTTGTATGTAACCCCTTCTCATGTACAGTACCATGGAATCAATGGCGCTATATAAATAAATAATAATAATAATAATACAATGTGCAATATCCTTAGCCATGTTTCATACGTTTTTAAATTTTGGATATTTTCTAATAGGATAGATACCTATAATCAGCACTAGAGAAAATGTATCTCCTTCTGGAAGAGCGCTAATCTGCATACCCCAGAAACACATACTTATCAAACTCGAGTAAATCTTCTAAAAATTGGATTTGATCAGATTCACAGAAATCAGGATGGAAATATGATTCCATTGAATACATTTGGTGAAAAATGATTCTGCAGGAAATTAGTTAAAAACCCTCTCCTTTCCCATCCACATAGAGTGATGAGCAAAAGGTTAACAATGGTTTGAGCTTTTGACTTTCAGGCTCCATATCTCACCATCCACTACTGCTTTGAACGTGAGGATCCCATCATGTATAGACAATCATCTTGGCGATCTCATACATAAATTTAACTTGCAACTATTTAGCATATAATTAGTTATGCAGATTCTTGTCATGTCACTGCATTGTTACTGTTTTGCTCCTAAAAATCTAGGTTTAATTTTTTTTTTATTTTGTTAGTATTTTGTAAATCCAGCTTTGTTTTTCAGCCAGAAATCTTGCTTGTTTGTAATTGACCAAATACTTATTTTCCACCAAAATTTGAAAAAAATCTCTTTCCAAATCAGACAATGTGATTTTCAGGATTTGTTTTCTCATTTTGTCTCTCATAGTTGAGGTCTACCTATGATGTCAATTACAGGTCTCTCTCGTCTTTTTAAGTGGGAGAACTTGCACAATTGGTGGCTGACTAAATACTTGTTTTCCCCACTGTAAATAATCATATGCTAAATAGTTGTAAGTCAAATTTATGTTTGAGATAGCCAAGATTACTGTCTATAAAATGATGGCTGTCTCATGTTAGAAGCAGTGGTGGATGGTGAGATATGGAGACTTAAAATCAAAAATTCCTACCATTACTCCCTGCCCAATCCTCTAATTGGCTCCTCTTCTTTCTTCTTCTAGGACCCATGTGGTTCCGTGATGATGGACGTCGTTGATATTAATGATCTACACCTCCTATGGTCATATTAGATGCAATGCATGGCACTGATGTGCATCGCATCCAATTTGCCAACATGGGGCCAAGTCAGCTTGGGCGCCCTCCAGATGACCCAGAATGAGAAGAAGAAGGAAGAGGAGCTGATTACAGGTATGTGATGAGAGTGGCAGTGGGATAGGTATGGATAGGGTTGAGGAGACATGAGTAGAGATGAGCGGTGTTCGACTAGAACTGTTCGCCAATCTCAAATTCGAGCTGTTTTGGGCGGTGTTCGAGTTGTTCGACGAACCCGAACGATTTGCAAAAAATTCGGCTGTTCGAGGTTATGTTCGATAACTGTTCGTGCACCAAAAGCGTGTCCTGCATGTCTGGTGCTATTTAGAGCACCAATCATGCAGGGATTGTCTGCCACTCACTGTAATGCCACAGCCATGGTGGTTGTGGCATTACAGTGATTGCCCAAATCGATGGGAACAGTGCTCACAGTGAAACACGAAAAGCCGGCAATTCAGCAGCGGCATACACCGGTACCCGACAATTTAGAACCGAAAGAATAGAGCTTCACACATAGATTAGATAGATATAAACATGTCAGCCACATATATACGAAGTACAGTGAAAGTGCTGCTTACTGTACTTGTCATTTAGCGTAAAGGATTTATCAAAAAAAATAATAGTGTTTTCATGCACCGTCTCTTTAAAAAAGCCGGCCGGCAATTCAGCAGCGGTACCCGACAATTTAGAATAGAAGGAATAGAGAATCACACATAGATTAGATAGATAGAAACATGTCAGTCACATATATATAAAGTACAGTGACAGTGTTGCTTACTGTACTTGTCATTTAGTGTAAAGGATTTATCAAAAAAAATAATAGTGTTTTCATGCACCGTCTCTTTAAGAAAGCCGGCCGGCAATTCAGCATCTGTACCCGACAATTTATAACAGACAGAATAGAGCTTTACACATAGATTAGATAGATAGAAACATGTCAGTCACATATATATGAAGTACAGTGACAGTGTTGGTTACTGTACTTGTCATTTAGTATTAAAATAAAGGATTTATTATTAAAAAAATTGGCGTGGGGTTCCCCTTAATTTTAGGCTCTAGCGGAGGTTAAGCAGACAGCTGGGGCAGATGTTTGAAGCCTGGGAAGGGGGTAATACCCACGGAGCTTCCCAGGCTACTAATATCAGCCCCCAGCTGAATACAT
Organism: Phyllobates terribilis; assembly: GCF_046119375.1. Taxonomy (NCBI): domain Eukaryota; kingdom Metazoa; phylum Chordata; class Amphibia; order Anura; family Dendrobatidae; genus Phyllobates; species Phyllobates terribilis. The sequence goes on along the minus strand of NW_027362761.1, from coordinate 1,119,936,548 downwards.
AGCCTTTACTAGCTATTAAAATGGGGGACCCCCCAAAAAAATGACGTGGGGTCCCCCCTAATTTAATAGCTAGCAAAGGCTAGGCAGACAGCTGGGGGCTGATATTTATAGCCCAGGAAGGGAGCCATGAATATTGGCCCCCTCCCAGGCTAGAAACACCAGCCGTCAGCCGCCCCAGAAATGGCGCATTCATAGGATGCGCCAATTCTGGCACTTAGCCTCGCTCTTCCACGCTGCCCTGGTGCGGTGGTAGGGGGTAATAGGGCTGGGGTTGATGTCAGCTTATAATGCCAGCTGACATCAAGCCCAGGTTAGTAATGGAGAGGCGTCTATAAGACACCCCCATTACTAACCCCATAGTCAAAGTTAAAAAAAACACAAACACCCAGAATAAAGTCCTTTAATTGAAATAAAGACACAATTCTTTATTGTTCTAAATTAAACTATACTTACCGTCACACCCATTCCAGCTGAAGCCAACGATCTCCTGCAATAAAAGAAAAATAATAAACCAACCTCATCCTTACCTTTCCATGGTTCCCACGACAGCTTCAGCTCTGCTACATCGAGATGACAGGCTGGACCGCAGCAGAACGCCGCCATCCAGCCTGTCATCCCGCAGACACTGAGAAGAGCAGGCTTGCTTGCGCTCCACATTGTCTCTCTGTGACGGCATAAAGATGAGCCGAGGTCATGTCCAATGAACTCAGCTCACCTCATGCACGTCACTTACAGCGTGGGAGAATTCTCACGCTGAAGCGCTGAGTGCAGGAGAATTTTCCCACGCTGTCAGTGAGGTGCATGAGGTGAGCTGAGTTCATTGGACATGAGCTCACCTCATGCACGTCACTGACAGCGTGGGAGAATTCTCCTGCACTCAGCACTTCAGCGTGAGAATTTTCCCACGCTGTCAGTGACGTGCATGAGGTGAGCCGAGTTCATTGGACATGACCTCGGCTCATCTGGATGCCGTCACAGCGAGACACTGAGGAGCGCAAGCATGCCTGCTCTTCTCAGTGTCTGCGGCATGACAGGCTGGATGGCAGCCATTTCTGGGGCGGCTGACGGCTGGTGTTTCTAGCCTGGGAGGGGGCCAATATTCATGGCTCCCTTCCTGGGCTATTAATATCAGCCCCCAGCTGTCTGCCTAGCCTTTGCTAGCTATTAAATTAGGGGGGACCCCACGTCATTTTTTTTGGGGGGGTCCCCCATTTTAATAGCTAGTAAAGGCTATGTATTCAGCTGGGGGCTCATATTAGTAGCCTGGGAAGCTCCGTGGGTATTACCCCCTTCACAGGCTTCAAACATCTGCCCCAGCTGTCTGCTTAACCTCCGCTAGAGACTAAAATTAAGGGGAACCCCACGCCAATTTTTTTTAATAATAAATCCTTTATTTTAATACTAAATTAAAAGTACAGTAACCAACACTATCACTGTACTTCATATATATGTGACTGACATGTTTCTATCTATCTAATCTATGTGTGAAGCTCTATTCTGTCTGTTATAAATTGTCGGGTACAGATGCTGAATTGCCGGCCGGCTTTTTTAAAGAGACAGTACATGAAAACACTATTATATTTTTTAATAAATCCTTTACACTAAATGACAAGTACAGTAAGCAACACTGTCACTGTACTTCATATATATGTGACTGACATGTTTCTATCTATCTAATCTATGTGTGAGGCTCTATTCCTTCTTGTCTAAATTGTCGGGTACCGGTGTATGCCGCTGCTGAATTGCCGGCTGGCTTTTTTAAAGAAAGCGTCTTCTGAGCAGTTTGTCAGCTTTTGGACACCTTTGAAGGTGTTTTCTATGTGTTTCTATGTGTTTTTGTTTGCCTGCCATTGGTTTTAACGGTGTTCGACGGTGTTCGACGAACAGTTCGACGAACAGTTCCTCGAACATCCCGGTGTTCGACGAACCGAACCGAACCCGAACACTACGGGGGTGGCTCAACACTAGACATGAGTTAACAGATTTATTGTTTTCTTTTTTAGCCCTTCCTAGCTCTCAGAGAAGAGCAAAATGCTGGCCAGACAACATTCGAATTTGTTTGAATCCACGCGTTTTGGGAAATTATCATCGAAATAGATTTGTTTAGAATCAATTGGCTACTTCTAAAATATTTGTCCCCTATGGGATTGTTTGTTCTTTGTACAATAACTGATATGAGTGGTGACAATCTCTGTACTTCAATGTGGAATATGTTGGTGATCTACATTCAAATGGAAATGAAATAGAAATAGTACTACAACTTCCGTATACTGCCAGCGTATACAGTTATAATAAATATGCCAGATCATAGCATGATAATCCAGTCTCGTGCTATAATCTTGTAAGTCTGCGCTTGTATTTACACTCAGGTTGTAGATTTACTCGATCGGGCAACCTCGACGGAATAACTTGTCTTGGAAGATCCTCAACTGCATTCACTTCACAAAGCCTATTCATTGCCCAGGAAATCCATTTACATGGCTAATTAAGGTAATTAACAGGGTAAAGCATTAATCATTTATATTGTTTGCTTTAAACCATACATCAATATAATAATCACCGTGGAGGAACAGTGACTGGAAATGGAACTGGATTTCACAGCACATTGATAAGTGCAAAAAGAGTCAAATAATCAATTAGTAATCTGATAAGATACATCATAAAATTCACTACAGGTAGACGTACTGTATCGATCCAAGTCTTGTAGAACTACAACATGCAGTATCCTTGCTTGTGGAGAATGCTGGGAGTTATAGTTTCCCGTCAGCTGTAAAAGCTGTATACTAATGAAAATGAATATCTGAGCAGCTGTAGTGGTGCAGAGCACAGATGTGTGACTCACAATGTGTTAACTATGATTTCAAGAAGGGGATCTGCCTGGCACTTTTTAGCTGGCAGACGTCATCCACACATCATTACACTTGGCTTGTAGTATGATATCTTTAGTTTGTGGTTTTATAAGAAGATTAGCTCATTATTTATTGTGACATCCTGTATATCTGTAATAATAGTAATCAATGGGGAACAATGTACTCATTAATTAATTGTAAGCTCTTAAGCTACGGTCACACATTCAGTATTTGGTCAGTATTTCACATCGGTATTTGTAAGCCAAAACCAGGAGTGGATGATAAATACAGAAGTGGTGACGTGTTTCTATTATACTTTTCCTTTGATTGTTTCTCTCTTTATTTTGACTTACAAATACTGATGTAAAATACTGACCAAATACTGAACGTGTGACTGTAGCCTTACTGTATAAAGACCAGTGAGGTTCTGGTGGGTCCAGAGGTTGACTATCACCTCAATACTTCTAAAGATTCGTTTAGCTATGAAAATGAAATGTAGACTACAACCAACATTTTGTAGAAAAAAAACAGGCTTTGGTTAATCTGCCGGTAGGGTCCTCCTGTAGGACTCATCATCTTGAATTTCAGGCCAAGGATTTATTTCCAACCCTCATTATCAGGCGGGTCATGGAAAGTGTACAGGGCGATCAGTGATATAGTGGGCACTGAAGCAAATGACAATTCTGTTACTGAATAAAAAGCCCTTTATCACCACTGTAGAGTAAAGATGTAGCGGTAGATACCAGTTATGCAGATCATATAGGGCAACATGGTGGCTAAGTGGTTAGCACTGTAGCCTTGCAGTGTTGGGGTCCTGGGTTCAAATCTCACCAAGAACAACATCTGCAAGGAGTTTATATGTTTTCCCTGTGTTTGCGTGGATTTCCTCCAGGTTCTCCGGTTTCCTCCCACACTCCTGATAGGGAATCTAGAGTGTGAGCCCCAATGGGGATAGTGATGATATTGTCTGAATTGTAAAGTGCTGCGGAATATGTTGGCACTATATAAATAAAAAGATTATTATATTATTATTATCATATATGAGGTTACAGTACAATTATTTGTATTCACTGGCAGTTCACGTCCTTTCTGATGGCCTTTTAAATAATAGCACTAAATAGTGCCCAATATTGTGCACCGCTCAGTAAAAGTACCAGGTTTTGTGCCAAACAGAGTAATAATGATCTTCGTCATGTCTTACATAGGAATAATTCTCTGTAGACAGTAATACTCCATAAAAAATAATGTCCCCTGTGTGCACTTTAAAAGTGCCCCCTTTTGTCCCCAGACTGTGAGCACCCCTTGCACTGTAAAAATGCTCCATTAGCAAACAATAATTCTCCAAGTCTCCTCCTTAAATTAAAATTCCCGTTAAACGAATCATAATGCCCCAAATGCCCACTTAAAAGGGTTGTCCATTACTTGGACAATCTCTTCTCATTCCTCATGTTAGACCCCATTAAAATAAAAACACCTATACTTACTGTAGCGCCGGCGTCTCTACCTCCTGTCAGGCAGAGACGCCGTTCTCCTCACTACCGCGGTCCTGGTCCGGTGTCCTCCAGCTCCCCTGCAGCTTCCCGGGCACTGTGCTTAGGGCACGCGCACTCCCTCCCTGTTAAAGGGGCCGCGCGCGCCATCCTAAAGAGTCCCCGGCCAATGGCCGGGGAACCACTCCTATTTAAAGCAACTACTCTAAAATGGAGGTGCCTGTGCAAAGTTGTTTTTTGTGTGCTAACACTCTCCTCAGCCCTCAGGTTTCAGTGCCCGCCAGTCTGTCTATCAGCCGTGCTCGCCAGCCTGTCTATCAGCCGTGCCCGCCAGCCTGTCTATCAGTCGTGCCCGCCAGTCTGTCTATCAGCCGTGCAAGCCAGCCTATGAGCCATGCCTGCCAGCCTGTCTATCAGCTGTGCCCGCCTGCCTATCTATCAGCCGTGCCCGCCAGCCTGTCTACCTGTGGTGCCCGCCAGCCTGCCTACCCGGATCACCTGTTAGGTTACCTGTTGTGCCCACCTGCTTGCCTACCCGGATCACCTGTCTGGCTACCTGCTGTACCCGCCTGCTTGCCTACCCGGATCACCTGTCTGGCTATCTGCCATGCTCATCCACTGTACCTGTCAGCTTCAGCCATCTGACCCGTGGGAGTCGCCTGCTCTCACACAAGGTCGGTCCCAGAGTGGCACGTGGTCCACCTGCCTGGTCCCTCCCTGGTTCACGGAGTCGACTAAGCCGCCGTGTGGCCAGGGTCGGTCCGAGTTGGCACTTAGTTACGCTCTCTGGTCCCTCCTTGCATCTCAGCACAGAGGTTCCACCACCCGGACCTATAACAGTTTGCACAGGCCATGGAACCCGGTGGCTCCCAGGCTCCTTCACTCTCCGACCTGTACCAAGAGGTCTCTCGCCAGAGATCCCAATAGGATACCATCCTGTCCTATCTGCAGACAGTCAACTCCCGCTTGGACGCGCTGTCCACCCCGACTGTGTCCGCCTCTGACCAAGCGGCACCCGCTCCGGCAGCACCTCAACCCAGTGGCGCTGTGGCACCCAGCTTTGGACCCCGGCCTTCTGAGCCTCCACGTTTTGGTGGTTACCCTGTCCTATGTCGGGGCTTCATAAATCAGTGCACGCTGCACTTTGAACTCCTGGCACACCAGTTCACCTCTGACTGGGCCAAAGTGGCATTCATCATGTCTCACCTCACCGGAGAGGTGTCGTCGTGGCTTAACCCTCCGTGGGAGAGAGGGAATCCTCTGGTGTCCGATCTCCAGGCTTTCCTCGCGGCTTTCCGGAAGGTGTTCTATGAGCCTGGACGAAAATCTTCTACTGCCTTCTCACTTCTCCGACTCTGCCAAGGGAGTCTCTCTGTGGGCCAGTATGCCGTCCGTTTCCGGACCCTCGCATCTGAACTTGCCTGGAACAATGAGGCCATGGTGTCCACCTGTTGGGAGGGCCTTTCCAGACGTATCAAGGATGAGCTATCTGGTCATGACATACCTGCCTCCCTGGATGACTTGATGTCATTAGCTAACCGGATTGACATCCGTTTTCTGGAATGTGCTAAGGAGATGACTCGTGAGAGGAAAACTCTGTGCCTCGCTCCCGTCCTTCAAATTCCAGTCTCGCAACCTTCACTCCCCCGGGTGTCTTATCCAGAGCCTATGCAAATTGACCAAGTAAAGATGGTCAAGTCTCGCCAGGAGACCCGTCGTGCCGAGGGGAGTTGCTTCTATTATGGCAATATAGAGCATCAGATCTGCTCTTGCCCGATGAGACCGGGAAACTCCAGTGTCTAGGACCGATCGGAGAGGTCGTCCTAGGCAAGAGTTCTACCTCTCCGCCCTTGACTCTGTCCGTTTCCGTTACCAGTGGTGAAACCCACTTCTTCGAGACTGCCCATCTGGATTCCGGAGCCCCTGGGAATCTCATCCAACAGGCCGTTGTGGAGCCTTTTCTGATTCCTACCTTACGTCTGGCGGATCCTTTAGTGGTTTCCTCTGTGGATGGAAAGCTTCTCCCTGAAACCATCTTGTTGGTCACTGAACCGGTAACTCTTCAGGTGGGAATGCTGCACTAGGATAAGATCTCCTTTTACGTACTGTCCGGTCTCTCTCATCCCTTCTTGCTTGGCCTGCCTTGGTTACAGAGACATGAGCCCGTCCTAAATTGGAGCTTGGGTGAGGTGCTCCGTTTGGGTCAGGAATACCATAAGACCTGTCTGGTTCTGGTTTGTCCTGCTCAACCCCCGTCTACTCCGGCTAACCTACCTGGCCTGCCAGCACCCTACTGGTCCTATGCGGACGTCTTCGATAAAAGGGAGGCAGAGACACTACCACCTCATAGGCCGTATGATTGCCCCATTGACCTAATACCTGGTGCTTCACCTCCTCGCGGGCCAATCTACCCCTTGTCGCTGGCCGAGACCCGTGCCATGTCTGAATACATTGAAGAAAATCTTGCTAGGGGATTTATCCAGAAATCCACCTCTCTGGCTGGAGCAGGATTCTTCTTTGTCCAAAAAAAAAAATATGTCTCTCTTCGTCCTTGTATCGACTATAGGGCCCTAAACCAGATTACCATCAAGAATAAGTACACCTTGCCTCTCTTCTCGGAGCTGTTTGATCGCCTAAAAGGCACTAAGATCTTCACTAAGCTCGACCTGTTTGGGGCGTACAATCTGGTCCGGATTCGCCAAGGAGACGAGTGGAAGACGGCATTCAACACTTAGGATGGTCACTACAAGTACCGCATGATGCCCTTCGGTCTCTGTAATGCTCCAGCCGTCTTCCAGGAATTAGTAAACAATATCTTTCGAGATCTCCTGTATTCCTGCGTGGTGGTGTACTTGGACTATATCTTGGTGTTCTCCCCTGATCTGCCCTCTCATCGGAGGGATGTTCATCAGGTCCTGCTGAGGCTCTGGAAGAATCGCCTGTATGCTAAGTTTGAGAAATACCTCTTTGAGCACACCTCCCTGCCATTTCTCGGGTATATCATCTCTGAGACCTGAGTACGGAAGGTGTCTGCCGTATTAAAGTGGCCCCCGACCGGAGAGGTTGAAGGCTATTCAGCGGTTTCTGGGATTCGCTAACTATTACCGCCTCTTCATTCCTCATTTCTCCTCCCGGACAGCTCCCATCTCTGGTCTTATCCATAAGGGAGCAAATCCCAGGGAGTGGTCTTCCGTGGCAGAGAACGCCTTTATCTCTCTTAAACAAGCCTTCTCCTCTGCTCCTGTGCTACACCGTCCGGATTGCAATAAACAGTTCTTCCTGGAGGTTGATGCCTCTTCCTCCGGAGCCACAGCAGTGCTCACCCAGAAATCCTCGTCCGGACGAATGGTGACCCGCGGCTTCTTTTCTAAACTCTTCTCTCCGTCCGAGCGCAATTAATCCATAGGAGATCGAGAACTGCTGGGCATCAAATTAGTGCTGGAGGAGTGGTGTTACTTGCTTGAGGGGGCTCTGCACCCGGTGGTCATCTACACTGACCATAAAAACCTCGCTTATTTCCAGACCGCCCAAAGGCTAAACCCACATCAGGCCAGATGGTCTTTGTTCTTTGCTCGATTCTGCTTCAATCTCCATTACCGCCCGGCAGACAAGAACATTAAAGCCGACGCTCTATCCCCCTCTTTTCTGTCTTCCGACCTGGAGGAGGAGCCTCTACACATCATTGATCCCTCCAGAATTATGACTGTTGCTCCATTTGACCTGTCTCATTTTCCTCCTGGTAAGACCTTTGTAGTGGCTCAGGATCAGAAGAGGGTCTTACTCTGGGGCCATTCGTCCAAACTGGCTGGCCAGAAGACACTTCTGCTCATTGCCAGGCACTATTGGTGGCCCACCCTGTGCAAGGATGTTGCGGATTTTGTTGCGGCATGTTCCTCTTGTGCCCGTAAGAAGATACCTAGGTGTTAGAACCTTGCTGTTAGGTTTTTTTTCCTTTGCTGGTCACATGACCTTGTTGGCCTATTTAATCCTGCTCCGCCCTTCTGGCTTTGCTGGACTTCATTGTATATCTACTTTCTAGCTAGCCTGTGCTCTGTGTCTTGCTCTGTTAGTTTGCTTGGTCTACGGACCTCTATGTTCTTTATATTTTGTTTGTTCGTCTGTCTGCTACTATTTCTGTTAGGAGGTGTCCCATATTCCTCCCAGTCCTTAGTACTTGTAGGGATTCCTCCCCCACATCTATAGGTCTTCGTACAGACTAGCTTAGGACTTTAGCAGGTCTGATCGCAGGATCAGGTTCCCTGTTACATCGTAGGGATTCAGCTGAGTCCTATAGTAGGGACAGATCTCCTCTCTTTCCTTAGCTCTGGTAGCAGAACATAACAGTAAGTCCAGCCAGCAAATTCTCTAAGGAAAGATTTTTTTTGTTCCATCATGGTGTCGGTTCAGGATTTGGCTAAACACCTGCAGGGACTCTCTCTGGAAGTGGCCGAGCTCCGTCAGCACGTGAGTAACTGTTCTGGAGCACATTTCTTGGAGCCTAAGGTATGTTTGCCGGATTTATTTTTTGGTGAACATCGAGAATTTTTTTCATTTAAAAATGCTTGCTTATTGTATTTTCGTTTGAGACCCAAGTCCTCTGGGGATGAATCCCAGCGCGTAGGGTTCATAATGTCACTTTTGCGCAAAGAGCCTCAGGAGCGGGCCTTTTCTTTGCAACCTAGTGATACATGCTTCAGATCAGTGGATAGTTTTTTTTCTGCTTTAGGACTATTATATGATGATCCTGACCGTGTCGCATCAGCTGAGACTGAGTTGAGACGTTTAAAACAAGGATCAGGTAATGTCGAAAAATATTGTACACATTTTCGTCGTTGGTCCACTCAAACAGGGTGGAACGATTCTGCTCTGAAAAGTCTATTTCTTGCTGGGCTCAGTGAAAGGGTTAAAGACCTGCTAATTGCTTATCCTACACCTGAGGATTTGCAACAGGCTATGCAATTAGCTATACGGGTGGATAGAAGACTGCGTGCTAGGGTTAATGAGAGCAAATCCTCTGCTATGTCAGTTTCTGGTTATGAGAATGTGTGTACTAACAGTGGTGAACCGATGGAGATTGGATCGGTGGCACCTCGCTCTCAAGAAAAAGACCGTCGTTTTTCGAAAGGCTTGTGTTTCTATTGCGGAAAATCTGGTCATTTGATTAAAGGCTGTGAGCTTCGTATGAAGAAAGAAAAAAAAATGGTCAGTCACGCCCGTATTGCCTGTTTAAATTCCAAGGGTGTATTTTTAGCTGCTTCCACGATTGCTCAGGAAAAATTAATGGAATTTCGGGTGTTTGTTGATTGCGGGTCTACACTGAATGTAATTGATGGGGGATTCGTGGAAAAACTCAATTTAAAACCTGAACCTTTATCATCCCCCATTGCTGTGGTTTCTGTGGATGGTTCCCCTTTGAAGAATATTACTCTCAAGGTCTGTGAATTTCCTCTCACTATTAATGGTGTTCACCATGAGAAATTGGATTTGGTAGTGTTGAATAACTTGCCTTCTCCAGTAATATTGGGTTTGCCCTGGTTAAAATTTCACAATCCTGTACTGGATTGGTCTACCAGTGAAATTAAATCCTGGAGCCATAAATGTTATGACAAGTGTTGTAACGGGCGTATTGCAGCTTTGGATAGGGGAGAATTACCTGTTCCTATTCAGGATTTTTGGAGAGTTTTTTCTGAGAAAGATTCGCAGGTTTTGCCTCCCCATAGAGACTATGATTGTTCTATTGAATTTGTCCCTGGAGCGACTCTTCCTAAAAGTCGTTTATTTAACCTTACTATTCCTGAGAGGAAGGCTTTGGAGGAATACATACAGACAAGTTTGGCCGCCGGTCACATTAGGCCCTCTAAGTCTCCTGTGGCGGTTGGATTTTTTTTTGTAAAAAAAAAGGACGGCGGTTTACGTCCTTGTCTGGATTTTCGTGAGATTAACAAAATTACGGTACGCAATCCTTACCCACTGCCATTGATTCCTGATCTGTTTAACCAGTTATTGGGGGCCAAGTGGTTCTCTAAAATTGACCTTAAGGGGGCATACAATCTGTTGCGCATGAAGGAGGGTGATGAATGGAAGACTGCTTTTAACACTCCTGTGGGTCATTTTGAGAATCTGGTTATGCCTTTTGGTCTTACTAATGCTCCTGCATTTTTTCAGAATCTGATTAATGACATCCTTAGACCTTTGATCGGTAAAAATGTGGTTGTGTATTTGGATGACATTTTGATTTATTCGCCAGATCTGGAGTCTCATTGGCGGAGCGTGCGTGAGGTATTACAGTTATTAATGGACAATTCGCTTTTTGCTAAGCTGGAGAAATGTGAGTTCGCTGTACAGAGAATTAGTTTTTTGGGCTACATTATCTCCAGCAAAGGTTTTGAGATGGATCCGGTTAAGGTTCAGGCTGTGCAGGAATGGCCTAGGCCTATTGGTTTGAAATCGATACAGAGGTTTTTGGGTTTCGCCAATTACTATAGAAAATTCATAAAAAATGTTTCTAGTATTGTCAAACCTCTGACTGATCTCACCAGGAAAGGTGCTGATGCGGTTCAGTGGTCTTCTGAGGCCATTGAAGCTTTTGTGTATCTCAAGGAGAGGTTCACCTCTGCTCCCATCCTTATGCAGCCTGATGTTACTAGGCCGTTTTTGGTTGAGGTTGATGCTTCCTCTGTGGGGGTTGGCGCAGTATTGTCTCAGGATAACGGGGATGGATTACATCCCTGTGCCTTTTTTTCAAAAAAATTTTCGGAGACTGAATTGAATTACGATATTGGTAATCGGGAATTATTGGCTATTAAACTCGCATTTGAACACTGGCGCCACTTCTTGGAAGGTGCGGAATTTCCCGTTCAGGTTCTTACGGATCATAAAAATCTGATATATCTTGACGCTGCCAAGCGCCTGAATGCCCGTCAGGCTAGGTGGGCACTGTTTTTCTCGCGGTTTAATTTCTCCGTTACTTACATCCCTGGTACTAAGAATGTTAAGGCGGATGCCTTGTCTCGCAGTTTTTCTCCCATAGTCGGTGCTGAGAAAGAGGAAAACATTTTACAAGAAGGTGTTGTGATAGCTGCTTTAGACTCCGTTTTGGAAGATGAGATTCTTAAAGCTCAGGAGAATGCCCCATCTAACACTCCTCATGGGAGGTTGTTTGTGCCTGGGACCTTTAGGAGAGATTTGTTTGTTGAGTGTCACGAATCTCGGTTGGCAGGTCATCCCGGAATCTCTGAGACCAAGAGACTGGTGGGTCGCAGTTTTTGGTGGCCTGGATGGCAGAAGGAAGTCATTAAGTGGGTACGCCAATGTACTGTATGTGCTAGATCTAAGTCCTCACATACTCCTGCTGCGGGGTTGCTTTGTCCTTTGGAGGTCCCCAGTGCTCCTTGGACACATTTGGCTATGGACTTTATAACTGACCTTCCCCCCTCTGAGGGTTTTACTGTCATCTGGGTGGTCGTGGACCGTTTTAGCAAGATGTGTCACTTGGTTCCCTTCATCAAACTGCCCTGCGCTAAAACTCTCGCTAAGGCCTTTGTCAAGGAAATTGTCAGACTTCATGGCGTTCCTACTGACATTGTTTCTGATAGGGGTCCTCAGTTCGTGGCTCGTTTTTGGCGTGCCTTTTGTGACAGGTTGGGAATTCATTTGTCGTTTTCGTCCGGATATCATCCTGAATCTAATGGCCAGACAGAAAGGAAAAACCAGGATGTTGAGCAGTTCTTGCGTTGTTTTGTGGCAGACAATCAAGAGGGGTGGTCTGAGTTTCTGCCACTTGCCGAATTTGCTCTGAACAATCATACATCTTCTTCTGCTGGTTGTTCGCCTTTTTTTTGTTGTTCTGGGAGACATCCGTCGTTTGGGTCGTTCTCCAAGTTGGGATCTGCCGTGCCTGAGGAGGAGAATTTTTCCGGTGATTTGGAAAGAGTTTGGACGGATGTGCGTGGTAATCTTCAGGAGGCCAACAGAAAATCTAAAGACTACTTTGATAGGAAACGACAGGAGGTTTTGTTCGCTGTTGGTGACATGGTTTGGTTGTCCTCTAGGAATCTGCGGTTGAGGATTCATTCTAAGAAATTGGGTCCCAAGTTTGTAGGGCCCTTTAAGGTGCTTCAGGTTGTCAACCAATCTGCTGTTAGGTTGGAGGTTCCTACCTCCTGGAGAATTAATCCGGTCTTTCATGTCTCTCTGTTAAAAAAAGCTGTTGTGTCGGATGGTGACGCCTCTGCCTCTGTTCCTCCGGTGGTGGAGGACGGGGAATATGAAATTTCTCGCATCCTTGACTCTAGACGGTATAGAGGTAGTTTGCAGTATCTTGTGGCCTGGAAAGGTTTCGGACCCGAGGATAACTCTTGGGTGAGGTCAGATGATGTTTCCGCGTCCAGACTTATCAGAGCGTTTCACAGGAGATTTCCTGATAAGCCTGGTCCTAGCGGATCCGGAGGATCCTCTTAGAAGGGGGGGTACTGTTAGAACCTTGCTGTTAGGTTTTTTTTCCTTTGCTGGTCACATGACCTTGTTGGCCTATTTAATCCTGCTCCGCCCTTCTGGCTTTGCTGGACTTCATTGTATATCTACTTTCTAGCTAGCCTGTGCTCTGTGTCTTGCTCTGTTAGTTTGCTTGGTCTACGGACCTCTATGTTCTTTATATTTTGTTTGTTCGTCTGTCTGCTACTATTTCTGTTAGGAGGTGTCCCATATTCCTCCCAGTCCTTAGTACTTGTAGGGATTCCTCCCCCACATCTATAGGTCTTCGTACAGACTAGCTTAGGACTTTAGCAGGTCTGATCGCAGGATCAGGTTCCCTGTTACATCGTAGGGATTCAGCTGAGTCCTATAGTAGGGACAGATCTCCTCTCTTTCCTTAGCTCTGGTAGCAGAACATAACACTAGGCACCTTCCAGCCGATTGCCTCCTTGCTCTTCCCGTGCCTTCCGCTCTGTGGCAACTTATTGCAATGGATTTCATCACGGATCCTCCTGTATCAGCCGGTTGTACTGTCATTTGGGTGGTCGCCGACCGCTTCTCCAAGACGGCTGACTTCATATCTCTGCTTGGTCTTTCGTCTGCACCTGTGCTGGCTAAGGACTTCATCGGTCACATCTTCCGTCTCCACGGCTTACCCCTCCACATTGTCTCGGACTGAGGAGTTCTGTTCACTTCTCGCTTTTGGAGAGCCACGTGCAAGCTGCTGGATGTCTCTTTGGATTTTTCTTTAGCCAATCATCCTCAGTCCAATGGTCAAGTGGAACGTATCAATCAGATCCTTACCAGTTTTCTTCGGCACTTTGTCAACGTTCATCATAGCGATTGAGTTGAGCTCCTGCCCTGGGCCGAGTTATCCTATAACAACCATGTGAGTGAGTCTTCTGCTAAGTCTCCGTTTTTTGTGGTCTACGGTCAACAGCCCCGGATTCCGTTTCCCATCTCCTCTTTAGTGGACAATCCTGCCGCGGAGTCTCTCGTCAGTGAATTTTCTGCGATTTGGGAAGACACCAGATCTGCTCTCCTTCAGTCCTCCGAGCGGATGAAGAAACATGCTGATAAGAGACGTTTGGATCTGCCTCATTTCCATCCGGGAGACAAGGTCTGGCTTTCCTCCAAGTATGTCCGCCTCAAGATACCATCTTACAAGTTGGGTCCGGGGTTCATCGGTCCATTCGAGATTCTGAACCAAATAAATCCAGTGGCTTACAAGCTGAAACTCCCGGCCTCCTTACGGATCCCCAACTCCTTTCACGTGTCACTCCTCAAACCGGTTGTCCTTAATTCTTTCTCTGACGATCCAGGTACCACTCCAGCTCCAGTCTCCGCTGAGGACATCATTGAGGTAGAAAACATTTTGGCCGTCAAGAGGGTAGGAGGAAAGACTTTCTTTCTTGTGGATTGGAAGGGGTTTGGTCCTAAGGAGAGATTTTGGGAGCCCATGGAGAACATTCATGCCCCTCGTCTTCTATAAAAATTTCTTGCGGGCTTAAAGAAGAGGGGGCGTAAAGGGGGGGTACTGTAGCGCCGGCGTCTCTGCCACCTGCCGGGCAGAGACGCTGTTCCCCTCACCGCCGCGATCCTGGTCCGGCATCCTCCAGCTCCCCTGCTGCTGTTGCGCGCACCACGTGCAGATTCCCGGGCACTGTGCTTAGGGCATGCGCGTGCTCCCTACTTCTTAAAGGGGCCGCGCGCGCCGTCCTAAAGAGTCCCCGGCCAATGGCCGGAGGACCACTCCTGTTTAAAGCACCTCTTCCAAAATAGAGGTGCCTGTGCAAGGTTGTTGTTTGTGTGCTAACACTCTCCTCAGCCCTCAGGTTCCAGTGCCTGCTGGTCTGTTTATCAGCCATGCTCGCCAGCATGTCTATCAGCCGTGCCCGCCAGTCTGTCTATCAGCCGTGCTTGCCAGCCTGTCTATCAGCCATGCCCGCCTGCCTATCTATCAGCCGTGCCCGCCAGCTTGTCTACCTGCCGTGCCCGCCGGCCTGCCTACCCGGATCATCTGTCTGGCTACCTGCTGTGCCCGCCTGCTTGCCTACCCGGATCACCTGTCTGGCTATCTGCCGTGCTTATCCGCTGTACCTGTCAGCTTCAGCCATCTGAGCTGTGGGAGTCGCCTGCTCTCACACAAGGTCGGTCCCAGAGTGGCACCTGGTCCACCTGCCTGGTCCCTTCCTGGTTCACGGAGTCGACTAAGCTGCCGTGTGGCCAGGGTCAGTCCGAGTTGGCACTTAGTTACGCCCCTCTGGTCCCTCCTTGCATCTCAGCACAGAGGTTCCACCGCCAGGATCCGTAACACTTACCGCCGATGCTAGTGCCTATCCAGCAGTGTCCTGGGACTGATGTGAGGTTGTTACGTGATGCAAGCCCTGAGCCCAATCTTCATTGGCATGACTGTCTCCACCCTCGGACAAGTTGAACATCAATAGGAAGTCATGGCAGCGGCTACTATTTCACTTCCTCTTGATGTTCAATTTGTCCGAAGGCGGGGACAGTGCTGCCCACAACCTCATGTGAGCCCTGGTAATGCAAATGCCGATAACGCTGAAATGGCACCGGCACCTGAGGTAAGTATGAGTGTTAGTATTTTAACGGGGCCAAACATGAGGAATGAGAAGGGATACTCCGAGTAGTGGACAACCCATTTAATGAATAATAATGACCAAGTGTCCATGCATGAATACTAATGATGTCCTCTGAGTATCCCCTTGACAAGTAACAATGCTTCCTTACTGGTTTCTTAACAAGTAACAATGTCATTCATAAAAGTAACAATAACACCCCAAGAAAAAAATGACATTGATACTTATCTAACCCTGAATCTCGATCCAAGCCAGAAAAGCCTTCACTTCTGTGGATGACATTCTCGGCCCAGCATGCAGGACACCTCTGACATTTACTAGCCCCACAATGACATTGTAGGACATAGTAAACACCAACCATGCTGGCTGATCCAGGTGCCATGGAGGACTGGACTGGATGCCAGACCAGGGCACCATATATCTTTTTGCGCAACTCTAGTTTTTACCTTAAATTATTTAAAACAGTATTAAAGGGGAACAGAGATTTTGGAGGCCACTAAAACCCATTGGTTTGTATTACAACATTTTGGGTGTATGCCATCAATGATATATGAAATCCCTTTGTGATTTCACCAGCATTATGTTGTCCAGCATGCCAAGCTACAACTTATTCGCTAGGATGACAGTACCCCTTTTCTGTATATTTTTCTGTATTTGTGCTCAGTGCTTACATGCGTTAGTTATGCGCTTTGTATAGAAATACATAAGGCAGATATTTTCTTATTTTTCATATCCTACATTGTTTCACATCACTAAGAGAAAAATTCGGTATAACAGCGACTTTGTAATTTTAGGCTCTGAGTTCTTCGATATAAGCAAATATTAATTCAGACATGTATGTACACAGACATTTGTCACTTTGTCATTGGTTGCCAGGAAAAGACGACAGAGGAAGAGGAGAAAAAGAGATACAGGTATTCGCTTGACAACATTTGAAAACTAAATCATGGGACATATTAAATTATTCCTGTTGTTTCAACAAAGTTTGCATAAATTAATAGAACTATCATGTATAAGAAAATGTTTAATATATCTTATCACATATACTTCTTTCTCCACTTATGAGCCACTTATTTCTGCCCCCCTTTCAGAAACGAATCATTCACTCTGAAAAACGGATCAAAGCAAGACCTGCTGCCAGCTCACTGAAATATCAGGTCACAGTTGTAAAGTTTATGGAGCTTGGAATGGGGAGGAAGAGCAGAATGAGAGAAGAGGCAGAGAGAAATATGGTGTTAAAGCTTCTAAAAAGTAATTTATCTCACTTCAGTGCTGCATTCACAGCTACACTGCTCAGTAGGATTTGCAGATACATTGCTAAGTACTGATTTATAATGTCCTCCAAACTGCTGCTGCTTCTGAACATGTGCTACATAGAGATAATAGAGGAGGGATCACTCATGTCTGTATGTCCAGTGTATAGGAGACATGCTAGCAGTGAGTCTCTACCCACTAGATCAGAGACAATTGAAAATGTGAGATAGAGCCTACAGAAGGAAAACTGGTGAAAAATATGAAACATGCAGGATACAAGTCATATAATAACCCAAAATAGTGGTATTCCTCACATACACACACACTTTTAGCCTCACCCAGTTCTCCCTAAGAATGCCTGCAAAATGCCAAGATGAACCCTGGTCTGAAGAAAATTACAATAACTTGAATCCTGTTTGTGGGATTTAAATATACAGGAGGTCATCAACTCAATATAGGACCATCAGCAAACAAAATAATATAATTTCCCCAATAAATTCTAATGGGCAGGAGATCAAGAACTGAGTTCTAAAGTGTCAAAAACTTTTCAAAGATCAATTTGTCCATTTTTAATTGCAATATATTTGTTTTACATGTAAGCGATTGCCCCCCCCCCTATTGTCTATTATAGGATCGATTCCATGATTCTAGATAATGTCATAGTGTTATCGTAATCTAAAATAATAAAAAGCAAGATTAGAGAAAATCCATAAAACAAAATAACCAGGCTAACAGGAATAATATTCCTTCATGATATTGTTTCCGCAGACTATGATATTGAAGGCAGACACCTTTGCGGCTGCATTATTATAGAATTTTCATACCATTATGTTGCTAAAAGCAATGCAACACTACAAAGGGTTAAATAAAATGTTCTCAGGCTTTCTTTACTCCTTACTCTATCAATTTAAATTGTACAGCAGGACCAGAAGCCTGACATTTAATTCAATTGTCTGGGCTACAATTGGTGACTACCTGAGAGCCCACAGGTAAAAGCAGGTTAGGGTGCTGTGTGCAGGCGGCAATCTCCATCATTACTGTGTTGACATGAGCTAAAGTTTGGAAAACATACCACTGAAAAAAAGCAGTCAGCAATACTTTGGGAAAATGGGACACAGTGTGAAGCTTGGTAGATGAGATGTTTGCAGTCATATATGATGCCGGAAATTGGATTTTGCTTTGTTGGTGCGGTGTATAAATCTCAAGGTGCTCATCATCTCAATGTGTTCCACAACTGCTGACACCATCACCCATTGCTTTATAATAGGATCAGATCTCTATATGTACATTACATACATTTATTTACAGGTGAGTGCAGACGCAAATAGAGACATAGGTAATTGGATTGTACAACTAGATCTTCCCTAATGTCCAGATTTGTATGTTAGAGAAGCAAGGGAAATCATTATAGAAACTTTAGATGCAAAAATGAATGAACAGTAATGAAATAAGTACCAAGCGAAAGACTCATTTAAAGCAAAATGTTGTATTTGAACTAAAGAATTCCTGATCTGGGCATTTAATTAAAGGGGTTGTCTAGTGTTCATAAAAGGGTAAAATTGAAAGTGCTTATAAAAAAAGAAGGACCTTTTATTAAAAATCCTCTCCGTTCACAAGCGCAGAGGAAATCTTAATGTTATAGTTTACTGCTTGTTGCCAAGGTTACCGGCCACCTTATCAATCAATCGGCAGTGGCTGGCAGCAACTCTATTTGAAATGGTGGTTGTGTCCACTGATAAAGGTCACTTTACTATTAGACTGTGTTTGTGTTAAAGAGCTTGAAAGGGTTTGAATAAAGTCCCAGTAGACCTCAGAGTGTTACACAATTAGATTAGATTAATTACAAATCAAATTTTGGTAACAATTTGATGAACCTGACAAATCCGAATTTCAAAAGATTTGATTATCTCCACGAATACACCTCTACTTCCTTAATACACTTATTGCTGATTCTTATTCTTTTAAGTATGTGACTCTTCAGATTTTGCCTTATTCTATGACTGATGAAGAGACCTGGGTAGTCTCGAAAGCTTGCAATTTGTTGCCATCTTTTCAGTTAGGTATCAACCACTGAGGACTCTCAAATCTAAATATTTTTCTATCTACTGGCTAACACGGTACAAAGATATTTATTTTTCCTGCATCTTATATTTTTACCACTGGTATAATACCCTCCATCATATTTTAATTGTTGCTAGAATTTTTTTAAACTAAAATTGTCCTAAACATTGTTATAATCAATTTGTTTTACATCAATAAACATCGGTTCCATCTGTTCATCTGGTTCCCCATTCAACATTATCAGCCAGAGTAGAAAGTGATTGTAAAGACTAGTGATGAGCGAGCATGTTCTGGTAACCCTTTAGGCGAGTATGCTTAGGTGCTCACCGAGTATCTTCAGCATGCTCGGGTGTTATGTTTCAGTCAGTCCGTTCACATGATTTGCGACTGTTTGACAGCTTTACTACATGTGAGGAATGCCTAAGAAACATGCATTCCTCACATGTATTAAAGTTGTCAAACAGCCGCAAATCATGCGCACGGAGTGACTCAAGCATAACACCCGAGCACGCTGATGATACTTGGAAAATACCCGAGCATGCTCGTAAATCTCAAGTAACGAGCATGCTTGCTCATCACTAGTAAAGACCGTTTCTCACCCTGTAGAACCTAGTACATCTCTTTACTGGCTACTGATTACCCAGAAAATTCAATTTATTTTATTAACAATGACCTACAAGGCTGTTCATAAACTGTCCCCTCCAATACATGTCCGACATAATCTCCTGCTACTTCACCAAGCATAATCTCAGTTCTTCACAAGATCTCCTTCTTTCATTTCCTCTTGTCTGTTTCTTACACAACAATGTCCAAGATTTCTCCTGTGCTTCCTGCACACTTTGGAATTTGCTACCCCAACAGATTAGACTTTTCCTGACCTTTGAGGCTTTCTAATGCAACCTAAAAGCCCACCTCTTCAGGAACGCCTACAATCTGCAATAACACTGCCACATAAGCTTCTTCTACCCTTAACTACCGCCCCATCCCCCCTTTCCTTGTAGATTGTAAATCCTTGTGGGCAGGGTCCCTCTCCCATTGTACCTGTCGCTTCCCCACAAATTACTGGGTCTTCAATAACTGTGACTGTGTGGTCAGCTTAAATTCGAGTAACCCCTCTAACCAAGGGTGGACATCCAAAAAAATCAACATTTTAAATTATTTCTAATATAGAAGATGTAGTACCTAATCACTGTTATATTCTATAAACAATTCTTTCAATAGGTCACATTTTTCAAAACCTCATGGGTAAAAGGCTTAAAAAAGATTATGTTGTTTCAACATACAAATTCAATCAGTGTGATTATAAAGATTTCATCGAAATGTTAGGTGAATCCAGAATAACAATTACCTAAAAAAACCTGGTATATATAGAATGACATTTCCTACAGTAGCATGTCATTAGTTGCGCATCGCCAAACACAACTCTCCATGAAGATTCTGTCTTTAAAGTTACAAATAATAATTATTTGTTGAGATTCTTGATGAATGTGAATTAAAAAGAGCAATAAACTTTTATGATCTTTTCTTCCCAAGGCTATGTAAACAACAGTACTGGAGCCACTGGTGGAAAAGCTACAAGACTTCATTAAACGGCCATCAGGTGCAATAAAAACAAATGGACTGATAGTTTGTACAGAATAGCAAACTTCTATAGAAGTAGCTGCTCTGCATTACTTTATTGTATTAAAGAGATCATCCACCCAGTATTCTAATTAATAGAGCAATAAGAAATGAAAAAAAAAATCACTGAAAAACTACCTTACATATATACTTTATATGTGTACTAAACACTATAGAGACAAGACATGCGAATAAGGGTATCTGATAAGGGACTAACTATAAGGAAAACCAAAGGACAAACAGCAAAGCAAACAATAGAAAGAAATGGTAATGAGCCCACAACAATATGAATGCAACAAAAGAACCTTTGTTTGATAAAAACAGTCTAAGTCATATGTGTCAAACCCTGGTTCATCGTCCAAGTCTGGCCCTCAGGATGATTATATTTGGTCCACGACGCCATATTGAGGACTATGTGGAGCCATTATTCTGTGTGGAGGACTATGTGGAGTCCATTATACTGTATGGAGGACTATGTGGGCCCATTATTCTGTATGGAGGACTATGTGGGGCCCATTATTCTGTATGGGGGACAATGTGGGGGCCCATTATAGTGTATGGAGGACTATGTGGGGCACATTATTCTGTATGGAGGACTATGTTGGGACATTATTCTGTATGGAGGACTATGTGGGGCCCATTATTCTGTATGGAGGACTATGTGGAGCCCATTATAGTGTATGGAGGACTATGTGGGGCACATTATTCTGTATGGAGGACTATGTTGGGACATTATTCTGTATGGAGGACTATGTGGGGCACATTATTCTGTATGGAGGACTATGTGGAGCCCATTATAGTGTATGGAGGACTATGTGGGGCACATTATTCTGTATGGAGGACTATGTGGAGCCCATTATAGTGTATGGAGGACTATGTGGGGCACATTATTCTGTATGGAGGACTATGTTGGGACATTATTCTGTATGGAGGACTATGTGGGGCACATTATTCTGTATGGAGGACTATGTGGGGCCCATTATTCTGTATGGAGGACTATGTGGGGCCCATTATTTTGTATGGAGGACTATGTGGAGCCCGTTATAGTGTATGGAGGACTATGTTGGGACATCATTCTCTATGGAGGACTATGTGGGGCACATTATAATGTATGGAGGACTATGTGGGGCCATTATTCTGAATGAAGGATTATGTGGGGCCCATTATTCTGTATGGAGGACTATGCGGAGCCCATTATTCTGTATTGAGGACTATGTGGGGCCATTATTCTGTATAGAGGACTATGTTGGGCCATTATTCTGTATGAAGGACTATGTGGGGCCCATTATAGTGTAAGGTTGACTATGTGGGGCCATTATTCTGAATGAAGGATTATGTGGAGACTATTATTCTGTGTGGAGGACTATGCGGGGCCCATTATACTGTGTGGAGGGTTTTATAGGGATCATAGTTGGGGCATCACACTATGTAGGGGTCACCATACTTTGCCAGGGGAGCTGAAGCGGGGTACAGTTGGGTCCTCATATCGTACGTGTCGAGTGTACTGTGGTGGAAGTCACTGAGGGGGTACCATACTATGTTTGGGGGGCACTTTTGTTGGTGTCATACTTTATGGGGGCAATGAAAGGGCAATATAGGGGCTTAAATAGGAAGAAAATTGCTTTGTAAGGGCTGCAAAGTTGTGAGATATACTCTTCTGTGACCCTGCCTAATATTAAGTGTTTTGTTTTTTTTTGGAGGGAGCAGGGCCCAATTAGAACTTCTGCTATAGGACGTCATGATTTTTTGTACACCCCTGCCCGCGAAGAAATACCTAATTCTCCTGACATGTGGTCTGTCTCTTAAGATTTATTAATTAAAGTGTACATTCTATGTGAGACAACTCTTTTAAGTTTGTTTCCATATTAGATGATAAGGAAAAACTTCCTTAATTGTAGACATTTTTTTAATAAATATCAAGGATGGCCCTCGACTTTGTCCAAGCTTTTAATTTTGGCCCTCTGGGTATTTGAGTTTGAAATCCCTGGTCTAGGTCCAGAGAATGAATACAACAGTATAAAAGGGATTCATACACAGCAGGAGACGACTATGTAGAGAGACTTACATCATGTCATGAGAATTATATAGTTCAATGCAGTGGTGGACACAGACCAAAGATGGCCACTGTGCAATAACAGTATATGGGCCCCTCTTTGTGTCTGGGACAGAAGCTACCTGCTGATTTTGAAGGTTGAAGTGGGCCTCCTTAGCTTTTGGACCCCTGTGCGGCTGCACAGGTTGCACAAATGGTATGTCCGCCCCTGGGTCAGTGCATAAATAACAGAGGTCATAAGTGACAACAGTAATATAAAGTATTGGTGCACACTTTCTCATGAAAGTCCTCTCCTGATCGAATTATGTCAGCCCCGACATGTGTTTCGGCACAATGCCTTTGTCTGGCCCCCAGATGAAGGCATTGAACCAAAATGCATGCTGGGCTGGCGTCATTCCAGCAGGAGAGGACTTTCATGGGTAGATGTACACCAATACTTTTAGAACTGTTGTTTTAACTTATGACCTCTGATACTTAATGCACTGCCATTATACTGTTTGGAGGGCTGTTTGATGGGCTGTGTGGGGGCCATTTATACTATTTGGAGGGTTTTGTGGGGGACAACTACACTGTTTGGAGAGCTATGCGGAGGCCAATTATGCTGTTTGTAGGGCTATGCAGGAGCCAATTAAAATGTTTGGAGGGCTATATGGGGGCAAATTATATTGTTTGGAGGGCTAGTGGAGTCCATTATACTGTATGTGGACCATTGTAAAGTGTGGACAGTAGTATGGTGTCCATCATACTGTTTGGAGGGTTGTATAGGGTTCATCATACTATTTGGAGGGTTGTGTGTGGGCCAATATACTGTTTTAAAGGCTATGTGGGGCCATCATAATGTTTGGGGGGAACAGTGGAGGCCATCATATTGTGCTGGAGGTCACTGTGGGGGCATCATACTGTGTTGAAGTCACTGTGGGGATATTATAATTTGCATGGGGGGTACTGTAGGGTCATCACACTGTGCCCGTGGATGATTATATTTTGCCCGCGACACGAGAACCACCAACCCTATGTGGAGCCATTATTCTGTATGGAGGACTATGTGGGGCTCATTATACTGTATGGAAAGCTATATGAGGCCATTATACTATTTGGAGGACTATGTGGGGCCCATTATTTTGTTTGGAGGACTGTGTGGGGCCATTATTCTGAATACTGGTTGGCCCGCTGCTTTGTCTAAGTTTTTCCTTTTGGCCCACTTTGTGTTTTGATTTTGACATCCACGCTCTAGAAAAATTCACTGTAGGGGTATTATACTGTGTTTGGATAGCACTTTTGTTGGCATTATACACTGCTCAAAAAAATAAAGGGAGCACTTAAACAACAGAATATAACTCCAAGTAAATCAAACTTCTGTGAAATCAAACTGTCCACTTAGGAAGCAACACTGATTGACAATCAATTTCACATGTTGTTGTGCAAGTAGAATAAACAATAGATGGAAATTATTGGCAATTATCAAGACACCCTCAATAAAGGAGTGGTTCTGCAGGTGTGGACCACAGGCCACATCTCAGTACCAATGCTTTCTGGCTGATGTTTTGGTCACTTTTGAATGTTGGTTGTGCTTTCACACTCGTGGTAGCATCAGACGGACTCTACAACCCACAGAAGTTTCTCAGGTAGTGCAGCTCATCCAGGATGGCACATCAATGCGAGCTGTGGCAAGAAGGTTTGCTGTGTCTGTCAGCATAGTGTCCAGAGGCTGGAGGCGCTACCAGGAGACACGCCACTAGACCAGGAGACGTGGAGGGGGCCGTAGGAGGGCAACAACCCAGCAGCAGGACTGCTACCTCCTCCTTGGTGCAAGGAGGAACAGGAGGGGCACTGCCAGAGCCCTGCAAAATGACCTCCAGCAAGCCACAAATGTGCATGTGTCGGCACAAACGGTTATAAACCGACTCCATGAGAGTGGTATGAGGGCCTGACGTCCACAGATGGGTGTTGTGCTCACAGCGCAACACCGTGCAGGACGCTTGGCATTTGCCACAGAACCCCAGGATTGGCAAAGTCGCCACTGGCACCCTGTGCTCTTCACAGATGAAAGCAGGTTCACAGTGAGCACATGTGACAGATGTGACTGAGTCTGGAGACGCCGTGGAGAGCGATCTGCTGCCTGCAACATCCTTCAGCATGACCGGTTTGGCAGTGGGTCAGTAATGGTGTGGGGTGGCATTTCTTTGGAGGGCCGCACAGCCCTCCATGTGCTCACCAGAGGTAGCCTGACTGCCATTAGGTACCGAGATGAGGTCCTCAGACCCCTTGTGAGATCATATGCTGGTGCGGTTGTCCCTGGGTTCCTCCTAATGCAAGACAATGCCAGACCTCATGTGGCTGGAGTGTGTCAGCAGTTCCTGCAAGATGAAGGTATTGAAGCTATGGACTGGCATCATGTCTCGCTGCATTCACAAACGTCACGTTGCACCACAGACTGTCTAGGAGTTGGCGTATGCTTTAGTCCAGGTCTGGGAGGAGATCCCACAGGAGACCATCCGCAACCTCATCAGGAGCATGCCCAGGCGTTGTAGGGAGGTCATACAGGTACGTGGAGGCCACACACAATACTGAGCCTCATTTTGACTTGTTTTAAGGACATTACATCAAAGTTGGATCAGCCTGTAGTGTGTTTTTCCACTATAATTTTGGGGGTGACTCCAAATTCAGGCCTCCGTTGGTTAATAAATTTGATTTCCATTGATGATTTTTGTGTGATTTTGTTGTCAGCACATTCAACTTTGTACAGAACAAAGTATTCAATGAGAATATTTCATTCATTCAGATCTAGGATGTGTTATTTGAGTGTTCCCTTTATTTTTTTAAGCAGTGTACTTTAGGAAGCTATGAAAGGGGTATCTCAGAATGAGGGAATAATAATAGGCTTTAATAGAAGCAAAATTACTTTGGAATGGGCTTCAAAATTGTGAGATATATCCTTCTGTGACCCAGCTGAATTTTTTTTTGGGGAGTGGTCCCAATTAGGACTTCTGCAATAGCCTTGTGATTTCTAAGTATGCCCTGCCATACACATTGAAATAAATTCAGTCAAGCCATCCAATATCAGGGTAATCATCCGACTGTTTGATACGTATGGGGGCCAACCAACTTTCCCCTCGACAGATGATGTGATGAGAGAGAAGGATCTGGCCTTTTGGATTTCCAATGGTCGATCCTTTTGTTCTCCTTGGAGATAAGCTGCTGCCAGAGGAGTCTGGCAGGGCTCTCTCATAGAGAATACTGGTGTGCTCAGCTGAGCGGAGTATTCCTGTGTTGCGGGGAGTTGGGTGAAATAGCTCTAGGCTTACAGCCATCTAATGTCTATGTGGACATTACCTTCAGAGGAAACAACTTCCTGTAAATTTGGCTCTGCTGTGCTTCTAAAATTTGCTATTGTAAGGGAATTAGATCATAAGCTTCAGTGAGCAGAGACTGATGTCCATGATCACATTCTCTGTAGCTTGCTTCTTAAGTCCATAGTACTACAAATCAGACCATTGATTTAGGTTCTCCATATCTGTGCTGAGCACATGAAGAAATAAGTTCAGAAAAAGGACTGAAAGAATAATCAGCAAATGTTTGTGAACCTTTTTCCTGTCCCATCAGGAGGCCCAGCTGGAAATGACCAACAATGAAAAGAACATGTGTGCCACTGCTCTTCTTCAGGCCATCTGCACTTGTCAGTTACAGAAATCTTTGGACTTTGCTGCAATAAGTGACATGATCTACAGTAATAATGGACAGGCAAGGAAGGAAGTAGGATTGATCTGAGCAGCTAGTAAAAGTGTAGTAAAAGTGACTAATCTGATTTTTTAAACATTTTTTTGCACTCCAGATTATAATTGATACCTCATTTTGCTATTTGTCCTATGTTAATCTATAGTGAGTGTTACATTGGTTTATTGATTTAAATTAAAAAAATAATTTATTCACAATGATACATATTATTAATTACTATATACTATACATATAATTAATTATACTACATAATCATACATAGAATTAATTATACTAAGCCATCACTGGAGAAGGACATCATGGTTTGGAAAATAGAAGGAACAAGGCAAAGAGGAATACCATAAACTTTTATCTGATGTATACGTTAACCATTAGAGAATGTACTGTTATAGGTATGTGGGCATACTAACTATATGCTGTTTATAGCCTTGGGAGGTTTGTTGTTAGCTAGTAATGAGCAAGTATGTTTTGTTAACCCTTTTGGCGAGCATGCTCTGGTGCTCGCTGAGTATCTTCAGCATGCTCGGGTGTTATGTTTTAGTCAATCTGTGTGCATGATTTGCAACTGTTTGACAGCTTTAATACATGTGAGGAATGCCTAAGAAATAGGCATTCCTCGCATGTACTCGCATGTATTAAAGCTGTCAAACAGTCGCAAATCATGCACACAGATTGACTAAAACATAACACCCGAGCATGCTGAAGATACTCGGAAAACACTCGAGCATGCTCGTAAATCTCAAGTAACGAGCTTAGTCGCTCATCACTGTTGTTAGCTCTTCATTGAGCTACTGTGATTTTTAACAAAATCCATTATATTTTATATTTAATTAAAGTTTATATTTTTGTGAGATATTTAGTATCATCGTTTTTCTTTTGGTTTATCTAGTGGGAATCTTAGAAAATCTGAGAGTAGAATATACTCTTAGGATTGAGCTCCAGTACTCATTTTTTAAAGTAACATTAAACATACAAACAGATTAATAATAAAATTCCTACCAACCATCCCTATCTACTCATGATCCTGTATCTAGGTGTAATACATGGCTGTAGAAGGAGCCTCTCCCCATTGCTCTGTCTGCATAGGGAGACAAAGACTTGACTATGCCACACTTCTCCGACATCAACCAGTAAAAAATCTAAAAGATCAGTAGGAAAAGGTACAAGGCTGTTTCAGGAGCTGAAGAAAATCCTACAGGTACAAACAGTGCGGACAACTTAATCTTCCGTTTCCTTTATCTTTCATTTCTTGATCTGGTGTTACGTGAAGAAGTGCTGCATGTTAATTCCCTAAAAGTAGAAATTGCAAGACTGTGCGGTACTTTAAATAAACACATCAACAAGTTCCTCTATCTAAATAATGAGTACACTCCGCTAAGGACACAATGATGATCTCTGTTTCCTTATGTTGACCGACTGTTCCTTCTTCCCCAGTAATGAGAAATCTGGAAGGGTCCATTGGTTCTTGCCTATGTCATATCTGAGCTATGTGGAGATTTCTCATAGACAGCACTTCTTATAAATAATAAGTAGACCTCAACTAAAACCTGTGTACATGACATTCAAGTTCATGAAACTTTGTAGGAACTTGTAATTATATAGAAGGGACCACAGTGATTTTTCTTGTATAAATGCCTAAAGAAATCATCAAATTATTATACATTATTATATATTAACCAAGTCTCAATTCAATTTATACATTTTCCAGATATCTTGGAGCATCGATAAAGAGGACCCATCATCTCCCCTGACATATCTGTTTTAGTAAATGCTTGTATTCTCAAGGAAATAACAATTCCAGAGTATTTTTTCTTAAAAATGTAGTGTAAGAAACTTTGAAAAACATGAAAAATTGGCAATTTGACATTACCTGTTCCCTTTGTCAAATATGTGTGTCCTTAAACAGTCTGGCACTGATTGAACATTGTCACCCCCACCACCACACCCAGCTAAAAGGGACAAGTTCTAGGAAGAATAACAGAGGAATGGCATAACTGGGAGGCCCCAGAATTGTTATATTATAGGGAATAAAAATGTTATCAAAATATGAAAGGCTGGAGAGGTCCATTCTTTTTATGGCATTGTTCAAAAGTTGCAGCTATGCCATAGGGCAAAGAGCAAACAAGAGAATTACCGAACTTTGGGTCCAATTATCGTCACGATGAATATAGATGTATAAAAAACCTTTATTAAGATATTGGTTACAGAAACATACCAAGCACAAGAGTGCCCATATTCAGTTACATCACAAAGATCAATGAAAATTAGTGCATCAGTTACAAAATCAAGACAATAAATATATATATATAAAAGACCGCCAAAATCTACAGAACTTTCAGACCTATATTAGTACCATATATCAATGAAAGAACAAGGTACCATAAACAGAGGCACGCTGAGTGGTGTGTGAAACCCACTGGTTAAACTAGGTAATGTGTTCGGTTAATATATGATGATAATAAATACTAGGAAGGTTGTACCAAGGGGTGCACAGGCCAAACAGTCAATGGATAAAGAAATGTCTGTTATGAACCCCCCTCATGTGAGGAAAGGAAAGGCATCATGTTTATTATAAAGAATCTTAACAAACAATAAGGTTAGATGAACTGTATAGTATACCTGGTGAGCGGTCCTGAAACTGAATGCAGGGCACACCCCGACGCACGTTTTGAACACGTAGTCCTTCGTCAGGGGGTGGAGTTCCATAGAACCGGAAGGTTTAAAAAGGGGTGTTTAGCCAATCAAATACAGGGGACAGAGGTGCATGGCTGCACAGCCAGACGCGTAAAAGCCGGAAATACAGCAGGATGAGGCCGGAAGGGGTGGGTGTTAGAATCAGTGTACTTACCGATGTGCGATGATCAGGCCAGATAGTCGTGCATGCGCCGTCAGGAGGGGCCGGAAACCACGGACTTCCGCGTCATGTGACAGGAGACGTCAGAAGTACCCGAGTCACCTGACACATAAAGAAGGGGGGGGGGGGACCAGAGAGGGGAAGGGATGTGGGGGGAGGGGGAAATTTGCCAATTTCCACCTCCCCCCCACATCCCTTCCCCTCTCTGGTCCCTCTTTCCCCCCCCTTCCCCTCCCCTTCTCCCCCCTCCTCTCTTTTCTACACTTCTTTTCACATCCACCATTACTTTGTTTACACCTACTTCATCCCTTTTTTTCTTACTTTTTCACACGTTATACACATACTTCCTATGCAACTTTGCAACATCCTCTTTTTCTTCCTTTTTCCTTTCCCCTCCCGTTTCGCCTTTTCCTCCCCATACCCCACCTACCTCACTAACCCCTCCCCCTCTTTCCCCTTTTCCTTTCATTTCACTCTTTATTTAGGTAATTTTAATCCATCACTCCTTTTTTACATACACTCATTTCATTTGTCACTTTCTCACAATTTTTACTAGCTCCAGAGTGTTTTATAATAATTTATAATTTTTATTACCACTTGTTTTTATACATTGGTTTACAATAATGGCACTGTGTGCAATTTGTGGTTTATTATCACGTTCCTAACATGATCTATATACACTCATTTAGCAGCACTATTTACTCGTGCACTGCCGAATACATTGCTGTTACATTCATTTGATATACCCATGCATCATGATCGGTCATCGATGCATGCGCCGTCTGCGCTCCGGACATCCCGGGCTCCGTGTCTTTATGTGTCAGGTGACTCGGGTCCTTCTGACGTCTCCTGTCACATGACGCGGAAGTCCGTGGTTTCCAGCCCCTCCTGACGGCGCATGCGCGACTATCTGGCCTGATCATCGCACATCGGTAAGTACACTGATTCTAACACCCACCCCTTCCGGCCTCATCCTGCGGTATTTCCGGCTTTTACGCGTCTGGCTGTGCAGCCATGCACCTCTGTCCCCTGCATTTGATTGGCTAAACACCCCTTTTTAAACCTTCCGGTTCTATGGAACTCCATCCCCTGACGAAGGACCACGTGTCCGAAACGCGCGTCGGGGTGTGCCCTGCATTCAGTTTCAGGACCGCTCACCAGGTATACTATACAGTTCCTCTAACCTTATTGTTTGTTAAGATTCTTTATAATAAACATGATGCCTTTCCTTTCCTCACATGAGGGGGGTTCATAACAGACATTTCTTTATCCATTGACTGTTTGGCCTGTGCACCCCTTGGTACAACCTTCCTAGTATTTATTATCATCATATATTAACCGAACACATTACCTAGTTTAACCAGAGGGTTTCACACATCACTCAGCGTGCCTTTGTTTATGGTACCTTGTTCTTTCATTGATATATGGTACTAATATAGGTCTGAAAGTTCTGTATATTTTGGCGGTCTTTTATATATATATATTTATTGTCTTGATTTTGTAACTGATGCACTAATTTTCATTGATCTTTGTGATGTAACTGAATATGGGCACTCTTGTGCTTGGTATGTTTCTGTAACCAATATCTTAATAAAGGTTTTTTATACATCTATATTTATCATGACGATAATTGGTCCCAAAGTTCGGTAATTCTCTTGTTTGCTGTGTGTTTTAACTGAATGATCTGCCATTTGTCCATATAGCACACAATCCTGATATGATGGGTATTTTATACTGACCAATCTGGTCTTTGATGAAAACCCCTAAATACATGTGGCTATATCCATAGTGTCTTTTTGTTCATATGGCAAAGAGGAATGATTTTCAAATCACAGCGGCGATAAGCACATTCATTGTTACTGGCTATATGGGAGGCACTGAGCGCATACTGCGATGTCCTGCTCCTTAAACACATACCTGTTCGGGCCAGAGGCCGGTGGAGGAGTGGGGGGCTGTTCAGGCCAGAGGCCGGGGGAAGCATGTGGTGCTGGAATCGGCGCCTGCGCATAGCGCGATATCAGACACCGTTTTAGTGAAGACAAATTTGCACAGTGTCTTCAACAAAATGGCGCGGGACAGCGCGGTATGCACATGCGTGTACTCTGGTGCCATTTTGTTGAATATACTCTGCACACTTGTCTTCAATAAAATGGTGCCAGATATTGAGACATGCGCAAGCTCTGATTCCGGTGCCATTTTAGTAAAATAACACAAGCGATGCACTGCAGGGGAGCGATGGAAAGATGAGTAGGAGTGTTTTTTTATTGTTTATGGATGGATGGGGGAGCAACGACCAGGATTGGGAACCAGGATTGAGGAGCATGGACCAGGATGGGGGAGCATATAACAGGATGGGGGACCAGGATTTGGAATCTGGATTGGGGAGCGCATAACAGGATGGGGGACCAGAATTGGTGATCAGGATGGGGGAGCACATAACACGATGGGGGACCAGGATTGGGGACCAAGATGGGGGAGCACGCAATAGGATGGGAGAGCACATAACAGGATGGGGGACCAGGATGGGGAGAAGCATATACCAGGATGGGGAAAGCATATATCAGGATGGGGGAGCATATACTAGGATGGGGGAAGCATATTCCATGATGGGGAAGGATATATCAGGATGGGGAAGCATTTACCAGGATGGGGGAGCATATACTAGGATGGGGGAAGCATATACCAGGATGGGGGAAGCATATACCTGGATGGGAGGGAGCATATTCCAGGATGGGGGGAAACATATACCAAAATGGGGGAGCATATACCAGGATGGGGAAGCATATACCAGGATGGGGGAGCATATACCAGGATGGGGGAAGCATATACCAGCATGGGGGAGCATATACCAGGATGGGGGAAGCATATACCAGGATGGGGGAGCATATACCATGATGGGGGAAGCATATACCAGGATGGGGGGAAGCATATACAAGGATGGGGGAAGCATATTCCAGGATGGGGGGAGCATATTCCAGGATGGGGGGAAACATATACTAAAATGGGGGAGCATATACCAGGATGGGGAAGCATATACCAGAATGGGGGAGCATATACCAGGATGGGGGAAGCATATTCTAGAATGGGGAAGGATTTATCAGGATGGGGGAGGCATATACCAGGATGGGGGAGCATATACTAGGATGGGGGAAGCATATACCAGGATGGTGGGGAGCATATTCCAGGATGGGGGGAAACATATACCAAAATGGGGGAGCATATACCAGGATGGGGGAGCATATACCAGGATGGGGGAAGCATATACCAGGATGGGGGAAGCATATACCAGGATGGGGGAGCATATATCATGATGGGGGAAGCATATACCAGGATGGGGGGAGCATATATCATGATGGGGGAAGCATATACCAGGATGGGGGGAGCATATACAAGGATGGGGGGAAGCATATACCAGGATAGGGGAGCATACAACAGTATGGGGGAGCATATACCAGGATGGGGAGCATATACCAGAATGGGGGAGCATATACCAGGATGGGGGAAGCATATTCCAGGATGGGGAAGGATATATCAGGATGGGGGAAGCATATACCAGGATGGGGGAGCATATACTAGGATGGGGGAAGCATATACCAGGATGGTGGGGAGCATATTCCAGGATGGGGGGAAACATATACCAAAATGGGGGAGCATATACCAGGATGGGGGAGCATATACCAGGATGGGGGAAGCATATACCAGGATGGGGGAAGCATATACCAGGATGGGGGAGCATATACCATGATGGGGGAAGCATATACCAGGATGGGGGAAGCATATACAAGGATGAGGGGAAGCATATACCAGGATTGGGGAGCATACAACAGTATGGGGGAGCATATACCAGGATGGGGGAGCATATACCAGCATGGGGGCAAAAATACCAGGATGGAAGAGCATATACCAGGATGGTGGAGCATATTCCAGGATGAGGACCAGGATGGGGAACACATACCAAGATGGGGGAGTGCATAACATAATGGGGGACCAGGATGGGGGAGCAAATACCAAGATGGGGGCCACATAACAGGATGGGGGACCAGAATGGGGGAGCATATATCAGGATAGGGGACCAGGATAAGGGAGCATATGCAAGATAGGGAACCAGAATGAGGGAGCATATACCAAGTTGGGGAGCATATACCAGGATGGGGGAGCATATACCAGGATGGGGGACCAGGATTGGGGAGCATATACCAGGATAGGGGACCAGGGTGGGGGAGCATATATCAGGATGGGGGAGCATATACCAGGATGAGGGAGCAGATACCAGGATGAGGGAGCATATTCCAGGTTTGGGGAGCATATACCAGGATGGGGGACCATATATCAGGATGGGGGAGCATATACCAGGATAGGGGACCAAGATGAGGGAGCATATACCATTATAGAGGACCGGGATGGGGGAGTATATACCAGGATGGAGAACCAGGATTGGGGAGCATATACCTGGATGGGGACCAGATAACAGGATGGGGGACCAAAATGGGGGAGCACATATCAGGATAGGGGACAAGGATAATGGAGCAAATACAAGGATAGGGAACCAGAATGGGGGAGCATATACCAGGTTGGGGGAGCATATACCAGGATGGGGGACCATATACCAGGATGGGCACCAGGATGGGGGAGCATATACCATGATAGGGGACTAAGATGAGGGAGCATATATCATGATAGGGGACCAGGATGGTGGAACATATACCAGGGTGGGGGACCAGGATTGGGGAGCATATATCAGGATAGGGGAGCAGGATGGGGGAGCATATACCAGGATAAAGGAGCAGAATAGGGGCACATATACCAAAATAAGGGATCATATACCAATAAAAATGCTCACCATCCTGGTGTAGAACGGGTTCAATAGCTAGTATATAATAAGCATTTATTGGCACCTAAGTGAAAGATCTTATTAAATCTATTACATATTGACTGTATGACTCATTTTTTACCTCTGCCATCCACCCCATCATTGTTATAGATTCCTAAAAAGCAGAAATCTGGGCTGTGGTATGCACAATCCTGGGATTTCATAACTGTCTTATCCATTCCTGTATCTTCTTGGCAAGCAAATATATACAGGGTGGTCCAAAAGTAGGTGGACAGAAAGTGTAATAGAATGTTTCTGAGATGAGATAATCTTATAAATGTCCCCCTGCTGTGTACTGTGTAATGGCCGTGTCTGACCGTGCAGGAACATGGTCTGATCAAACTACATCTCCTGGGTGGGGGGCGAGCAAAAGAGTATACAGACATTACAGCAGGGGGATCACAGCTGATTCTTTTTGTGAGGGTGAGGTAAAACTTTTCCCTACCTGTTTTTAAACAATGTTTTTCTTCAAAGAAAGAATCAGCTGTGATCCTGTGCTGTAATGTCAGTATACTCTTTTGCTTCCTCCCCTGTCCAGGAGATGTGGTATGATCAGACCATGTTCTGCACGGTCAGACACAGCCATTACACAGTACACAGCAGGGGCACATTTATAAGATTATCTCAGCACAGGAACATTCTATTACACTTTCTGTCCACCTACTTTTGGACCACCCAGTATATATGCATATATATATATATATATATATATATATATATATATATATATATACACTGCTCAAAAAAATAAAGGGAACACTCAAATAACACATCCTAGATCTGAATGAATGAAATATTCTCATTGAATACTTTGTTCTGTACAAAGTTGAATGTGCTGACAACAAAATCACACAAAAATCATCAATGGTAATCACATTTATTAACCAATGGAGGCCTGGATTTGTAGTCACCCCCAAAATTAAAGTGGAAAAACACACTACAGGCTGATCCAACTTTGATGTAATGTCCTTAAAACAAGTCAAAATGAGGCTCAGTATTGTGTGTGCCCTCCATGTGCCTGTATGACCTCCCTACAACACCTGGGCATGCTCCTGATGAGGTTGCGGATGGTCTCCTGTGGAATTTCCTCCCAGACCTGGACTAAAGCATCCGCCAACTCCTTGACAGTCATCTCGGTACCTAATGGCAGTCAGGCTACCTCTGGCGAGCACATGGAGGGCAAGGAGGAACAGGAGGAGCACTGCCAGAGCCCTGGTAAGAGGGCCCGTTGTCCACAGATGGGGGTTGTGCTCACAGCCCAACACCATGCAGGATGCTTTGCATTTGCCACAGAACACCAGGATTGGCAAAGTCGCCACCAGCTTCCTGTGCTCTGCACAGATGAAAGCAGGTTCACAGTGAGCACATGTGACAGACGTGACAGAGTCTGGAGACGCCGTGGAGAGTGATCTGCTGCATGCAACATCCTTCATCATGACCGGTTTGGCAGTGGGTCAGTAATGGTGTGGGTTGGCATTTCTTTGGAGGGCCGCACAGCCCTCCATGTGCTCGCCAGAGGTAGCCTGACTGCCATTAGGTACCGAGATGAGATCCTCAGACCCCTTGTGAGACCATATGCTGGTGCGGTTGTCCCTGGGTTCCTTCTAATGCAGGACAGTGCGAGACCTCATGTGGCCGGAGTGTGTCACCAGTTCCTGTAATATGAAGGCATTGAAGCTATGGACTGGCCCGCCCGTTCCCCAGACCTGAATCCGATTAAGTGCATCTGGTACATCATGTCTCGCTTCATCCACCATCACGTTGCACCACAGACTGTCCAGGAGTTGGCGGATGCTTTAGTCCAGGTCTGGGAGGAGATCCCACAGGAGACCATCCGCAACCTCATCAGGAGCATGCCCAGGCGTTGTAGGGAGGTCATACAGGAACGTGGAGGCCACACACAATACTGAGCCTCATTTTGACTTGTTTTAAGGACATTACATCAAAGTTGGATCAGCCTGTAGTGTGTTTTTGCACTTTAATTTTTGGGGGTGACTCCAAATCCAGGCCTCCATTGGTTAATACATTTGATTTCCATTGATGATTTTTGTGTGATTTTGTTGTCAGCACATTCAACTTTGTACAGAACAAAGTATTCAATGAGAATATTTCATTCATTCAGATCTAGGATCTGTTATTTGAGTGTTCCCTTTTTTTTTTTGAGCAGTGTATATTTATATATATACATATTTATATAAATAAAGAAAAATAAATAAATAGATGTGAAGTACAATACAAATACATACAAATCCAGGATGTTTATTAAAAGCTTTGCTCAAGATGAGCTGTGATAAGACCACACCTCTTCATTAAAAGGGTTAATGAGTTGCCTGGGGACCAATCTATAATGAGATTAGGTTGGCCCAATTTCCCCTGTGTGAATTTTTACTTATCTCACCTTTTTTAGACCCCTCTCAGCCAAACAGTATGAGGCTAAACACAAGGTCTGTTTGTTAACTGAGTGACAGAAATATCTCATGAAGAGAAGTGAACACATTCTTACATATATTTCACACAACGGAGACGGCAAGAGATCAAGAAATACTATCAATGACTAGACAGCAATCCAGTCAATTACAAATGCCGACAAATAGCAGTTTCTGAAATGTTTCATATTTACACTACATTATGCTTAAACATGGGCTTATTAACGGTAGTCATTTATAGCCTGCTTCTTTACTTTCTATTAGGAGGATTTAATGATTATTTTACACAGTATACTAACACATATAGTACACACATGTATAATATATAATATATATATAAAATATAATATATAATAAGCAACTTTGTTTCAAGCATGTGATGCTCGTTCAAACTCATCTGTGACAAGTAACAGGTGTGAGGAATATAAAAAGCACACCTGAAACTAGATAAAAAAGAGAGACGTTGACTCAATCTTTACATTGTGTGTCTGTGTGTGCCACACTAAGCATGGAGAACAGAACTGTCTGAGGACATGGAAAAAAATTGTTGAAAAATATCAATCTCAAGATTATAAGTCCATCTCCAGAGATCTTGATATTCCTTTGTCTATGGCGCAGAACACGGTCAGTTGACGCTCCTTTCTCCATCAATGCTTTCAACTGTATCGGCATCCAGGATACCAATACAGTTGAACGTGCGATGACGAGTGGGGGGAGGCCTGGTGACGGCAATAGTACCGGGCCCCCCTGACTCACGGGCCTCATAGGGGCTGAGTTACCTGCCACCATTCATGGTACGCCACTGGATTGTGGTATACTACCTCAATGCTGATTAAAAATTTGAGTGATAGTCAAAGTCTGTGTATACTAATCCAAAGATTCAAGTGATATACAGGGAACTACTGTAGCTGTGTATTCAGTGTGGCTGTGAATTGATTGATCTGTGATATACTGCAGTAAAAGCAACTTAACAGCTGCATTTTTGTTTCACACAGTGAATGCATGGAGAGCCAGAATTAAACCCCTCATTGCTAATTTTGCAACTCATACTAAAATCTGAATTCAAAGCTTATGTGTCACTGAAATTGTGATTCCTGTATTTTGAAACTCACATAGAAATCTCCATAATCCTGAAACCTAAACACAACTGTTTACCTTCCATAAGTGTTTGTGTTAATTATGATAATTTGCTCCTGCTGCAGGCATTGCATCTCCTGGCTACCCACTGTGTTTCATAGTGCTAGACTGTTCTGCTTGTGCTGGGGCTGCTGTTGCTGCTTTAATCTGCCACACATCTCCTTGCCTGTCCCATCCTAACTCTACTGTGCTTCTCCTGCCACATCCACTGCACAGCCACACCAGCCACACATCTCTTGGATGTCCACCATGTTTCATAGTGCTAGACAATACTACTGATTAGTGTTGAGCCACCCCCGTAGTGTTCGAGTTCGGTTCGGTTCGTCGAACACCCGTGTGTTCGCCGAACTGTTCGTCGAACTGTTCGTCGAACACCTTCGAACACCGTTAAAACCAATGGCAGGCAAACAAAAACACATAGAAACACATAGAAAACACCTTCAAAGGTGTCCAAAAGCTGACAAACTGCTCAGAAGACATAACTAACACATGGAAAAGTGACAAGTACATATAGTCATGCGAAAATAAAAGAGGTGGAGGAGTAAAAGGAGGGGGAGACACAGATATAGGCATGTCATGCCCTTCTAAAATCCAAAAAGTGAGAAGCCGACACGGCCAGTCCGCTTCTGCCCGTGCCACCTCCGTGTCGCCGGGTTTGTGCCAGAGCCGCGGTGAACCCTGACGGCCAGCCCCCCTCTCCCAATACTGGTGCCTGTCCGCTGGTGGGTCGAGCGAGCCCCCCTGTGGTGGAGGCAGCTCTAAGCTTTTTAATTTAAATTGTCTCTCTAATTTGAATGAATACACTTTAAATCCATTTACAAGGATCTATTGGAGGGCAAGTCTCATGCCAGCAGCCGCGGTGATTCCAGCTCCAGTAGCGTCCACTAAAGCTGCTGCAGTTAAAAAGCTTTTATAAGGATCGAGCTCGGCTGTCCACCGCAAGGCATCCTACTGCCAGTCCCAGCCCCTATGCCTTGGGGTGCCTCCTGATGCTCTTCACTAAGTATCCCATGGTCCCGAAGCATTTCCTTTGAAAAAATTAAGTGTCTAAACTACAGGTGGTGCAGCTTGCTTAACAGCCGGGATAATCCGCTGACTAGCAGACACTGCTACTAGGCACAAAGTATTTCCTGGGCTAGATGCAGTTAAAAATTTGTAATTAGATACTCTCGTTGGATGCTGAGAAAGCATTCCATAGAGTCTCCTGGCACGCCATATATGATTCTCTTAAAAAGCTTGGGGTAGGGGTCTAGGGGACCCTTTTATAGCCAAAATCACGGCCCTGTATCGCAATACGTCACCTAGGCTGAAGATAAATGGAACTGTAGCACCCTGAGGGCTCGGTTGCTACAGACGTATTGCACCTCACCCAGAGGTGTGATATCTCACTCTCAGGTAAGGATGGAGTGTGGATCAGGACCCGACACCTGCATGCATTACACCACATTGCCGTGGGGCAGGGCGACCAATATGCCCCTGAGATGGGCACGACAGTCCCTGTCCCTGGCTGGAGTGGGGGGAGGGAACACTGAGGAAGGGGAACCCTGTAGTGCAGGAGCAGGGAGGAAGCAGTTCCTGGGTGCATTGAGAAGGGAGTATAAAAGGTGGGCACCATCTTAGTTCAGTGCAGAGAAGTCTGAGCAGAAGTGGCAGGGAGCAGGGGCTCTGCATGAGCTCTGCTCCGGAGGCGGGCCTAGTAACAGAGGCCCAGGCCTGGAAGAGGGAGAAGGAAGGAAGAGGAGCGGAGAAGGCTCCAGGAACGAGGAATGAAGGGATCCCAGGGGTGCGGACGGGCGAGTCGCCACCGCACGCCCGAATCCACCTGCGTGGAGGGGTCAGGCCAAAGGGGGAGACCGGTCCCCGAACTAGTGGAGGCAGGAAACGACCCTCAGCTAGAAACCGGAGGCTCTGACATTTTATGTGGCGCAGCCCCTCGCTACACCCGCTAGGAAGGCACCACATAGGGTCAGGGAAACTGGCGCCAAGTTTACCAAGAGGAGGCCCGAGGCAGCCGGACAGAAGTGTTGGTAAGAAAGGCCAGACAAAGGACACACAAAGGGGGTCCTGTGAAGTGCTCCAAAGTTATCTGGGAGTTGTCTGAGCCCCTCACCTGGTGAGCACAGTACGACGTGGGCAGCCGTTACCTGCAGACGTGGTCTGGATAATAAGAACTGTGAGTAAAGGCCCTGAACTGCATCACTGACTCCGTGTCGTTACTGCTGCTGCCCTGCACCATCACCCCCATCCTCCGCATACACTGCCCTGAGGCTATACTCCTCCCGTGGGGAGTTATGCTACGCTCTGCTGCACCCACAACACCAGCCTCAGCGGTCTGCCCTGTAGCGGCGGTTCACTCTGACCGCAATCCACGGGTGGCGTAGTCGGACATTTAAACATCAAAACCACATAAATAGTTCCGCCACTGGTTTGACCGCCCTGAGCCACGGAACCGGGTCGCCGCCACGAAGACTACAACCACCAGCATCCACCAAAAAGGGTCCGGCTCCGGGTGTCCCAAGGCCCAGGGGGTGCGTCAGAACATTTTCATCACCTTTCACAATCACCAATGGGACAAGGCAGTGATGTCCTCTGTCCCCTCTCTTATACATCCTAGTGACGGAGCACCTGCTCTCATCAATTCGCCATAACCCCAATATTAGGTGGATTGAGGTGGGAGGCACCGAGTACAAGTGCTCTCTATTTGCTGATGATGTCCTAGTATATATCACTCAATCACATATATCCATCCATGCTGTTATGGCTGAAATAGATCACTTTGTTACATGGTAAAATTTTAAAATCAATGCAGCGAAGTCTGAGGCCCTCGATGTCTCCCTCCCCAAATCCATATAGGATTCCATCCAGTCCAACTTTCCCTTTGCCTGGCCCTCACAGGGTATCAAATACTTAGGAATTCCTATTCATAGAGACCTCTCCCATCTATGTTATCTTAATTTTGGGCCCTTTATTGAACAACTCCATACAGACCACGGTTGGCAAGTTAGAACTGTAAGATTCACTACGTGAACCACTGGTGTTTTGTGGAAAAGCACATGTACACTGCGTTCCAAATTATTATGCAAAAAGTGTTTAGGAGTGATAAGGGAAGAATTTGTTTGTTTGTCAGTTAAACTCATTGATGGTGATGTGTGTCAGGGCTCTTTATATCACTGTAAGCAATTGCAGACACCTGTGCTAATTAGTTTGGCAGGTGTGTCCAATGAAAGACAAGACTACTTAAGAAGGCTCTCTCACATTATTAAGCAGCCTACATTTTCTGCCAAAATGGGAAAGAAAAAGGATGTGTCGGCTGCTGAGAAGCAACAAATTGTGGAGTGTTTAGGTCAAGGCATGACTACAATCAACATTGTGCGATGATCAGGATGAAGTGTCTTGGCAATCAAGAAGTATGTAGCTGATTCACAGTACACGCGTGTGCGTGCTGATAAGGGCAAATTGAGGACTCTTTCCTACAGGCAATTACGTCAGGTTGAAAGAGCAGCGGCAAAAAAGCCTTGTCATAGCAGCAGACAAGTTTTTGAAGCTGCTTGTGCCTCCAACGTCCCCCGAACAACAAGATGCAGGGTCCTTCAGAGGTTTGCAGCTGTGCATGCGCCATCCTGTCGACCTCCTCTATCCACTTCACACAAGCAGAAACGGCTCCAGTGGGCCAAACATTACATGAAGACTGATTTCAAAACTGTTTTGTTCACGGATGAGTGCCGTGCAGCGCTCGATGGTCCAGATGGATGGAGTGGAGGATGGCTGGTTGATGGACACCCCACGCAAACACGGCTACAGCGCCAACAAGGAGGAGGTGGAGTAATGTTTTGGGCTGGAATCATGGGGAGAGAGATTGTCGGCCCCTTTAGGATCCCTGAAGGCGCTAAAGATGAACTCCATAATGTATGTGGATTTTCTCAAACAGCACTTCCTGCCATGGTTCAAGAAGAAGAACCGTGTATTTCACAGCAAGATCATTTTTCTGCATGATAATGCACCATCTCATGCTGCACATAAAACATCTGCATCTCTGGCTGATATGGGCATAAAAGGGGACAAACTTATGGTGTGACCCCCATACTCCCCTGACCTCTACCCCATTCAGAACCTTTGGAGCATCATTAAAAGGAGTGTCTATGATGGCGGGAGGCAGTTCACATCTAAGCAACAGCTCTGGGAGGGTATTCTGTCCTCATGCAAAACAATTGAAGCAGAAACCATCCAAAACCTGACAAATTCAATGGACGAGAGAGTTCAGAAGCTCCTTTCGAACAAGGGGTCCTATGTGAAAATGTAACATCACCTAGAATAAAGTTTTGAGTTGAAAACTGTTTGATTTCAGTTTCTAACAACCTGCTAATGCTTATAATTTCAAAAATGACCATTTTTTTGGTCTTTATTAAAATGAAAAGGTTGATCGAAAAGTTTGGGGGATCTAAGAGTATGGCAACCCAGTAGTCATGATTACTTCGAATTCTGACAATATGAGGGTCATGCTGCAGGTAGTGCAGCAAGAAGGCACTTATGTGCCTTGCGCATCTCGGAGCCCCAAAATTATTTTCCGGGCTAGATGCAGCTAAAAATTATTTTTAATTTTAAATCTGGTGAAGCTTTAGTATAGATGGCCTAATAGGATCAGTGCTGCACACTGCTACAAAGCCCAAATTATTTTCCAGTCAAGATACAGATAAACATGATTAGTAATTTGAAAGCTTAAAATGGTTGGTAGGGTGATTTTAACCAATCATCAAGCTTTTACTCTCCCCAGGATGACACAGGGGTAGAAAAGTCGTTTCGGATCCATGATTTGTTCATCTTTATGAACGTGAGTCTGTCTACATTATCAGTGGAGAGCCGCGTGCGCTTATCTGTCAGCACACCACCAGCAGCGCTGAACACATGTTCAGACAGAACGCTGGCTGCGGGGCATGACAAGATCTCCAAGGCGTAAGTGGCTAGCTCCGGCCATTTATCCAGATTGGAAGCCCAAAAAGAGCAAGGGTCCAGTGACACAGTCGTGGCTTCAATGTTTACTTGGAGATACTCCTGTACCATCGTCTCTAGGCGTTGACTATGTGTCAGACTTCTTGTCTCCTGTGGCCTTGCAAAGGATGGGCTAAAAAAGTGGTGAAATGATTCCGCAAAATTGATGTTACCAGCAGATACTGTGGTTCTGTTACGGTTTGAGTGCTGAACACTTGACGGTCCCACGGTTGGCAAGTTGGAACTGTGAGATTCACTACGTGCACCACTGGTATTTTGTGGAAAAGCACATTTAAGATTCTGCAACAGTCTCTGCTGATACTCCTGCATGCGTGCATCCCTTTCTATGGCAGGAATAATTTCTGCAAATTTACTTTTGTACCGGGGATCTAACAGTGTGGCAACCCAGTAGTCAGGATTATTTCTAATTCTCACAATTCGAGGGTCATGTTGCAGGTAGTGCAGCAAGAAGGCACTCATGTGTGTTGCGCATCCAGGAGCACCAAGTCCCTGTTGTGTTGGTGGCGAGGTAACAATCATGCTTCCTTCCTCTGTCCTCTCCCCCCAACCTCGCACAACAGAAATGTGATCAAGGTCTCCCTCATCTGATGAGTCTTCCATCAGTTCGTCCTCCACTTCTTCCTGGGCTCCTGCACCTTCCTCACTAGTTTGGCTGCTACCATGCGCCCTGGTAAAACCATCTCCCCCACCCTCACATGCCTGCCGCCTTGGTGCTGCCGACCGTCTGGACCTTGCAGATGTTAGCCCTTCCACATACAACTCCTCCTCCTCTACTTCCTCCACCTCCTCTTGTGCCACCACCTGACTCCGAATTCTGTTTAACATGTGCTCCAGCATGTAAATCACCGGAATAGTCATGCTGATAATGGCATCATCAGCACTAAACATCTTCGTCGCCATTTCAAAACTGTGCAGAAGGGTGCATAGGTCCCTGATCTGAGACCACTCCTCCAGCGTGATTTGCCCCACCTCTGAATCTCGTTGGCCCAGGCTATACGTCAGAACGTATTGCACCAGGGCTTGTCGGTGCTGCCACAGTCGCTGCAACATGTGCAGAGTTGAATTCCACCGGGTAGGCACATCGCATTTTAGCCGGTGAAGTGGCAGGCCCAACGACTTCTGTAGAGATGTAAGTCGCTGAGCTGCGGGATGCGAACGGCGGAAGTGAGCACACAGCGACCGTGCCCTCTGCAGAAGGCCATCTAGTCTGGGATAGTGGGCTAAAAATTGCTGGACAACCAGGTTCAACACGTGAGCCATACAAGGCACGTGTGTGACATTGCCCCGGCGAAGGGCCGCACCCAGGTTTGCAGCATTGTCGCACACGGCCTTCCCTGGTTTCAGGTCCAGTGGAGACAACCATTCATGAAATTGGTTCTCCAGAGCTGACCACAACTCCTCAGCTGTGTGACTCACATTTCCCAGACATTTCAATGTAAAAACTGCCTGATGACGTTGAGCCCTACTGCCAGCATAGTAAGGAGGTGTGCAGGATCCCTTCTGCGCAGTTAGAAAGCTTGTGGCATGACCAGACAGGCTTTGGGTGCAGGTGGAAGACCGAGAGGAGGTTGAGGAGGCAGAAGCAGTGGAGGAACTTTGACATAAAGAGGATTGACGCACAACTCGTGGGGACGGCAAGACTTGGACAGCAGCCCCTTGTCCTGCTGTCACCATAGTTACCCAGTGCCCAGTCAGCGACATGTAACGCCCCTGTCCATGCCTACTCGTCCAAGTGTCTGTGGTGAAATGCACCCTGTCACACACAGAGTTTCTCAAAGAAGCGGTGATGTTATGTGCGACATGCTGGTGGAGCGCAGGCACACCTTTCTTTGAGAAGTAGTGCCGACTGGGCATCTGGTACTGGGGCACTGCGACGGACATAAGGTCTCGAAAATCCTCTGTGTCCACCAGGCGGAAAGGCAGCATTTCTGTAGCCAAGAGCTTGCAGATGGTGAAATTCAACCTCTTAGCTTTCTCATGGCTAGGAGGAAATGGTCTTTTACTTGTCCACATCTGAGGGACCGAGGGCTGGCTATTGTGCTTAGACGGGGTTGATAAGGGTGTCCCCGGCAAACTGCCGGTCTGTGAGGAAGATGCAGGCGGACATGTTAGGTT
The DNA here is from genome assembly GCF_046119375.1 of Phyllobates terribilis. NCBI lineage: Eukaryota > Metazoa > Chordata > Amphibia > Anura > Dendrobatidae > Phyllobates > Phyllobates terribilis. Next base: position 1,119,892,005 of record NW_027362761.1, on the reverse strand, counting down.
GCCTTGATCCAAAGGTGGTGCTATCGATGTCGGACAGCGCTCAACACCAGCTGGTGTTACCACCTCCAAAGAAAATGATGACCTGCCAATCACGCTGGCTGTTGCGGGTAAAGAGGTGGCAGGTCTGCGCCCCAAAACAGGTGTGACTGCTGTCCCCCCAGTCACAGAGGATGAAGAGGCCGCGGATGCACAAGATATGGCAGACGGTGGTTGGCCCGGCCGGCTAGGCCGCATTGTAGCACACTGAGCTTCCCACTGCAACTTATGCTTCATGTCCATGTGCCGGTTCATGCATGAAGTACTCAAACTATGTATTTTTTGGCCTCTACTTAGCTTTTGCTGACAAATGTTACAGATAACACGAGTTGGGTCATCTTTATCGATCTGAAAAAATGCCCAGGCTATGCAAGGCTTAGCACCCATGCGACCTGAAGAGCCACCACGACTTGTGGTGAGAGGCAGAGTTGTGTTTGAGGATGCAGTTGTTGACGTGCTTCCAGTACTACGTCTCTGTCCAGGAAGGCGCAACCTGACCTCGTCGTCACTAGCATCTTCCTCCACCTCCTCTGCTGACCTCATCTCTTGGCTGACTGTGGGTTGACAGTAAGTGGGATCTCCGACCTCATCATCATCACCCTGTGCGTTATCACACCCGTCGTCCTCAGAGCCAACCTGTTCCTGCCCTGACAAAAAACTAAAGTTGTCGCTCCAATCAGGTATTTGAGTCTTATCATCGTCTTCCTCATTGTCTCCACCAACAGGAGTTACAGTTTGGGAATGAGGGTCTACATTATGGTCAGAACCTTCTGCGTCTGGTCCTGGATCCGACTCATAAAGATTCTGGGCATCAGTGCAGATCATTTCCTCGTCTGGATTCACAGAAGCGCTGGAGTCGACCTTTGATTCCCAGGCTATAGTATGAGTAAACAGCTCTGCAGACTCAACCATCTGTTCTACCTCATACTCAGACGGGCAGCTGGAGATTTGGGAGCTGTGAGGAAGCAAGTGCGATTTGGGTGACACCTTTGAGGACTGGAGTATTTGTGATGTTGAAGTTGATGTGGAGGAGAGCCCACTTAAAGGAGCACTTGATATCCGTTGAAGCACCTGCTGTTTTTGTGCCTCATCTGGAATTTGTAGCGATTGGCGTGGCCGTAAGAAAGGGATCTTATCACATTGTCCGCTAAAAGAAGTAGACATTTTAGTTTGGCTGGAAGATGGTCTTTCTTCTGCAGTTGTTACTGTTGCTTTAACACCTACCCCACGGACACAACCTTTTTTCCCCTTCCCAACACGCCTATTCCCCTTTCCACCAGCAGCAGGCCTTTTTCCACTCATTTTGGTGGTTAACTAATTCACAACTCTGGAGTTGTTTGCACAAAAAAACAATGGATGGTAACCGAGCAGAGCTGAGTGGCCAAACTGTGGTATTAGGCCAAAACTATTGGCTGGGTTAGATGCAGAAAAAAATTATTTTGAATTTGCAACCTGATGGAGGTCAGTATAGATGGATTAATAGAACAAGACCCACACACAGCTAGAAGCCCAATATTTTTTCAGAGGTATATGCAGGAAAAAAATATATTCAGTTTGCAACCTGATGGAGGTCAGTATAGATGGACTAATACAACAAGTCCCACACACAGCTAGAAGCCCAAATATTTTTTCAGAGGTACTGTAGATGCAGATAAAAATTAGTTTTAATTTGCAACCTGATGGAGGTCAGTATAGATGGACTAATAGAGAAAGTCCGACACACTACTAGAAGGCCAAATATTTTTTCAGAGCTAGATGCAGAAAAAAATTATATTCAGTTTGCAACCTGATGGAGGTCAGTATAGATGGATTAATAGAACAAGACCCACACACAGCTAGAAGCCCAATATTTTTTCAGAGGTAGATGCAGGAAAAAAATATATTCAGTTTGCAACCTGATGGAGGTCAGTATAGATGGACTAATACAACAAGTCCCACACACAGCTAGAAGCCCAAATATTTTTTCAGAGGTACTGTAGATGCAGATAAAAATTAGTTTTAATTTGCAACCTGATGGAGGTCAGTATAGATGGACTAATAGAGAAAGTCCGACACACTACTAGAAGGCCAAATATTTTTTCAGAGCTAGATGCAGAAAAAAATTATATTCAGTTTGCAACCTGATGGAGGTCAGTATAGATGGATTAATAGAACAAGACCCACACACAGCTAGAAGCCCAATATTTTTTCAGAGGTAGATGCAGGAAAAAAATATATTCAGTTTGCAACCTGATGGAGGTCAGTATAGATGGACTAATACAACAAGTCCCACACACAGGTAGAAGCCCAAATATTTTTTCAGAGGTACTGTAGATGCAGATAAAAATTAGTTTTAATTTGCAACCTGATGGAGGTCAGTATAGATGGACTAATAGAATGATGCTATGCCCAAAAGATTTTACTTCACTAGGTGCAGTAAAAAAATTGGTATTCTGTACACAGGTGGTATATCTTGCAACACAGATAGGCTACTCCACTGACTAACACACTCTGCAATAGGCCAAAAGGATTAGCTTTGCTAGATTCAGCCAAATGCTGTGAAAAAAACTTGCACAGCACTGGCACAGACCTGCCTGGCAAAAACTGATAGGAACTCATGTAACCTAGTCCTGAAAAGGACTGCAATTACAATTAGTCTTTACTCCCACAACCGATCTATTTAAGAGCACAGACCTCCCTGATAAAAGTCGTAGGAAATGCTGTAACCTAGTCCTTAAAAGGACTGCAATCACAACTATTCCCTACTCCCAAGCTATCTGTATATTTGTGCGAAAATTGGCTTGAAATTAACAAGGTATAGCGCACACAGCAACAGCGGTGCCGTCTAACACGCAGCTGCAGCAGTGAGAAAATGGTGGCGACGGGGAAAATGGCTTGGTCTTATAGGGCAAGGACATGTGACATACACTGCCAATGACACATGCCCTTGCTTGTGTGAAAAAAAGCACTTCGCTCCGTGTGTGCGCTGCTGATAGGCTGACAGATTGCACCTCCTCACTGCAAATGCGGGAAAGAGAAAAAAAAATGGAGATCTTCATTGTTCCTGCAGAGATCCATCCCCTGCCCCTCACCCCGCCCCGCTGTACACTCAAACTGCGTATTAACATTAATTTTCATCATTACTGAGAAAAAATCCAGTTATGATTTTGGTGCACGAACAGTTATCGAACATAACCTCGAACAGCCGAATTTTTCTCAAATTGTTCGTGTTCGCCGAACGGCTCGAACACCGCCCAAAACAGCTCGAATTTGAGATTGGCGAACAGTTCGAGTAGAACAACGCTCATCTCTACTACTGATGCTGGGAAACGTACTCTTTTGAGTGTACACATAAATAAAAAAGCTCAAAAAATAGGCTTCATTTTTGAAAAGGCTTGGTAACAAAAAGCCATAACTACTTCACTTTGAAAACAGTATTCCTTTTTTTCTCCTTTAAAAAGGGGACAATTTTAGAACAGCTTGATAAAAGGCCTTTCTAATTGCTTATTAATTTTGTGATTAGCTATCCAGTTGCATACCCTCCAAAAAGAAGGAATATTTTTTTCACCCATAGTTGAGAAACAATTACTCCTTCTTGTTAAAAATAGTACACTTGTTTTGTCTCCAGAAATGAATGGCTCATTTTGGACAACTTGATAAAAAGACTTTGTAGTTGCCTAACAATTTTGTAATTAAAAAACTGATTGGGGACCCCAGAAAAGAAACAATTTTTCAATCCTAGTTGTTAAACAATAAGAATTAGGTGAAGTTGGCAAATTTGAATTTCAAAAGATCCACTCATTTTCAATTCTTCCGTTGCAGTATTTTTTCCACACCTGCCTAAAACTTTTACAGTGTACTGTACATACGCACTGTACATACAAACACATACAGTACATATATACCAGGGTGCGTCAAAAATTAGCCACATTCTGGCTATTGAATTTATTTTATTCAACTTTCAAAAAGACAAATACAGAATTTTTTGAGATTTTCTCCCTGCTTTTCAATACTATTTGAATCTGTCAACAAGCTTTTGCATTCCCTTATTAAAAATGTTCTCTTCATCAGACAAGAATCTTTGGCCTCATATTTCTGATTTCCCACATAATCCTCCATCACTCATCTAGCCAACAAAAACAATTCACGTGCATGTTCAATGCTGTCATCAGTCATTGATGTGAACAGGCATACGGCTCCTTCTTTATGGCTGACACATGTGAGACCTTTCTTGAACTTCTCCATTCATACACATGTCTTCGCAGCAAAACACTTTCTTCATAATGTGAACAAAATCTTCACAAAATATCAGCACTGGACTCCCTCTCAGGCCGCAATAAAAAAAGCAATCATTGCACACTGCTCTCTTTTTGGGCAAATCACAAGTGGGGAAGCCAATGTTTCTTGCACCGCAGTCACACATAAACTGAATTAACATGTTCAAATCTGCACAGCATTGACTGTGGAGACTGCGACCTCGTACAGGAAGTTTTAATATAAGTGCAGAAAACTTTTGACTCACCTACATTTACGTATTTGCTCAAAATAAAACTGTTATCTAATTATCTAACATCTAGTAAATAACGTCTATCTACTACCTGTCTATTATTATTTTCTACTGTTTACTGCTACTGTCTACTATCTACTATTGCTACTACTGTCTACTATCTACTATTGCTATTACTGTAGTCTACTGTTTACTATCTACTACTGCTACTACTGTCTACTGCCTACTATATTCTACTGCTACAACTGTCTACTACTACTACTGTCTACTATATACTATTGCTACTACTGTCTACTATCTACTCTTGCTATTACTGTTGTCTACTGTCTACTATCTACTATTGCTACTACTGTCTACTACTACTACTACTGTCTACTATATACTATTGCTACTACTGTCTACTATCTACTATTGCTACTACTGTCTACTACCTACTATTGCTATTACTGTCGTCTACTGTCTACTATCTACTATTGCTACTATTGTCTACTATCTACTACTGTCTACTATCTACTATTGCTACTATTGTCTACTATCTACTACTGTCTACTATCTACTACTGCTATTAATGTCGTTTACTGTCTACTATCTACTACTGCTACTACTGTCTACTGTCTCCTATAAACTACTGCTACTACTGTCTACTGTCTACTATCTACTATTGCTACTACTGTCTACTACTACTACTACTGTCTACTATATACTATTGCTACTACTGTCTACTATCTACTATTGCTACTACTGTCTACTACCTACTATTGCTATTACTGTCGTCTACTATCTACTATTGCTACTATTGTCTACTATCTACTACTGCTATTAATGTCGTTTACTGTCTACTATCTACTACTGCTACTACTGTCTACTGTCTCCTATAAACTACTGCTACTACTGTCTACTATCTACTATTGCTACTGCGGTCTATTATTTACTATTGCTTACTGTCGTCTACTGTCTCCTATCAACTACTGCTACTACTGTCTACCACTACTATTGTCTATTTAAAATGTTTCCATTTTATTTATTTATTATGCTAGCTTATATAGTGACATCATATTCTGTAGCACTTTACAGACTGTATTATCACAGTACCCATTGAGGCTCACAATCTATAGTTCACATCATTATGACTTTGGAGTTTTGGAGAAAATAGTAGTAATTGTAGGAAACCCATGCAAACACATGAAGAACACACAAACTCTTTGCCATAAATATATAGATAGATATATTGACCCACAATTAATAGTATTGATGTGGTTTGCTCCAATTTTGTTTTTAGGAGTACCGAGGTTGGACCATCAATGACCTGAATCTTAAGGTCTATCCTAATAATATATCTAATAAATATGATAAAAAAATTTGACAAACTGTTCAGGATATCCCTATTTAACCCAATATGGCAAAAGTTACTAACCATTAGTTATTTTATTTTATTCACTTACATGTATAGCACCGACATAATCCATTGTACAGAGATTATCAAGACTTACATTGGTTTTTGTCTAGTTGGGGCTTAACTAACAAATCAGTTTTGGAATGTGAGAATCTGTGGGAAACACACATACATAGGAAGCACATACAAAATCTACTAGATGGTAAGACCCTTTTAAGGCTAAGTTCACATCATCTTTAGGCATTACATCACAAAATTTTAACTAAATGTGCCTACTTAGATATGTATATCTGTTGAGTTACCGATAATTTTAATAATGTATGTTGAATTATAATGGCCAAGTGTATTAAAAAAGGCAAACATTTGGCTAATGACAGTCAATTGGCACCTTAAAAGGATAGATGGAAAGAAATACACCGGCTTATGTACATAGATGCAAAAAGCATAGCCTGATGAGTGCACATAAGATTCTAATAATGTCTAATGCATATGATTAAAAATTTTGCTACTTGTTCAGGATATCCCTATTTAACCCAATATAGCAAAAGTTACATTTTCAGCAGATATTATAAGTAGTTTAAAAAAAAAAAAAAGATATTTCATCATTGTATTTTTTTTTGCAATTTATTAAACCAAAACTGCATACAAGAAAGATGACTATAAAGTCGCCCCAAGGGAGACATGGAGGTATATCTCCAGCTGTTTCTATTTCTCATGAATCTTTGTTTATGAAGAAATTCTGAAGATTTGTGCTGGAGCAGAAAAAAAAAAAAAAGAAAAAAAAATCAAAAGCACTTTGTTAGCATTTTTTCGTTTTGTTTGAAAATGGATTTAAAACTCAGCTGCATCCCAATTTATAAAGCTGCAATGATTGTTTGCCGGCCTAAAAATACTATATGTCTAGCTATATAAAAGCACACACACATATACAGAATATACAGTATATATAAGGTTTTAAGTCATGCATTGACTGAATATATAACAATATTTCCCCCCTGAAGATATGAATATCCCTTGTGCCCATATTTAGTGTTGCCCTACTAACTTCTCTGTTATAAATAGTGTACCCATAACATGCAACCTTGGTCATTCGACGGTGGTGGAAAAGCAAGCGCCCTTTGAGTCTGTCATGTTAGGAATGCTTATACTCCCTGTGTTCCTATTACAAAATAATAAGTATCTCCATAGGGTGTGTTTAGTAGAAGTGACCTTGAACATATGGACTGGTGGTTGGTAGTAATGTCAAACAACTGTAGGACGGTGTGTAAATTCCAAGCAACCTGAAATTGAGGTGGTTAATATAAAGTGTAGAACGATACAATAAAATTACATTTACAGCTATTGTATATTATATTCATGGGCCACTATAGAGAGTCTGCACTGTATTGATTCCCTGGGACTCTTAACCCACAAGAACAAATGAATGTGAATATATAAAATTCGGAATTTAAGAGTAAGTAATGATAATGTCATATAGAGATTAGAGTTTTAAAATTTTTATTTTTCAAAAGTTTCTTTTATTATGGAGTAATGTCCATCGTTTTATGTCAGTGCCGCTGGGGACATGTAATAATGATTATACTAAGTTATATTGGTGGTATCTGCGTCACAGTTTTGCATGTTAAACTCATATATGTAAAATGCCTTGAAAAAATGTTCCTACCCTTGAACTTTTCCACATTTTTTAACATTCCACCCACAACCTTAAATATATTGTATCGGGATTTCATGTGATATACCAACACAAAATAGTGAGTATTTGTGAAGTGTAAAGGAAATGATACATTGTTTTCTAAATATTTAAAACATTTAAATCTGAAAATTGTGACGTGCATTTGTATTCAGCCCCCCGAGTCAATACTTTGTAGGGCCACCTTTCGCTGCAATTACTGATGCAAGTCTTTGGGGTATGTCTCTACCAGCTTTTCACTTCTAGAGGCTGAAATGTTTGTCCATTCTTCTTTGCAAACAAGTTCGGTGAGATTGGATGGAGGTGTCTGTGAACAGTAAATTTCAAGTCTTGCCACAGATTCTCAATGGGATTTAGGGCTGTACTCTAATTGGGCCATTGACACACATGAATATGCTTTGATCTAAGCCATCCATTGTAGCTCTGGCAGAATGTTTAGGGTCGTTGTCCTGCTGGAAGGGGAACCTGTGTCCCAGTCTCAAGTCTTTTGCAGCTTCTATACTCCAGTCTTTTGCAGTTTTCCTTGAGGATTGCCATGTATTTAGCTCCATTCAGCTTCCAATCAACTCTCATCCTGTCTTTGCTGAAGAAAAGCACATGTTGCTGCCTCCCCTATGTTTGATGGTGGGGATGGTGTTTTCAGGGTGATGTGCAGTGTTAATTTTCTGCTACACATAGTGTTTGGAATTTAGAGCATAAAGTTCTACTTTGGTCTCTTATGACTAGTGCACCTTCTTCCACATGCTGTGTCCCCTACATGTCATGTGGAAGTTAGATATCAGGTAAATATCATGTTTTATGGCCAATACACTGAGCCACCATTTTTTCTTTCTCTACACTCATGCAGTTTGAATGAAGAGACAAGGGGCCTGTTACGCAAAATGTATGGGGCTGATTTAACCGACCAAATGATTATTCCACTATTTCCACCACTCACTTGGATATTACAAGCAGCAGCAGGACACATGGTGGACCACTGCGCCATTCAATGTTAACCAAACTGCAAGTATGGAGGAAACCTCCATTCTAGCAATCAGTGGGGGGGTCAACACTCCTGTAGATAAGTAGTAAATTACAATTGCTGAAGAATCTCTTGCCTTTTATCTCTTTTGCATGGCCAAGTATAGATCAAAAAAAATTTGCCCATAATTTTGCTTATCAAAATAAAACATAAAGTGTAACTCTTCTATTATTGGCTGCCATTTTTTTTGCTCTGTATATTTGCTACTTGTATACATACAGTGCTTAGCATAATTGAGTACACCCACTTTGAAAAGTAAGATCTTATAATCAATAACTCACTGAACCCAAGAACAATTTTGAAAGTTGGACAAGACTGAGTTTCATAGAACTTTTTTTACCTATAACATGAAAAGTAAGATTAATAATTTTCAATAATAACTTTCATTACAAAATTTTCAAATTTACTCAAATTAGTTGAAGCAATGAATACAACCCACATCAAAAATGAATACATCTAGTATTTTGTATGACCTCCATGATTTTTAAGGACAGCACCAAGTCTTCTAGGCATGGAATGAAAAAGTTGGTGACATTTTGCAACATTTATCTTTTTTCCATTATTCAAGAAAAACCTCTTTTAGAGCCTGGATGCTGGATGGAGAGTGATAACAACTTGCCTTTACAGAATTCCCCATAGGTGTTCGATTGAGTTCAGATCAGGAGATACTTGGCCACTGAATCACTTTCTCCCTGTTCTTCTTCAAAAATTCAACAATGGCCTTAGATGTGTGTTTTGGATCATTGTCATATTGAAAAAGTGCACGTCTACCAAAGACATGGAGTGATGGCAGAATCTTCGCTTTCCATATAGAGCAGTGCATCTGTGAATTCATGATTAGTGTTGAGCGAGCATGCTCGACACTGCTCGGTACTCGACCGAGCATCACGCTACTCGGGATGTTCGGCGAGCACCGAGCATTTCCGGGTTACTCGGGCGCGAGCTTGGGTCTCCGCCCTGCATGTTTGTAGCTCTTTACAGAGCCAATGAACATGCAGGGATTGCCAGCCAGTCACTGTAATGCCGCAGCCATGTTGTTTGTGGGTATTACAGTGATTGGCTGGCCGCACAGCGTCACCTCGAGTATTTAAAACCGGGCGCCGTCATTTTGGACACAGTCCCTCTGGATCAGACAGTGTAGGGACAGCGCTGCTGATTTAGGGAGAGATATATCCTGCAAAATAGTTAGTGTAGGATCTGTAAAGGCTGCCAGTTGAAACAAACAGTCCTTCTCAGGACTAATATTCATCCCAGATATCAGACAGGCAGGCAGGCAGGCTGCATAGGAGACGCAGTGGTTATACCAGCAAACGCTGCATTACAGTCCTGTGTGCTCATGTTGCAGAAATTGCTGGACATAGCTCCAGGTCTCGGGGGCCAGGAAAAATCCTTTTTTTTTCATCTAAATCCTCTTTTTTTTTTCCTCCTTCACACTGTTCAAATACCCGTCTTATTAACCATTTGGTGTCCCCCCCTCCCCCCCCCAAAAAAAGTGTGTCTCTGATTTTTCAGACACAAATATATCTGTTGAAAATAGTCTGGTGTAGGCTAGAGAAATAGAAGTGTGGTTTTGCAGTTCCACAGTTCAAACCTCTGTATTATCCAGTTTTGGGCCATTTGTATCTAAAAAAAACAGTTTGACTGTGTTGCTCACTGTTCAGCCGCAAATATATATATTTAAAAAAGTCTGGTATACACCAGTAAATTATAACTGTGGTTTTGCTGTTCCACAGTAAAAATCTCTATTATCCTGCTTTTGGCATTTTTTGCCATAAAAAAAACTAATAGGGTCTCCCTGATTTTTCAGACACAAATTTATCTGTTGAAAATAGTCTGGTGTAGGCCCAAGAAATAGAAGTGTGGTTGTGCAGTTCCACCGGTCAAATCTCTGTGTTATCCTGCTTTTGCCATTTTTTGCCGTAAAGAAAAACAGTAGTAGTGTCTCCTGATTGTTTAGACACAAATATATCTGTTGAAAATAGTCTGGTATACACCAGTAAATTATAACTGTGGTTTTGCTGTTCCACGGTAAAAAATCTCTATTATCCTGCTTTCGGTATTTTTTGCCTTAAAAAAAAAATAATACTGTCTCCTGATTGTTTAGACACAAATATATCTGTTGAAAATAGTCTGGTATACACCAGTAAATTATAACTGTGGTTTTGCTGTTCCACGGTAAAAAATCTCTATTATCCTGCTTTTGGCATTTTTTGCCATAAAAAAAAAATAATAGTGTCTCCTGATTGTTCAGGCACAAATATATCTGTTGAAAATAGTCTGGTGTAGGCCCAAGAAATAGAAGTGTGGTTTTGCAGTTCCACGGGTCAAATCTCTGTATTATCCTGCTTTTTTTGCATTTTTTGCCGTAAAGAAAAACAGTAGTGTCTCCTGATTGTTCAGACACAAATATATCTGTTGAAAATAATCTGGTGTAGGCCCGAGAAATACAAGTGTGGTTTTGCAGTTCCACGGGTCAAATCTCTGTATTATCCTGCTTTTTTGCATTTTTTGCCGTAAAGAAAAACAGTAGTGTCTCCTGATTGTTCAGACGTAAATATATCTGTTGAAAATAGTCTGGTGTAGGCCAGAGAAACAGAAGTGTGGTTTTGCAGTTCCACAGTTCAAACCTATGTATTATCCACTTTTGGGCCGTTTGTATCTAAAAAAAAAACTGTTTGAGTGTGCTGCTCACTGTTCAGCCGCAAATATATATATTTAAAAAAGTCTGGTATACAGCAGTAAATTAAAACTGTGGTTTTGCTGTTCCACGGTAAAAAATCTCTATTATCCTGCTATTGGCATTTTTTGCCGTAAAGAAAAACAGTAGTATGTCTCCTGATTGTTCAGACACAAATATATCTGTTGAAAATAGTCTGGTATACACCAGTGAATTATAACTGTGGTTTTGCTGTTCCACGGTAAAAAAAAATCTCTATTATCCTGCTTTTGGCGTTTTTGCCGTAAAAAAAAAATAATAGTGTCTCCTGATTGTTCAGACACTAATATATCTGTTGAAAATAGTCTTGTGTAGGCCCGAGAAATACAAGTGTGGTTTTGCAGTTCCACGGGTCAAATCTCTGTATTATCCTGCTCCCAGATTGCCGTCCACCACACAACCTGGGATCAACAGTTTTCCGACGACTCTTCACTCTGCAAGGGACGGGATGGACGCCCCCCAATAAAATGTCCCTTTCTCCCGCAGAAGAAACACCTTCCTGTCTTATGGCGCACCACCGGTCACCTCCCCCGAAATGATGTCCCTCCTAATTGCATAGGCTCCTCTGGACTGACCAGGGGAACCACCATATGAGGGGACCTTGTAGGAGGTGGAGTCATCACAGGGGGTAGAGTTATCCCGCACCTCTCCCGAAGCCGTCTGTCAACGCGAATAGCAAGGGCCATAGCGGCTTCCAGTGACGCGGGAGAGTCATACTGTGCCAACACATCCTGTAATTTGTCGGATAAACCATGACAAAACTGGCCCCTAAGAGCCGGGTCATTCCACTGGGTGTCCGTGGCCCACCTACGGAACTCCGAACAGAATTCCTCCGCCGGACGATCTCCCTGCTGGATCCTACGTAACTTAGACTCAGCAAGGGAGATCCGATCTGGGTCATCATATACGAGTCCCAGAGCACCGAAAAACCTATCCACTGACTGGAGAGCCGGGGAGCCCGGGGGAAGAGAGAACGCCCAAGATTGTGGGTCCCCTTGTAGGAGCGAGATGACAATTCCCACCCTTTGTTCTTCACTCCCCGATGACCGAGGCCGCAGCCGAAAGTACAACTTGCATGCCTCCCGGAAAACAAAAAACTTGTCCTGCCCCCCAGTGAACCTGTCAGGGAGAGCTACTTTAGGTTCTGGTCCGGCTTGCTCCTGAGGATGCAAAACCTTGGACCTAACGTCCGCCAGCTCCATGGACAAACTCTGCAACTGCCGAGCTAGACCGGCTACTGGATCCATGGTAGCTGGAGAAAAACTAAGTGGGTCGGTGAAAATGTCACGCTGTCTCTGTATACTGGAGGTAGGGGGCCTAAGCTGACCATAAGCTGGGGCCCTGACTAATCCCTCAACCTGGAGGTACTGTTAAAGGTACAGAGGTCCAGGCCGCCAGCGTAACCCCTACCTCCTGAGGATCCCTGCACCTAAGTAATCTAGTCCTGAGAAGGACCCCGATCACAACAAAAGGGGACAAGTAATAATATGCCCACACACAGTACTTAGACGAACGAGACAGTACAAGGGAAAAACCAAAACCACCTTGCATACAACAACTACACAACTACAACAGAGGGAACACCAACGGGAAAGGAGATAAATGATAAAGCGAGGAAGGGAAAAGACACTCCAAATACACTTATCTCAGAAACTCCAAACACCACGATCCGCTCTGTAAGTCTGAATGAAATGCTTTCACCGACACTTCCCAAACAGACCAGCAGGCATTTGAAGGAGTCTCACTACAGAAGTATTGATTGCAGCTGGGCGAGGCTGGACCTCGTCTAGCACAGAGAGAGAGAGAATTAATTCCCTCACTGCCGAAAAACACAAAGCACCAACAAGTCAGCTGCGAGAAGTCAGGCTGTGTACTCGTGACGATCTTCGTGGCGACACACCCGTGACAGGTGTAGGCCCGAGAAATACAAGTGTGGTTTTGCAGTTCCACGGGTCAAATCTCTGTATTATCCTGCTTTTTTGCATTTTTTGCCATAAAGAAAAACAGTAGTATGTCTCCTGATTGTTCAGACACAAATATATCTGTTGAAAATAGTCTGGTGTAGGCCCAAGAAATACAAGTGTGGTTTTGCAGTTCCATGGGTCAAATCTCTGTATTATCCTGCTTTTGGCAATTTTTGCCGTAAAGAAAAACAGTAGTGTCTCCTGAATGTTCAGACACAAATATATCTGTTGAAAATAGTCTGGTGTAGGCCCGAGAAATACAAGTGTGGTTTTGCAGTTCCACGGGTTAAATCTCTGTATTATACACTTTTGAGCCATTTTTACCTAAAAAAAAACAGTTTGAGTGTGTCGCTCACTGTTCAGCTGCAAATATATCTATTTAAAATTTTCTGATATACCCCAGTAAACAATAACTGTGGTTTTGCCATTCCACGGTAAAAAATCTCTATTATTCAGCTTTTGGTATTTTTTCCGTAAAGAAAAACAGTAATAGTGTCTCCCTGATTGTTTAGATTGTTTAAAAGAGTCGGGTGTAGGCCAGAGAAATAGAACTGTGGTTTTCCTCTTCCACGGTTCTAATCTCCTTTTTGTTACCCTTTTTCCATTGATAGTGCGAGTGTAAGCTATTTTACTTCCTTTACAATGGGCAAGGTGCGTGGCAAGGGACGTGGAACTGGACGTTCTGGTGATGGTGCGTGCAGAGGACGGGGCCGTGGCCAAGGTGAAAATGTGTCACAACCAACAACCACATCTTCTCGCTCCCACTTCTTGACCTAATTACTAGGGAAGCACAGAACAACACCAGTATTGCAAACTGATCAGTGTGAACAGGTTATTAATTGGATAGCAGATAATACTTCCAGTTACCTGGGCACCACGACCTCCGGCCTGTCTTCCACACGGTCAACACTTAGTAGCCATGAGTCTCGACCGCATACTCCTCCTCACCCTGATGCTCCTTCCTCCCACCCTGCCGAGTGTCGTCAGACAGCAACTGATCCCAAACTTGGACACTCTGAAGAGCTGTTAACTGGTCCATTTCCAGATTTGTGCCCCTTGCCTGCTCCGCTTGAAGTAGTGGAAGAGGAGATCCCATGTAGCGATGCCCAAATATTTGAACAGCCATGGCCACAGGAAGTCGACGCTGGCAATTTGTCACAAGAGGTGGACGATGACGTGACACCATTGCCAGGAAGTGAGGAGGAGGATTGTGGTGTGCAAGTGGAAGAGGAGGAGGTGGTGGATGATCTAGTAACTAACCCAACGTGGCAGGAGGACACGCAGAGCGAGGCCAGCAGCACACAGGGGGAGGGAGGCAGAGTACCCCAACAGGCAGGTAGAAGCAGTGTGGTGGCCGCACACAGAAGGCAGGCAACAGTTCCTAGTGTAGGGACATTACTAGTTCCTCCGTCCTAATTTTTGGCAGCTTTTGCTTGGAAGGCATAGGCAAAGACTATGGGAGACACACTCCCCAATAATGGGAATAATGTTGGCAATATGCTGTACTGCATGGCTCTTGTAAGGGGCATTGCAAGTTCCTCCGTCCTAATTTTTGGCAGCTTTTGCTTGGAAGGCATAAACAAAGACTATGGGAGACACACTCTCCAATAATGGGAATAATGTTTGTAATATGCTGTAGTGCATGGCTCTTGTAAGGGGCATTGCAAGTTCCTCCGTCCTAATTTTTGGTAGCTTTTGCTTGGAAGGCATAAACAAAGACTATGGGAGACCCACTCCCCAATAATGGGAATAATGTTTGTAATATGCTGTACTGTATGGCTCTTGGAAGGGGCATTAAAAGCGTCTTGTTAAGCTACTGCGATCTCCACCACTTTTCCGAGGGGCATTAAAACCATCTTGCTAAGCTACTGGGACCTCCACGTCTCTTCTGAGGCGCATTAAATGCGTTTTGTTAAGCTACTGTGTCCTCCACCACTTTTCTGACTGGCATTAAAACCATCTTGTTAAGCTACTGGGACCTCCACGTCTCTTCCAAGGGGCATTCAAACCGTATTGATAAGCTTCTGCGACCTCCACCACTTTTCCAAGGGGCATTAAAACCATCTTGTTAAGCTACTGGGACCTCCATGTCTCTTCTGAGGGGCATTAAAAGCGTCTTGTTAAGCTACTGTGACCTCTACCACTTTTCCGAGGGGCATTAAAACCGTCTTGTTAAGCTACTGGGACCTCCACGTCTCTTCCAAGGGGTATTCAAACCGTCTTGTTAAGCTACTGCGACCTCCACCACTTTTTCAAGGGGCATTAAAAGTGTCTTGTTAAACCACTCTGAACTCCACAGCTCTAGCAAGGGGCAATGAAATGTTGTTTTTAATTAACTCTAACCTTCACGACTCTTCGAACGGGCATTGCATTTCCTCCTAATTTTTGGCAGCTTTTGCTTGGAAGGCATAAGCAAAGACTATGGGAGACACACTCCCCAATAATGGGAATAATGTTTGTAATATGCTGTACTGCATGGCTCTTGTAAGGGGCATTGCAAGTTCCTCCATCCTAATTTTTGGCAGCTTTTGCTTGGAAGGCATAAGCAAATACTCTGGGAGACCCACTCCCCAATAATGGGAATAATGTTTGTAATATGCTGTACTGCATGGCTCTTGTAAGGGGCATTGCAAGTTCCTCCGTCCTAATTTTTCGCAGCTTTTGCTTGGAAGGCATAAGCAAAGACTATGGGAGACACGCTCCCCAATAATGGGAATAATGTTTGTAATATGCTGTACTGCATGGCTCTTGTAAGGGGCATTGCAAGTTCCTCCGTCCTAATTTTTGGCAGCTTTTGCTTGGAAGGCATAAGCAAAGACTATGAGAGACACACTCCCCAATAATGGGAATAATGTTTTTAAGATGCTGTACTGTATGGCTCTTGTAAGGGGCATTAAAACCGTCTTGTTAAGCTACTGCGACCTCCACCACTTTTCCGAGGGGCATTAAAACCATCTTGTTAAGCTACTGTGACCTTCACGTCTCTTCCAAGGGGCTTTCAAACCGTCTTGTTAAGCTACTGGGACATCCACGTCTTTTCCGAGGGGCATTCAAACCGTCTTGTTAAGCTACTATGACCTCCACTTCTCTTCAAAGGGGCATTAAAAGCGTCTTCTTAAGCCACTCTGAACTCCACAGCTCTTCCAAGGGGCATTGAAATATTGTTTTTAATTACCTCAAACCTCCACGACTCTTCCAACGGGCATTGCATTTCCTCCTAATTTTAGTCAGCTTTTGCTTTTCAATTCAAAGGCGAAAACTAAGGGAGATCCACTCCCCAATAATGGGTAGAAGGCATTTAGTACGCTGTAATCCACGTCTGTTTCAAGGGGCATTGCAGTTCCTCATAATTTTTGGAAAGCCTTCCATTCACTGCTTAGGCCAACAGTGTACAGGAGACCCAGTTTCTATAAATGGAAAAAACGGTTTAGTTAATGCCCTCTGACCTGCATGTCATTTCCAAGGGGCATTGGAGTGCCTCAAAATTTTTGGTAGGCATTGCACTCACTGTATGCCCTATAACTGTGTAGCCAAACCGATCCTTTTGTTACAGAAACATATCCTACAAGACATATGTGGTTGACTGGCCTGATATTGATGTGAATGGTCTCTGTTCCTGCTGCTCTTTCTCCTTTGCCACTACCTCATCCATCATTTATCGCCTGAAGCTTTGTTTTAACGGGAGTCATAGAACTGGGATAGTAGCAGGAAAACATCCAGAAATCCTCGGAGAAGGTAGGATATGCGCCAAAACGCTGACCACCTCAGGCCTAGCCGCTACTACATACATGCGCTTGCATTCCAAGAAAACAAAGCAGATGCTAACTTCTATCATCATCATCATGCTCCTCACCTTGGCACTCTCAACTCCCCTGATGGAGAAGCCAGGGCCCACCGGAGGAGTCTGGTTCTCTGGTGGGCTTGTCCAATGCTGCCCTAAAGCAGGCCGGGCTAAGAAAAGTGTGGGGGGATGTTCCAAGGAGAAATAGGGGCGGCTGGGGACCTTTTAAGGACACCCGGCCGCCCCCAGGCGGCTGGGGACCGTGTGTGGACACCCGGCCACAGAGCGGCTGGGGACCAAGTATGGACACCCGGCCGCCCCCTGGCGGCTGGGGACCGAGTGTGGACACCCGGCCGCCGGGCGGCTGGGGACTGAGTATGGATACCAGGCCGCCAACGCAGCCATGACGTGGTGGCCAGATTCCACCTCCACATGCCTAAAAGGCCCAATTTCAAGTGCAAGCAAGCAAACAGTATGGTATTGCAGCCTGGGGGTGGGTGGGTGGCAGGCTACATACTTGCGCTTGCATTGCAAGGAATGGGAGAGGTACAATTGATCACTGCCCTGGGACAAGGACTTGAACGGGGATAATTGCAAGTCTGCAACGACAGGTGCAAGGTGGGAGGCATCTTCGCATGTACCATGAACAGGGGTTTGGCATGCACACACTACAGCAGAATAGGCTGTCCTTCCCACTAAATGCACTGGGGAGGGCACAGGTAATGTTTTGGTATGCGCGCTTAATCTTATGTATAAGGCACAGTGGGAAAAATAGGGGCGGCTGGGGACTGAGTATGGATACCTCGCTGCCGAAGCAACCATGAGGTAGTGGCCAGCTTAGGCCTCCTCCAAACTAAAAGGCCCTATTTTAAGTGCAAGCTAGCAGTATAGCATTGCAGCCTGGGGGTGGGTGGGTGGCAGGCTGCACACTTACGCTTGCATTAAAAGAAAACAAAGCAGATGCTAACTTCTATCATCATCATCATGCTCCTCACCTTGGCACTCTCAACTCCCCTGATGGAGAAGCCAGGGCCCACCGGAGGAGTCTGGTTCTCTGGTGGGCTCGTCCAATGCTGCCCTAAAGCTGGCCGGGCTATGAAAAGTGTGTGAGGGGAAGTTGACAGGAGAAATAGGGGCGGCTGGGGACCGTTTATGGACACCCGGCTGCCCCCAGGCGGCTGGGGACCGTGTGTGGACACCTGGCCGTGGGGCAGCTGGGGACCGAGTATGGACACCTGGCCGCCCCCTGGTGGCTGGAGACCGAGTGTGGACACCTGGCCGCCGGGCGGCTGGGGACTGAGTATGGATTACAGGCCGCCAACGCAGCCATGACGTGGTGGCCAGATTCCGCCTCCACATGCCTAAAAGGCCCAATTTCTAGTGCAAGCAAGCAAGCAGTATGGTATTGCAGCCTGGGGGTGGGTGGGTGGCAGGCTGCACACTTACGCTTGCATTCCAAGAAAACAAAGCAGATGCTAACTTGTATCATCATCATCATGGTCCTCACCTTGGCACTCTCAACTGCCCTGATGGAGAAGCCAGGGCCCACTGGAGGATTTTGGTTCTCTAGTGGGCTCGTCCAATGCTGCCCTAAAGCAGGCCGGGCTAAGAAATTTGTGTGGGGGGAAGTTGACAGGAGAAATATAGGCGGCTGGGGACCGTTTGTGGACACCCGGCTGCCCCCAGGTGGCTGGGGACCGTGTGTGGACACCCGGCCGCGGGGCGGCTGGGGACCGAGTATGGACACCCAGCCGCCGGGCGGCTGGGGACTGAGTATGGATTACAGGCCGCCAACGCAGCCATGACGGGGTGGCCAGATTCCGCCTCCACATGCCTAAAAGGTCCAATTTCAAGTGCAAGCAAGCAAGCAGTATGGTATTGCAGCCTGGGGGTGGGTGGCAGGCTGCACACTTACGCTTGCATTCCAAGAAAACAAAGCAGATGCTAACTTCTATCATCATCATCATGGTCCTCACCTTGGCACTCTCAACTCCCCTGATGGAGAAGCCAGGGCCCACTGGAGGAGTCTGGTTCTCTGGTGGGCTCGTCCAATGCTGCCCTAAAGCAGGCCGGGCTAAGAAAAGTGTGGGGGGGGGGAGTTGACAGGAGAAATAGGGGCAGCTGGGGCCCATTTTTGGACACCTGGCTGCCACCAGGCGGCTGGGGACCGTGTGTGGACACCCGGCCGCGGGGCGGCTGTGGACCGAGTATGGACACCCGGCTGCCCCCAGGCAGCTGGGGACCGAGTGTGGACACCCGGCCGCCGGGCGGCTGGGGACTGAGTATGGGTACCAGGCCGCCAATGCAGCCATGACGTGGTGGCCAGATTCCGCCTCCACATGCCTAAAAGGCCAAATTTCAAGCGCAAGCAAGCAGTAAGATATTGCAGCCTGGGGGTGGGTGGGTGGTTGGCTGCATATTTGCGCTTGCATTGCAAGGAATGTGGGAGGTACAATTGAACACTGCCGTGGGACAAGAACTTGCACAGGGATAGCTGCAAGTCTGCATCTTCTGATGCGGTAAGGATGACTTTTGATGGGCACACTTTTAGGCAGTGACCTGGGTGTCAGAGATGCTTCCAGGGGTCTTCCCCATGCTGTTTCCATGTCTTTTTAGTACTGTATGCATGTGTCAGACAGCACATGGCCAGATAAGGTTGTAAAATGTTAAAATGACATTTCCCGGTGAATGCATTTGTCACGGTTGAAAGCAATACAAAAGTGCAAAAACGCATAAAAAATGCTACTTGTGAACATAGCCCAATGTGTGGAGGAGTATGTTTTTTTGGGTTATTTATTTTACCTTATACACAAGTCTTTACCCTGGAAAGGAACTTCCTTAACATATTTCACAGGAAACAGTTTCAGTATCGTTTTTGAACGTTTTATTGTGAGCCCTTAAAAGTGGCTTAATACCTCTGACCACGTTGTTGACAGCAGTGACCTGGGGGTCAGAAATGCTTCCTGGGGCGATCCTCATGCTGTCCCCATGTAATTTGAGCACTGTCACTATCGTTTTGGGCACTTGTTAGGCTTTTAAAAGACTGCCGGGGGTGCCGCCGCAAAAATCCTCGGGTCTCCCATAGACTAACATTGGGCTCGTTGCTCGGGTCGAGCACCCGAGTATCATGGTGAGCTCGGCCCGAGCTTCGAGCACCCTAGCATTTTAGTGCTCGCTCAACACTATTCATGATACCATCATTGAAATATAGCTCCATGACACCAGTAGCCCCACATAAGGACACTGCCACCACTATGTTTCACTGTCGGTTGAAAATTGGCTGAATTGGCTAAAAATCATAGATACCCTATTAACATTGATGCAATTCAAAAAAGGCAGCCAATGATAAGAAAGTTACAAAACCACTTCATGTTTTATTTTGAACACCAAAATTTTGTTTGATGTATAAGAGACAGAGAGAGAAAGAGATAGAGAATCTGTTTAATCATTCAAGAGCCATACAGCGGTTTTCCAACGTTTTTAGTTAAGAACAAGCTCCCCTTCCCTGGGCTATGTACACCTTTGCATAAAATTAATTTTAGTGCTCATTTGGTTTGTAAATAGAAAGCTAAGCAACTTTTCTAAATAGTCTTTATTTTTTTTCTACCATTTTCTTGTTGCAGAGTGAATGTAGATGAGTGTTTTGCAAAACATGGTACAAATTGGAAAGCTCCTGGTTCTAATAGATCTTTGCATCCCCTTATTCTTTCAGTGTTAGAGATAGCAGCGGGGAGTGGGCTTAGGTGCTACACAGATCTCCATTGTGCAAAGGGGAGAAAGCATGTACAGGATCAGGCAGGGCATTGAAAACTGGTTGCAGATTATAACAATGGCACATGAAGAGTAAATTAGCAAAGTATCAATGCTGAACCATGGTATGAATGATGATTGCAGACTGAAACTTCTCCAATTATGTAAACTAAAAGTAACCATTAACATACAGATATTACAAAGGTTACCATGACTCAGATATAATGACACTGCTGTATCACGGCACAAAAAACGTAATATGGCCCTTAACATTACTCAAGCCATTGATTGATGTCAAGTAATATTAATCCTATAATGTGACATAATCTGTGTGAAAAGTTAACGAGTCATAATAACCATTGCTAATTCTGTATGTAAAAATATTTTTTACCATGGTCAAAGGTGTGCATAGCCTTTAAATCTCATAAGCCAAAAGTTAGGTCCTGGTTTGATTTAAAGAAGTTGTCCACTACTTTATATAAACCCCCCAATGTATCCCCCTGGGGCCCATAAGAGTGACTCCAGACTTATCACTTTTGCCGGACAACCCCTTTAAGTTTGCAACAAAAAAAATGTTTTCGATTGTGTTGCCATTTTCTGAGACCCGTAACGCTTTTATTTTTCAGTCGATGAAGCTGTGTGATGCCTTATTTTTTGAGGGACGACACAATGTTTTTACTGATACCATTTTTAGATAGATGTGACTTTTTGATGACTCGTTACAGCATTTTTCGTGGAATTGCAGTGAACAAAAAAATTTAATTTTGGCGTTCTTGATTTTTTTTGCTTACGGTGTTTACCAATTGGGTTCATTGTTATATTTTGATAGATTGGACATTTATGAATGCAGCAATACACTTATGTGTATTTTTTATACAGTATCTTTATTTTTAATCGGAGAAGTGAAAGGGAGTGATTTGAACTTTTATGTTTTTTTTTTTCATATTTTTTAAAACTTTTTTTTTTACTTTTCACAGTACTTGTTAGCCTCCTTAGGAGACTTGAAGCTGTGATAGTCTGATCCCTTGTGCTATATACAGCGATGCCACAGCATTGCTGTATATAGCAAAAATCACAGTCTCTTTTGAAGCCGGGCCACAAGCTAGGTTTCAAAGAAATTCTGTAATGACAAGCACAGGGATCTTTAATAGCCCCCGGCTGTCATAGCAACCCATTAGCGACCTGCGATCACATCATGCCCGATGGGTGCTTAGAATGACACGCCCCATGCTGGCACATGTTAAATGTCACTGTTAGAGTTTGACAGCGCCATTTAACAGGTTAACAATCGTGGGCAGAGATTATATTGTGTACCTTGAACCTTGTATTTTCATTTATTTGAAGGATATGGTCAGTTTCCGGGTGTATTTCATTATTATACTTAAATGCATGTATTTTTAGCTAAAAATCATTTTTGCAGTGGGATATTATTAAAAATGTTGCACCACTTGGTTTTACAGGTTCTTTGTCTGCCTGCTAATTTCTGCCTGCAGAATAAGTTAACTAAAAATCCTTCTCCCCATGTTTGCGTGGGTTTCCTCCGGGTTCTCCGGTTTCCTCCCACACTCCAAAGACATACTGATAGGGGATGTAGATTGTGATCCCCAATGGGGACAGTGCCCATAATGTCTGTAAAGCACTGTAGAATTAATGGCACTATACACAGTGGGGGGAATAAGTATTTGATCCCTTGCTGTTTTTGTAAGTTTGCCCACTGACAAAGACATGAACAGTCTATAATTTTAAGGGTAGGTTAATTTTAACATTGAGAGATAGAATATCCCCCAAAAAATAAAAAAAATCACATTGTAAAAATTTGATAATTTTTTTTGAATTTTGCAGTGAGAAATAAGTAATTGTTACAATCCTTTCAGTTAGCCATTAAAAAGTATCAACCACTGAGGACTCTCAAATCTAAATATTTTTCTATCTACTGGCTAACACGGTAAAGATATATACAGTGGGTACGGAAAGTATTCAGAACCCTTTAAATTTTTCACTCTTTGTTTCATTGTAGCCATTTGGTAAATTCTAAAAAGTTCAGTTTTTTTCTCTTTAAAGTACACTCTGCACCCCATCTTGACTGAAAAAAAACAGAAATGTAGAAATTTTTGCAAATTTATTAAAAAAGAAAAACTGAAACATCACATGGTCATAAGTATTCAGACCCTTTGCTCAGACACTCATATTTAAGTCACATTCTGTCCATTTCCTTGTGATCCTCCTTGAGATGGTTCTACTCCTTCATTGGCATCCAGCTGTGTTTAACTAAACTGCTAGGACTTGATTTGGAAAGGCACACACCTGTCTATATAAGACCTCAAAGCTCACAGTGCATGTCAGACCAAATGAGAATCATGAGCTCAAAGGAACTGCCCAAGAAGCTCAGAGACAGAATTATGGCAAGGCACAGATCTGACCAAGGTTCTAAAAGAATTTCTGCATTACTCAAGGTTCCTAAGAGCACATTGGCCTCCATAAGCCTTAAACAGAAGAAGTTTGGGACCACCTAGACCTGGCCGTCCAGCCAAACTGAGCAATTGTGGGAGAAGAGCCTTTGTGAGAGAGGTAAAGAAGAACCCCAAGATCACTGTGGCTGAGCTCCAGAGATGCAGTAGGGAGATGGGAGAAAGTTCCACAAAGTCAACTATCACTGCAGCCCTCCACCAGTCGGGCCTTTATGGCAGAGTGGCCCGACGGAAGCCTCTCCTAAGTGCAAGACATATGAAAACCTGCATATAGTTTGCTCAAAAACACATGATGGACTTCCAGACTATGAGAAATAAAATTCTCTGGTCTGCTGAGATGAAGATAGAACTTTTTGGTGATAATTCTAAGTGGTATGTGTTGAGAAAACTAGGCACTGCTCATCACCTGCCCAATACTATCCCAACAGTGAAACATGGTGGTGGCAGCATCATGCTGTGGGGGTGTTTTTCAGCTGCAAGGAGAGGAGGACTGGTTGCAATTGAAGGAAACATGAATGCGGCCAAGTATAGAGATATCCTGGATGAAAACCTCTTTCAGAGTGCTCTGGACCTCAGACTTGGCCGAAGGTTCACCTTCCAACAAGACAATGACCCTAAGCACACAGCTAAAATAACAAAGGAGTGGCTTCAGAACCACTCTGTGACCATTCTTGACTGGCTCAGCCAGAGCCCTGACCTAAACCCAATTGAGCATCTCTGGAGAGACCTGAAAATGGCTGTCCACCAACATTCACCATCCAACCTGACGGAACTGGAGAGGATCTGCAAGGAAGAATGGCAGAGGATCCCCAAATCCAGGTGTGAAAAACTTGTTGCATCATTTCCAAGAAGACTCATGGCTGTACTAGCTCAAAAGGGTGCTTCTACTCAATACTGAGCAAAGGTTCTGAATAGTTAAATACATTTGCAAAAATTTCTACATTTCTGTTTTTTTTCAGTCAAGATGGGATACAGAGTGTACTTTAATTAGAAAAAAATGAACTTTTTAGAATTTACCAAATGGCTGCAATGGAACAAAGAGTGAAAAATTCAAAGGGTTTGAATACTTTCCATACCCACTGTAGCTGAGCACAAGCACGTAGCTGAGCATGGATGCAGACTTGCCCAAGCAAGAGGCTGCCAAGTACCAAGGCGTTCCAGACATTTAGTTACAAGATTTCCTTAGCTGACCACTACGATAGTGTCATGCATCTGGGTTCGAACTCTTAAGCGTGTGCTTTTTGGTCAGCTTCTCTGCCCGCCAAGCCATAGCAGATATATGTTTTCTCTGATTGTTTAGTTTCTGTTATCCTTGCTTCAGTCTTTTTAGGGTAACAGGTGCTGCTTTCATTTGCTCATATGTTTTCCCTATCACTTTTTGGGTGCGACTTTATAGAATTCCCCCCTGCTGGTATTTCCTGCTGGTGATAGTCTCATTTGGATGTCTAGTTATACTGCTGTAGTTTAAGCCAGCCAGTGAAAGACCAGTTAGGCTATGTGCCCACGTAGCAGATTTGATGCAGAGCGTTTTTGCCTCTCTCTGGCAGAAAAAACGCATGCAGATTTACATGGGTTTTTTCTGCCAGAGAGAAGCGTTTTTACATGCGTTTTTGCATGCGTTTTTTCAAGCATTTTCCAAGCGATTTTGAGCATGGATTTATAATGTGTGAACAACTTAGATGCTTTAAATGCAGCATCTATAGTAAAAAAAAAAGAATTAAAACGTTAAAAATAAAAAAACCCTGTATATTCACCCCCGTTCTGCTCTCCAGTCTCCTCCGGTCTGCGGTGACGTCAGTCAGCTGATGGTCACGCGACCATCACCTGACCGCCGACCTCAGCGGTCGCGTGACCATCAGGTGACTAAATGACATCACCGCAGGTCCTGACAGTACACTGCGGGACGCTGAAGAGAGAAGACGCGGCCGGGAGCAGACTGGAGGAGACCGGGGGTCTCCGGAGAGGTGAATACACAGGTTTTGTTTATTTTTAACTTTTTTATTTCTTTTTTTCACTGCGTGGTAGCCGGGATGAAGAGGAGTTGTAGTCTTGTCTTCATCCTAGGTACGACACGCACCGCGATTACGCTGCAGCGTAATCGCGGTAGAATTGGTCATGCTGCGTTTGCAAACCAATACGAATTCGGCGCGCAAATTAGCGCATCATGTGCACAGCACATCCGAAATTCACATTGCTTTGCATGGCAGACTGTTTTACAAGTGTTTTCGCGGCGTTTTCGCGGCCGTAAATACGCCGCAAAAATGCTACAAAAACGCTACGTGGGCACATAGCCTTAGAGTTTATCTCTCTGCTGTTTATGTTCTTTACTCTGCACTTATCTTTTGTTTCTTTTTAGGAAGTAGGTGGCATATTCGTTAACAGTATGTCTCTTTCTATTTCAGCACACTTTCCCTCCTGTAGGTAACTTGCACTCTGCTCTGCCCTCCGGTTCTTTAGAAGGAACGTGAAGTGCTCAACGGCCTTTCAGACAGCATAGGTCCAAGTTGCCAAAGTCTAGTCTGTGGTTAGGGCTATCTCAGCTCACACAGGAACCACTACGGACTGCGGAGTCAGGATCTCTAGTCTGAACAGGAACTGGCAGGGTCAGTTGCAGTTTTTAGTGTGTTACCTATTTTCCCCAACCGAGTTGCTACACTATCATAACAGATAGCTTTTTGATGAATGCTGACTTAGCCAAAACCTACATATCAACATAAATATGTCAGCTTAACTTAATGTGTATGTTTATGTCAATGGTGAGAGGGGAATTAGTTGCTACCAAACCACAGATGGCTCTTCCACAGAACAAAGGATCGGGCATGTTGACATTCAATATACTGAAACCTTCTTTCCCCCCACATCTGATCTCAGGGTGTAGTCAGGAGGTCCTAATACAAATGAGGCTGTAGACCAATCTTTCAAAGTGGCATAAATGATAATAGAAATGTAGGTAAGCCTCTGACTGGTGTACATTTCTCTGAATAGTTCATGGCAACTGTGAGATGCACTAAATTACCAAATTAATTAAGAGGAGAATGCCCTGTTATACAAAATGACAGTCTTGATGAATTCACTTTAGTGGAGAGAACATAGAACCTGTGCTGCTCTTGCAGAAATGAAGAGTCCTCGATGATATAAAATGAAGGTTTTCATTACACCAACGCATTTCTGCGCTGGGTTGGAGCCTTTTCAAGGAATAAAACCAAATGGGTTGATGATTTGGGGCCAATTTTTAAATATTTTTTGGACCCTTTTTGACTCTCAATCAGGAAGAGGTGTGTGACACAGTTGGATAGGATTGAATTTTAGGAGACAGGGTAATAGCTTATAATGCAACAATGTGCAACATAACTGCATCATAATTTTAGGACAAAATATTGGTGTCAACTAAACCAACTATTAGGTGATGAAAAGTTGGACAAAACTATACAAAGTTAAAGTAAAAACTGTCCAAAGGTTAGTAAATCTGCTCAATTTACAGCTAACACACACCCTCTTCACAAAGCTATGCTGCCTTTTTGGGTAAACAGTATATTTAAAACATAACAAATAGGACTAAAACTAAATGCAACAATTTGTGCCAAAATACAGAATTTTACACTAAAGTTGATGCCCACTTACAGCAGTAAATCTGCCCCGATGTTTTCCATTGGCCTCACTTAAGACCCATCAATACAGTGATTTGCAGGACTATTTAATGTTATATCGCACTTATGATGTTCTGGTTAAAATTCATTTAATATTCAGTAAACTGAAATGTAAACAGGTCCCCACGTGAGAGCCCTCATAAAAGGATGAATAATGTTTATGACACCACAATGGAAACACAGTGGCAATGTACTACAGAATCACTGAAGAGAGGAGTCATAAAAATGTCATGGCCATGCTTTACGACTACTCCAGGAATCAGTCAGAGCTTCAACTATTATCTTCAGCACCTTCATGTTCTCCGGCTTTCCAATATACCATGGGAGAAAATGGTAACTACTGTTCGGTAGTCTTAATACACATTATATAACATTGTCTGTTAATATGTAACCAAATAGCTTTAACATTCTCTACATATATCGATGTACAGTAAAATTTCCTTTAACTCTTTCCAGACATGTACTTCAGGGTTGGATGTATGGAGCAAGAGCGCTCCATACACAGCGAATCTCGGTTGCCTCGAACAGCAGCGAAGAATAGCTCTGATCACTGATATTTCACCATGTAGATGCCACCGTCAATCTTAGACAGCAGCATTTTAATGGTTGAGATCGTGGAGGGCAGATGGATAGCATAGCAGACGGAGGACCTACTGAGGGGACTCATTGCCCCCATCTTTTGGCTTCATATGAGATCACCGTATTTGCTTTTTCTACTGCAATAATTTATGCAGTATATATTACTATTTCGACCTAACAGATAGTATCGTAACGTGTTCACCGCCTACTTTATGGCCAAGCACTCCTTCTCTATGATGGAATAATTTTTCTCACATAAGGATAGCTTCCTACTCAGGTAGAGGACAGGGTTCTCCTCCCTGTGTATCTCTTGGCAAAGGACTGCTCCTAAACCGACATCTAAGGCATCTGTCTGGAATATAAACTCTTTCTTGAAGTCGGGGGCAACCAGAACTGGTTGCCTACACAGAGCCACTTTCATCTCTTGAAAGACCATCTCTGCCTCTGCAGTTCAGTTGGCCATGGCTGATTTTGTCTCCTTAAGGAGGTCAGTCAGGGGTGCGGCCATCATGGCGAAGTTTGGGATGAACCTCCTGTAGTATCCCACGATTCTCAGGAAGGCTGTAACTTGTTTTTCGACAGAGGTCTCGGTCAAGTTTGGATTGCCTCCACTTTACTGAACTGGGGTTTAATCTCGCCTCTACCCACTACATATCTGAGGTATTTGGTATCTTCTTTTCCTATGGCACATATCTTCGGGTTTATTGAAAACCCCATCTTCCTTAAAGCATCAAACACCGCCAGGACCTTTTCCAGATGACTCTCCCAGCCTGCACTGAAGATAACAATATCGTCTAGGTATGCTGCGGCGTATTTCTTATGGGGTGCAAGGATTCGATCCATGGCTGTCTGGAAGGTGGCAGGGGCCCCCTGCAGTCCAAACGACATTCGGACATACTGGGAGCATCCGTCAGGAGTACAAAACATATTCTTTTCCTTGGTTCCCTGTGCCATCGGGATCTGCCAATATCCCTTCATCAAATCCAAGGTGGTTATATACCTTGCAGGCCCAAGTCATCTAGGGATGCAGTGAGCATGTTGACACCACATGTGCCTCAAAGAATTTTATACCATTGGGCAGTGAAGAAAGAATAATTACATTTTTACAGCTAAAATGTTGTTTTAGGCCCAAAGTTTTAATTTTTATAAGGGCTAATAAGAAAAAATTGACCTTTTAGTTTGATATGCTTTTTCTCCTGAGTATGCCAATACCCTAAATATAATCGGGAACTACTTTTGAGGCACAGTGCAAAACATAAAAGGGAAGGAGTTACATAATTTAGTGCAGAGTTTACTGTTATGTTTTGCGGGTGCCATTGCCCACTGGGAAAGCCCCTGTGGTGCGAGAACAGCAGAACCTCCCATAAATGACCCCATTTTACAAAGTACACCTCTCAATTATTTAATCTAAGGGTACAATGATCATATTGACACTACGAGTGTGTCACAAAATTTTATACCATTGGGCAGTGAAGAAAAAATAATTACATTTTTACCATAAAAATTTTGTTATAGCACCAGATTTTACATTTTCACAAGGGGAAATGGGTACAAATGACACCACATTTGTCCCATAGTTTCTGCTGAACGTGGCAATACCCCATATATGGCTGTACAGTACTGTTTGTTCACACGGCGAGACTCGGGAGGGACAGAGCACTATTTGCCTCCTGCAGCGCAGATTTTCCTAGAACAATTTGCAGACTCCATATACAGAAACCCTAAGTGCTAGAAGAGCAGAATCTCCCTCAAATGACCCCATTTTGGAAATGATACCCCTCTGGAAATTTATCTACAGATGTGGTGAGGATTTGACTCCATGGGTATTTCCAGCACTGGATGTTGTAGTGCCCAGAACGTTGTAGTATCCATTAAGTTATGCCCAGCTCGTGCTTCTGGAAACATGCACCTGTAAATTAGGTGGGCTCTTATCTGTACAGAAATGCCAAACATGTGGACGCTAAATGTGGTTTAAGCACACTGTGGGGCTCAGAAGTAAGAAAAGCATTTGGATTTGGGAGTGCAGAATTCGCTGGATTTCTTTTGGGGGTGAGGAGCTATAGCGCTTTTACCAAGCCTTTGTACTACTAGTAACGTGGAAGCCCCCTTTATTTCTATTAACAGATGATGGACCTGAGTGGGGACTAATTTTTTTTGTGAGTTGAGTTGAAGCTTTTATTGGGAACATTTTACATAACGTTTAGAATGACATTTATCCGGCACTGAGCACTTACATCGGGGTTTCCATCTAAATTGCCAAATGACGTGATTCAGACGAAACCCCAGAGGGATCCATTCAATATAATCAGGCAGCAGAGTTACTCTGCACTACGTCTGGCCTCTGTTCAGCAGTGTTCTTCTTTTCAGAGGTGCACAAAACTGTGGCCGACGGCACTTTTATGCATGCCTAAATAGATGGACACCGCCGGATCATAGGCCAGATGGTATCCTCATTGACTCCATCTGCCTCATTATAGGGAATCTTCCATTGGTTCTGTCTGAATCACGTATTTCAGAGAATTACACGAAAACCCCAGTGCAAGCGCTCAGCGTAGAGCGCAGGATAAATGTGCGCTGAGCCTTACTGCCATCTTTGGGAGGCAGAATGAACAAATCAACAGCAGGTGAAGAATTGATTTTATTTATTTTTTACGCTGTTCCTCGTGCGGTATAAGTGATTAGACAACTTTATTCTTCAGGTCGGTGCGATTACAGCGATACCAAATTTATATCAGATTTTTATGTTTGGCAGCTGTTACACACTAAAAGATGCCTTTTTTTTGCAACTAGTTTTTGCATCTCCATGTTTTGAGAACTATAGTTTTTCCATAATTCTGCCGACAGAGTCCTTTGAGGGCTTGTTTTTGGTGGGACGAGTTGATGTTTTTATTGGTACCATTTTTGGGCACATGATGTTTTTTGATCGCTTTCTATTCCGATTTTTGAGAGGCAGAATAAATGAAAGCCAACAATTCAGAAATTGTTTTCTTTTTTTATGCCGTTCGACGTGTTGTAAAATTGATAAGGTAGCTTTATTCTTGGGTCAGTACTATTACAGAGATACCACATTTATATCATTTTTTTATGTTTTGACAAATTCACACAATAAAACCTATTTTATAGAAAAAATAATTATTTTTGCATCGCTTTATTCTGAGAGCTATAACTTTTTTATTTTTCCGCTGATGGAGCTGTAAGCCAGCTTGTTTTTTGCGGGACAAGATGATGTTTTCAGCAATACAATTTTTATTTACATTCGTCTTTTTGATCGGGTTTTATTCTACTTTTTGTTTGGCGGTATGATGAAAAATCATAGTTTTTTTCCTCGTTTATTTTTTTTATTTTTTTTTTTACTGTTGTGGTTAACTAGTGGAACAGTTTTATAGGTAGGGTTGTTCTGGATATGATGATACCAAATATGTGTACATTTTTCTTTTTTTTTCATAAAAATATTTATTCATGGGTACAATATATATATACAGTACAGACCAAAAGTTTGGACACACCTTCTTATTCAAAGATTTTTCTGTATTTTCCTGACTATGAAAATTGTACATTCACACTGAAGGCATCAAAACTATGAATTAACACATGTGGAATTATATACTTAACAGAAAAGTGTGAAACAACTGAAAATATGTCTTATATTCTAGGTTCTTCAAAGTAGCCACCTGTTGCTTTGATGACTGCTTTGCACACTCTTGGCGTTCTCTTGATGAGCTTCAAGAGGTAGTCACCGGAAATGGTTTTCACTTCACAGGTGTGCCCTGTCAAGTTTAATAAGTGGGATTTCCTGCCTTATAAATGGGGTTCGGACAATCAGTTGTGTTGTGCAGAAGTCTGGTGGATACACAGCTGATAGTCCTACTGAATAGACTGTTAGAATTTGTATTATGGAAAGAAAAAGCAGCTACGTAAAGAATAATGAGTGGCCATCAATAGTTTGAGAAATGAAGGTCAGACAGTGCGAAAAATTGGGAAAACTTTGAAAGTGTCCCCAAGTGCAGTTGCAAAAACCATCAAGCGCTACAAAGAAACTGGCTCACAAGAGGACCACCCCAGGAAAGGAAGACCAAGAGTCACCTCTGCTTCTGAGGATAAGTTTATCCGAGTCACCAGCCTCAGAAATCGCAGGTTAACAGCAGCTCAGATTAGAGACCAGGTCAATGCCACACAGAGTTCTAGTAGCAGACACATCTCTTCAACAACTGTTAAAAGGAGACTTTGTGCAGCAGGCCTTCATGGTAAAATAGCTGCTAGGAAACCACTGCTAAGGACAGGCAACAAGCAGGAAAGACTTGTTTGGGCTAAAGAACACAAGGAATGGACATTAGACCAGTGGAAATCTGTGCTTTGGTCTGATGAGTCCAAATTTGACATCTTTGGTTCCAACCACCGTATCTTTGTGCGACGCAGAAGAGGTGAACGGATGGACTCTACATGCCTGGTTCCCACCGTGAAGCATGGAGGAGGAGGTGTGATGGTGTGGGTGTGCTTTGCTGGTGACGCTGTAGGGGATTTATTCAAAATTGAAGGCATACTGAACCAGCATGGCTACCACAGCATCTTGCAGCGGCATGCTATTCCATCCGGTGTGCGTTTAGTTGGACCATCATTTATTTTTCAACAGGACAATGACCCCAAACACACCTCCAGGCTGTGTAAGGGCTATTTGACCAAGAAGGAGAGTGATGGGGTTCTACGCCAGATGACCTGGCCCAATCGAGATGGTTTGGGGTGAGCTGGACCGCAGAGTGAAGGCAAAAGGGCCAACAAGTGCTAAGCATCTCTGGGAACTCCTTCAAGATTGTTGGAAGACCATTTCCGGTGACTACCTCTTGAAGCTCATCAAGAGAATATCAAGAGTGTGCAAAGCAGTCATCAAAGCAAAAGGTGGCTACTTTGAAGAACTTAGAATATAAGACATATTTTCAGTTGTTTCACAGTTTTTTGTTAAGTATATAATTCCACATGTGTTAATTCTTAGTTTTGATGCCTTCAGTGTGAATGTACAATTTTCATAGTCATGAAAATACAGAAAAATCTTTAAATGAGAAGGTGTGTCCAAACTTTTGGCCTATACTGTATGTATATAATTTATATTTTGTCATTTTTAAAAAAAATATATTTTTACAATTTTGTTTTACTTTTTTACTTAGTCCATCTTTGAGATGTTCACTTTTTGCAGTGTGATCGCTGTTATAAAGCATTGCAATGCATTAGCATTGCAGTGCTTTATAAATAGTGTTGAGCCACCCCCGTAGTGTTCGGGTTCGGTTCGGTTCGTCGAACACCGTCGAACACCGTTAAAACCAATAGCAGGCAAGTAAAAACACATAGGTGTCCAAAAGCTGACAAACTGCTCAGAAGACACTCTCTTTAAAAAAGCCGGCCGGCAATTCAGCATCGGTACCCGACAATTTAGAACAGAAAGAATAGAGCAACACACATAGATTAGATAAATAGAAACATGTCAGTCACAAATATAAGAAGTACAGTGACAGTGTTGGTTACTGTACTTGTCATTTAGTGTTAAAGGATTTATTAAAAAATAATAGTGTTTTCATGCACCGTCTCTTTAAAAAAGCCATCCGGCAATTCAGCATCGGTACCCGACAATTTAGAACAGAAAGAATACAGCATCACACATAGATTAGATAGATAGAAACATGTCAGTCACATATATAATAAGTACAGTGATAGTGTTGATTACTTTACTTGTCATTTAGTGTTAAAATAAAGGATTTATTAAAATAAAAATTGGCCTGGGGTTCCCCGTAATTTTAGTTTCTAGCGGAGGTTAAGCAGATGGCAGGGGCAGATGTTTGAAGCCTGGGAAGGGGGTAATACCCACGGAGCTTCCCAGGCTACTAATATCAGCCCCCAGCTGAATACCTAGCCTTTACTAGCTATTAAAATGGGGATCCCCCAAAAAAATGACATGGGGTCCCCCCTATTTTAATAGTTAGCAAAGGCTAGGCAGACAGCTGGGGGCTGATATTAATAGCCCAGGAAGGGTGCCATGAATTTCATGAAATAATTAAAAAAAAAAATACGTGGGACTTCGCCCTATTTTTGTGTCCAGCCAGGTACAGCAGGCAGGAACGGCCTGCCCCTAACCACCAGCTGCCTATTTGTACCTGGCCGGACAAAACAATATAGGGAAGCTCTTTTTTTTTAATTATTTCATGAATTTCATGAAATAATTAATAAATAAAATACGTGGGGCTTCGCCCTATTTTTGTGTCCAGCCAGGTACATCTAGGCAGCTGGGGGCTGGAATCCGCAGCGCAGGGACGCCCAAGCTTTCTGGGCCCCCCCCGCTGCAAATTGCAGTCCTCAGTCACCCCAGAAAATGGCGTGTTCATAGAAGCGCCATCTTCTGGTGCTGTACCCAACTCATCCAGGGCCCTGGTACGGTGGCTCACTGGGTAATAAAAGGGTTAGGGCCAGCTTGGTATTATCAGCTGGCCCTAAGCCCGAAATTCATGGGGTCACGCCAATATTAGACATGACCACCATGAATTTCTAGTAAAGTATTTAAAAAATGCACAGCACCTAGAATAAAGTCCGTTAATAGAAATAAACATACAATTTTTTAATGTTCTAAATTAAACTATACTTACCATTACGCCCATTCCAGCTGAAGTCAATGTCTTCTGCAGTAAAAGTAAAATAATAAACCAACCTCATCCTTACCTCTCCATGGTTCCCTGGACGGGTCCAGCTCTGCTACATTCACATGACAAGCTGGATCGCAGCCGAAAGCTGCCATCCAGCTTGCCATGCTGCAGACACTGAGAAGCGCAGGCATGCTTGCGCAGGCATGCCAGTGTCTGGCTGTGACGGCATCCAGATGAGCCAAGATCATGTCCAATGAACACAGCTCACCTCATGCACGTCACTTACAGCGTGGGAAAATTCTCCTGCGCTTGCGCTTGCCGTGAGCGCAGGAGAATTCTCTCACTCTCACCGCATGCGCAGGAGAATTCTCCCACACTGTCAGTGACGTGCATGAGGTGAGCTGAGTTCATTGGACATGATCTCGACTCATCTGGATGTCGTCACAGCCAGACACTGAGGGGCGCAAGCATGCCTGCGCTTCTCAGTGTCTGCGGCATGGCAAGCTGGATGGCAGCTTTCGGCTGCGATCTAGCTTGTCATGTGAATGTAGCATAGCTGGAGCCATCCTGGGAACCATGGAAAGGTAAGGATGATGTTGGTTTATTATTTTATTTTTATTGAAGGAAATCGTTGGCTTCAGCTGGAATGGGCGTGATGGTAAGTACGGTTTAATTTAGAACAATAAAGTATTGTGTGTTTATTTCAATTAAAGGACTTTATTCTGGGTGTTGTGTTTTTTTTTAACTTTGACTATGGGGTTAGTAATGGGGGTGTCTTATAGACGCCTCTCCATTACTAACCTGGGCTTGATGTCAGCTGGCATTATAAGCTGACATCAACCCCAGCCCTATTACCCCACTGCCACCACTACAGGGCAGTGGGAAGAGCAAGGCTAAGTGCCAGAATTGGCGCAACCTATGGATGCGCCATTTCTGGGGCGGCTGACGGCTGGTGTTCCTAGCCTGGGAGGGGGCCAATATTCATGGCACCCTTTCTGGGCTATTAATATCAGCCCCCAGCTGTCTGCCTAGCCTTTGCTAGCTATTAAAATAGGGGGGACCCCACATCATTTTTTTGGGGCTCCCCCATTTTAATAGCTAGTAAAGGCTAGGTATTCAGCTGGGGGCTGATATTAGTAGCCTGGGAAGCTCCGTGGGTATTACCCCCTTCCCAGGCTTCAAACATCTGCCCCAGCCATCTGCTTAACCTCCGCTAGAGACTAAAATTACGGGGAACCCCACGGCAATTTTTTTTTTAATAAATCCTTTATTTTAACACTAAATTACAAGTACTGTAACCAACACTATCACTGTACTTATTATATATGTGACTGACATGTTTCTATCTATCTTATCTATGTGTGATGCTGTATTCTTTCTGTTCTAAATTGTCGGGTACCGATGCTGAATTACCGGCCGGCTTTTTTAAAGAGACCGTGCATGAAAACACTGTTATTTTTTTTAATAAATCCTTTAACACTAAATGACAAGTACAGTAACCAACACTATCACTGTACTTCATATATATGTGACTGACATGTTTCTAGCTATCTAATCTATGTGTGATGCTCTATTCTTTCTGTTCTAAATTGTCAGGTACCGGTGTATGCCGCTGCTGAATTGCCGGCTTTTCATGTTTCACTGTTGGCACTGTTCCCATCGATTTGGGCAACCACTGTAATGCCACAACCACCATGATGTGAAAAAATCCAGTTACGCTTTTGGTGCACGAACAGTTATCGAACATAACCTCGAACAGCCGAATTTTTTGCAAATCGTTCGCGTTCGTCGAACGACTCGAACACTGCCCAAAACAGCTCGAATTTGAGATTGGCGAACAGTTCGAGTCGAACACCGCTCATCTCTATTTATAAACTGCCAGTGCTGCACTGACATAAGCTTGTTAGACCATGCACTGCACATGATCCAGCAAGCTTGCTAGCCCTTGTGACCCGGATGTTGGAATGACAACGTCAGGGGGTCACCATGGCTATGATTGGCCATGGTTGTCTGGACGCCAATCAAAGGGGAGAGGGAGCATTTCAATTGCAGCATTTAGAGGGTTAAACTGCTGGTGGCAGTGAGAGCCGGGTGTCAGCTGTGTTGTATGATGAACACCCGGCGGCGATCACGCTCTCAGGTGCTGTGCGCGTAAAACAGCCAGGACATGTCCATACATCCAAGTTCGG
The DNA here is from genome assembly GCF_046119375.1 of Phyllobates terribilis. Taxonomy (NCBI): domain Eukaryota; kingdom Metazoa; phylum Chordata; class Amphibia; order Anura; family Dendrobatidae; genus Phyllobates; species Phyllobates terribilis. Next base: position 1,119,855,662 of record NW_027362761.1, on the reverse strand, counting down.
GAAGTCCAATGTTGTAAAGGGGTTAAGGTTATGTTCCCACAATGAGCTTTTGTGAAGTTTTTGATTATGCAGAATCTCTGTACCATTTCTGCACCTTTTAGGCTACTTTTGTTTTTTTCTATTGTGGTTTTGTGTGTGCTTTTTTTACATGCGTTTTTATTGCCTTTTTGATGCTCTTCTTTTTGTCTTTTGCTGGTGTGACATGCTTTAAATAAAGCTGCTTTGTTATTGATTCTTCCTTGTATTTAGCTTTGATAAACCTTTATTGATGTAGTCAAGTGCAGATTACATGCATTTTTAGTCCATTTCTGCAGTGGTAATTAATTAAAAACCCAATTGCATTTTTTACTTTTTTACTGTGGATATTCCACTAATAATTCAATTCTATGTGGAAAATCTACATATAAATATCATCGTACTCAGAAGAAAAATTGTCATGATGAAGATTTAAAAAACACACCATTGGACAATTTAAGACGCCAATTGTGTTTTTTGTTCAGCAAAAATATGCAGCGTCATGCAAACTCACCAAAAACTCATCGTGGGAACTTAACCTATGGGATCAAGAGTGAATCATTGATTACTATGAAGAGCCGATCATCGATTGTCTTCAAAGAACATTTACCATATATGACCAGTGTTAAAAAACAACTTGAATATATGAACCTATAGACCCGCACTTGACACCAGCGTTTATCTGTGTAGGAATGACTGGAATCTCACATTACTACTCTACTGCATCGACCCTCAGTCTGTGGCCTCTGACTAGTAAGACGACACTACTCACATGTAACCTCATCCTAAGTGACATAATGACGTGAGTGGACAAGTCACTGGCTCCCACAAAACTCAATAAACTTCTTGTGCTGCTGAGGAAAAGCCAATTTCTTCCACTATTAATGTGTGAATTTCCATTTATCTTCTTTCCCTTTTTTTATATTGTATTAGAAACAATACCACAAACAGCCTCATCTTCAGTGATGCCGTTAAATTATTGTATGTGTAGTCAAGTTCTTGCTTTACAAGTGATGATGATAGACCAAAAAATAATAAGTGCAGGATGCAAGAAATGTCAATAAAACATATGCATTTTTTATTATTGAGTCTCATTAAAAATATATAGATAGATAAATAGATAAATAAGTGCCAAAATACACAGACACAAGAAAGAGATAGATGGTAGGTGAGCCAAAAATTGTAAATACGTATATATCTCACATTTAAAATGTATATAATGTGATATAAGGATGAGGAACCACAAAAAAAGGAACAAATATTGAACAAAAAAAATGTCAGCAAAAAAAATAGTAAATAGTAGAGGTCCCTGTGGATAGAATAAAATCACCCTGATAAACTAAGAATTTCACAGATGCCTAAGGAGACATGAGAACAGTGCAATGGCTCACCAACCATCCACCCGACACGCGTTTCGCAACTGCTTCATCCGGGTTTGCAAATGATTAGCGCAATCATCTTTGGAAATGCTCTGTACTGCAATAAATTTATTTAAATTGGCATCATGTTTTACAGTAAGGTTATTCCCATCCTAGACTTATCCACAGGACGTGCCATACATTTCTGATAGTTGGATACACTTTTGGGACTCACGCTGATGTACAGATTGGGGGTAAGGCAACTCTAGTGAGTAGAGTGATGGCTACGCATGCTTGGCTGTTTTCGGAATAGTCATGGAAGCAGAGAGAGCCACGCATCTGCAGCCCTCTCTCAATTCACAGTGGCAGTCTAACCAGGCTGGATTGAGGATAGGAGACCTCCATTATGGAGATTGGCTTGAACTGACCCATTGGGGAGTCAGTGAACCCCTGGTGGGCCCCTCAGCCAGAGGGCAGATTTACTCCCTTGCATAAGTAATAGAAAGCACAGTGCTAGGTTCCCAAATGTCTGATAGGTTAGGCTCAGTTTTTTGCCTAATGCAACAGAACTAATGGAAACACTTAAATGATCCAAAAATGCATTAGCAGTATCAGCTTTGTTCACGTACTACTCCCAGGCACTGGTCCTGAGATGAATCTTAATGTTACAATAAATTGTGTGATCAGGCCACCGGACAGTTGTGTGCAAAAAACTGAAGCCCTGGACAGTGGGGAACTATTCCATTGCAAACAATGGTATCAGTACCTCCAACAGTTTTAAAGAGTTGGATGGAAACGGAGACGGAGCACAACCAAATGTGAACCTGAGCCTAGTTTAGTTCTAGGTGCTGGAGAAATGAGAAGGAGGGATTGATTGGTACAGATAGGTCCCACCTCTGTTATGAGTGGCTGCATTGGGACCAAACTAATTGACTTTTGCATTTATTATCTTATTATTTTTATGATAAAGCAGGCTTTGAATTATTTCTGTATATAATTGGTGACTAAGGCTTGGAAAGTTGCATCTTAGAGGCTTAATAGCTAAAAGATCAAGTATTAATGTTGATCTCGTTGATGAAATGCAAACTGTTTTCATCCAAGAAAATGTGATGTTAGCGGATATCTGTAGTGCAAAATCTGTTGATAAGCAATCAAAAACATTAAAAGGAGCCTTTCATATCCAAAACCTCTTTACCTGCAGATATAGGGTTAATCTGCAGGTTGATAGCATTAGAATAAATTAGGATGCCTTGCTAGAAATGTGGCTACAGGTAGGAAATTAACATATCTTCCCTGTAGCCGCTCACTTCCAGTGCAGGAGGTGGCCACAAACACCGCTAACTACAGGGTGAGCACAGCTGTAATCAATCTCCAGAACATTGATTGACAGCCTGCTCAGTAGTGTATGTGTGTAGTGCAGGCTGTCAATCAAAGTACTGGGGATTGATTGCAGAATGCTCTCTGTGTAGTGAGTGGTGACTGTTACTGCTCCCTGCACCGCCCCCATGACTGTTTGCGAGCGGAAAGAGGGAGGACACAAGTTCATTTTTTCCTTGTAGTACTCTTCCAGCAAGGCAGCTTAACATCATTTTAACACTTACCTGCAGATTTACCCTTTACCTGCAAGTACATAGTGTTTCTGGACATGACAGTTTCTCTTTATATGATTATTTCATTCATTATCTATTGGACTGTCGGAAAAAGCCAACCACAGCTGGCAGTCCCATTGACAATGAATGGAGCAGAACTTAAGCATATTCTTCTTAGCTTCATTCAAGTCGGTGCTCTATAAAGCTCAGTTCTAAAGCCCGATTCTCAAAATTTTTGGATGTTACAGGATCCACAGGAATCAGTAAATTGTGCACTATCAATATATTTACATATATCCATAATATGAAAACCTTCCATAATCATATCATACATGGCACAGGAGCAAGGCTTATCAAGAATATCAGAGCTCTGTAATAATGAGATGTCCACCCACTTCAGCTGAACAATAATATATAAGCAGAGATAGTAATATGTGAGAAATTAGGAACCAAAATCTAGAAAGGATAAAAAATTCTAGATTTTCATATGATGATAAAACTCTTATTTATATACTGTACAACTAGAAAACATTTTTTAGGCTTTCATTTTTATAGCATTACATTTTAACCAAGAAAGCATAAAAATGCAAACATATATTCTTTGTTTTATTATGATTTTTTTTCTGGCATTTTATAGTTTCTTTTTGTGTTTTATGACTTCAGTTTTTTTTTTAATGCGATTCATAGCTCATGTGATCTAAAGATTGATCTTAGAATTACATGGTTTGTAATGTGAAAAATGCAGCAAAAAATATACCAAAAATGAAATATATATTAACGCATATTTCTTTTTGCAAAAGGTAAAATACTATAGAGGTCTAGGAGAGAGCAAAACCAAAATCTGTACAAAAGCTAAACCTACAACATGCTTAGATTTAAAGGGAATCTGTCAGTAGGATCCACCCTCCTAAGCCATCTATAAAGACATGTAGTTCATAGAAAGTTGAGAAAATGATACCTTGATATCTGTGATCTGATGTGTTATTCCAGAGAAATCCACATTTTACTTAATATGTAAATAAGCTGTTAAGATCTATGGATCGGACATAGATCTCTCTAAGAATCTGTCTGCAGAGCTTATTATTACCAGTGTGAGACATGTAATGACTGACAGTCTGCTCTCCTGATCTACATGTCTCACACTAGTAACTCCCCCTTTCATTTACAATAAACTCTGGAGGCAGATTCTCTGGGAGATCTATGTTCGGCCAATAGATCTCTACAGCTCATTTACAAATTTATTAAGAAAAACATGAAATAAGACATCGGATCGCTAATATCAAGGTATTATTTTATTCAACTTTCTATGACCTTTATGATTATATAGATGACTCAGGGGGTTTGATCCTACGAAAAAGGATAAAACAATTATAGAAAATGCCAATTGTTTTCATGGTATAATTTTCTATGGGTTTACGGTATTTTTTTACTATCATAAAAGGAAAACACTAATTTAAAGTAAAGATGTAAAGATTTATAATATAAGGTATCTAGTATAATCAAAATATTCCCATGCCGAAAAGGACGTGAGGCTGGTTTAACATCCCATACATACACTTTTGCAGCTTTGCTGTAATTTCCATGCAGTGTTACTTTAAATAAATTCCCCCATAACTGTGGAAATAGGGAGCAATAGTAATTTTTCATTGAGGAATTGCCCCTGATGCCATACCCTCCTGTACTGAATCCACATTGATCCAGAATTTCCAGATTTAAAATACATAAATAAATAAATAAATAAATAAATACAATGTTACATTTCTAAAATAAAAATGTAATTGGTTTTGGTATTTCTGAGAGAACTGTAATTTCATACAGGCACATTGTACGTTTCAGCTAGCATTTGCTATTAAGCTGCTAGCAGCAATGTCAATAAAGCAGGCTGACCCCTGATAGTGGCTGAATGAACACTCACTCACTTGTAATAAAATAAACTTTAAACTGTTGACCGCAATAAAACTTTAAATCCCTCCACATTTACCAGCAAATCTTAATTCATTTTATCATTTCTGAGTGGGTTAAGAAGATGTCAGCATTTCTTAAGATTTTATACTACTGTATCATACCCTGATCCGGGGAGTTCACCATCCAACATGATAACATCACAAGATAGTCCATGTGCTTCAAAAACTGAAGTTCAAGACTTCTAAAAAGTGTACTGATAAGAGTAACAAATCTTGCAATGGAGTCCAGGAACTTCAACTTAAGGGGTTATTTCTAGTGATGAGCGAGCATGCTCGTTACTCGAGATTTATGAGCATGCTCTGGTGTTTTCTGGGTATCTTCAGCATGCTCGGGTGTTATGTTTGAGTCACTCCGTGCGCATGATTTGCGACTGTTTGACAACTTTAATACATGTGAGGAATGCCTGTTTCTTAGTGTTAAAACATAACACCTGAGCACGCTAAAGATACTCGGCGAGCACCCGAGCATGCTCGTCGAAAGGGTTAACAAAACATACTCACTCATCACTAGTTATTTCCCAAATTGTATTATTTCCTATTGAATAAAACCAATATAAGGCCAATCACAGTAAAAAATTATACACATATTCCCTATCAGAGCTCTGTGTTTGCCAGAGACAGTCAAGCATAGCTCGCAACTTTTTCCAGCAGTGCCATAGACAGTGAATGGAGCAGAGGCCGAGCATGTGCACCTCTGGTCCATTGAAGATGGTACTCTGCAAGTCACAGTTCTGAGAGTTCCTAAGGCTATATCCCGGGCTTGTAAAGGAGCTTTCACGTTGTATTCCATCACCCATTAGGTGGCTCCATTGGGGCTTACGTCTGAACCTCCCGCAAAATAAAATTTTGGACGTATGTGCCGACGGGGCCATAGACTATAATGGTGCTAACAGAGCCAACGTGCGCTTTGCCATGCATCATTCTTGGGTGTGTACACCTACTGGAGGCAGACACTCAGACACAGTCTACTACATCTGGGTATGCACCACCAGTAGGCGTACATGCTTGAAAATGATGCACGCTCTGTCAGCACCGTTATAGCTAATGGCCCCATTGACGTATATGTCTGAATGCCAATTTGTGGGCGGTTCGGACGTAAGCCGTGATGAGGCCACTGAACGGGTGCCAGAATGCAATGTGAAAGCACCCTTAGGTCCTTTATTGCATTTAGAAACATAATTACTGCGCATTTACTCCCCCTCCAACCTCCAACTGGCTGTCATTTACCGCCCCCCAGGATCAACCACCACCTTCTTTGACCACTTCACCACCTAGCTACTTCATTTCCTCTCCGTTGACATCCCCACTATCCTCATGGGTGACTTCAACATCCCTATTGACACTTCCCTCCCAGCTGTCTCTAAGCTTCTATCCCTCACTTACTCCTTCGGCCTTACTCAGTGGTCTTCTGCAGCCACCCACAAAGACTGCCACATACTGGACCTCATCTTCTCCCGCCTCTGTTCCCTATCTAACCTCTCTAACTCATCTCTCCCTCTTTCTGACCACAACCTACTTACATTCTCTACACTCTCATCTCCCGGGAAACAATCCCCACTCCACAAACTTGCACACCCTCGCAGAAATCTTAAACACCTTAACCTACACTCACTCTCTGAATCCCTTCTCCCTCTTACAGACATTAGGTCCATATATGATGCAGATGTTGCTGCCACTTTATACAACACCATAACAGCTGCAGCTCTCAATTCGGTCACCCCTCTCACACATACCAAAGCTCGCACAATCAACAGACAACCCTGGAACACCAGCCCAACTAAAGAACTTCGACGGGCCTCCGGGGTTGGTGAGCGAAGATGGAAAAGGTCCCACTCCAATGAGCACTTCATCGCATTCAAACAGTCCCTCACTATCTTGAAGTCCACACTCACTGCAGCAAAACACACATACTTCTCATCTCTCATATCCTCCCTGTCTCACAACCCCATTCTGAACTGTCCTCCCACCTCTCCTCCTGTTCCCTCTTTGACTGCCTACAATCTGGTTTCTGACTGCACCATTCTACTGAAACTGCACTGACTAAAGTCACCAACGACCTACTAACTGCCAAATCCAAGCGACACTACTCTGTGCTCCTCCTCCTAGACCTGTCATCTGCCTTCGACACAGTGGACCATTCCCTCTTACTACAAACTCTCCCATCTCTCGGCATCACAGACTTGGCCCTATCCTGGATCTCCTCATACCTAACAGACCGAACATTCAGTGTCTCCCACTCACACACCACCTCCTCATCTCACCCCCTATCTGTCGGTGTCCCCCATGGTTCAGTTCTAGGACCCCTACTCTTCTCCATCTATACCTTAGGCCTAGGACAGCTCATAGAGTCTCATGGCTTTCATTATCACCTCTATGCTGACGACACCCAGATCTACCTCTCTGGACCCGATATCTCTTCTCTACTAACCAAAATTCCACAATGTCTGTCCGCTATTTCATCCTTCTTCTCTGCTAGATTTCTAAAACTTAACATGGACAAAACAGAATTCATCATCTTTCTGCCATCTAATTCAATCCCCCCAACTGACCTATCTATCAACGTTAATGGCTGTCCACTCTCCCCAGCTGAGTTAGTGCAAAGTGTTTCTGTTGCTGTCCACTACCTGTTGTCAAATGTAATCATTTCTAGTAGCAGAGGCACAGAGGTGAGTTACAGGAAGTCGGAGCAGGTCTTTGCGTCTCTATAGGAAGTCGGAGCAGGTCTTTGTGTCTCTACTGGAAGTGGAGGTAAGTTTTTGTTTGTCTAAAGGAAGGTGGTGGAATCTTGTGTATCTGTTCAAGCCTTCTTGTGTATCACACTGCATACAAATATAACAGAGTGGTGAGTTTTCAGTTTGGAGCAGTCAAGTAATTGGATAATATTAGGCACAATGCATGATGGGAAATGAGGGAAAGAAAGTTCCCTTAGTGCTGGCAGAATGCAGATCAAGAATTACTGCCTACTTGAAAAAAAGTATGCATGGTAAATTAGGGCTCATATAAAAGTTTGTAATTTTTCTTATGTGCCAAAAATCAGTGCGAGTTTCATTAGTGTTTTTTAATCAGAGTTTCATCAGAGTTTGATCAGAGTTTCATCAATTTTTCTAATTAATGAGTGGAACAGGCTGCCACGAGAGGTGGTGAGTTCCCCTTCAATGGACGTCTTCAAACAGAGGCTGGACAGACATCTGTCTGAGATGATCTAGTGAATCCTGCTTGAGCAGGGGGTTGGACCAGATGACCCAGGAGGTCCCTTCCAACTCTACCATTCTATGATTCTATGATTCTCAGATTAAAAAAAACCCCAAAAACTTATGGATCTGAGTTCTCATTTTTTCATGGACCTATAGACTTGGACCAAATTCAAACAGGTCTCTGTGATTTTATGTGGACCACTCAGTCCGTAAGAATACAAAGACATGTGAGCAACCACATACACTGTAATAGATATGACTTCTATCTGTGAAAAACACGGATAGAGCTTATACGATAAAAACCGATGTCTGAAGAAGTCCTTAGAGAGCTTGAGAGTTAGAACAATTCCAGGACATTTTAGACTGGTGCACCGAAAGCAGTCTTAACTTTTACTGTTCTATGTATTGCTGACATTTTGTCTATCAAGACAATAGATGCTAAATTGTGGAACCTCACAGTAAGAAAACATAAAGGTATGCCACAACACAAAATGTACAACTGAAGCATGGAGAAGATGTTTTTGAAAGTTAATATACAGCATATGGTAGTTTTAATTTGAGCCCTTAGTGTCACTGAATATTCTGAGTATTGAACTCCCCTGAGTACTAGGCGAAAAGGACACATAATTGTAGGAAGGGGGGGCCATCAAATCCTGGAGTTTTTATTATCTATATTTGTATTGATTGTGTTAAGTTTCCCCTTTTAGAAACAAGAGTCAGTTAGTGAGCCTGGTTTCTTATTACTGGTGGGAGGGAGGAGTTTAGGAAAAATATAACTTCCTGTCTCTTCCTCTTTTTCCTACCAGAAGTGATGCCAGCAGCATTTCCCACCCACCCATCTCCCCTTTATTTGTTTTACTGTTCATTTATATATTTAGTATCTTACTTGGCTGCTTTACCTGTTTGGGTTAACTTTATGTATCATAGCATCTTTTATCTGTTTCCTTTCTTTGTTCATGTTATCATATAATTTAAAAAAAATGTTGATTAGCATGTTTTGCATTAACCTTCTAAGCCCAAGGAAGGACAATTCTTCAGTCATACTTCCCTTGATGTTTCCTCCACAGGGGTTTTTTCCTCTCCTGAGTGCTGAAGGATGACTCTTGGTGAGTTGGAGGTTTAGTGTTTTTTTATAGACTTTAGCCTGGTTTTATAAAAATAAATTAATAAATAAATAAAATAAAAAAATAAAAAAAGTGAGAATGAAATCAATCAAATCAGATTGGTATATTATTGTCACAGCTGTGATATTGCGGTTGGGGAGTTAGGTGGAGTGGGCGGCAAGTTATGGTGGACTAATTTTAATTTAATAGAATGGTGGTGAATAGGCTGAGCTTTGGTGATCAGCCGGAAGGATGTGATAATGGTAACATCATCCAGGGGTGGCTTAGCTGTTAAGCACAGGAATGAGGATCATTGGTGGTGTAAAGATCTGAGGTTGTGGGTTGTAAGTAATCACCTAGGCAGGTTAACGATGCAACAATATTTTATTGATCACAGCCATGGTAATAAAGCAATTCCAGGTAAATGGCCAAAATACAGTTCTCTCAGTCCTCAAGTTCCCAATCTGGGTTCAGGTAGGCTAGCAGGCAGGTAGCAGATGTGCGCTCCCAGGTGAGCGGGCAAGCTGGTCCATAGACAGACTGACAGGAGTAGGAAGGCAGACCGTCGGACCTCAGGCTAGCAAGCAGGTAGGAGAAATGTCAGGCAGGAAACAGACAGCAAACTGGCAGGTTTCTGGCAGGTAACTGGCAGGTAACTGGCAACGGGACCCGAGGGCTGAAGCAGAGTAGTGAACAGTGTAACAACATTGCTCGGGCACCTCCATTTTGGAGGAGGTGCCTTATATATGGTGAAGTCCTCCGGCCATTGGCTGGGGACTCCTTAGGATGGCGCGCGCGGCCCCTTTAAGAGGGAGGGAGCGCGCGCGCGCCCTAAGCACGGTGGCCGGGAAGGAGCGCGCGCTGCCAGCAGAGCGGGAGGAGGACGCCGGGCTCGGAGCAGAGGGGTGAGGTTAACAGCGTCCCTGCCTAGCAGAGGGCAGGGACGCCGGCGCTACAGTACCCCCCCTTTAGGCCCCCCCTTTTTTAGGCCAGAGAGAAATTTAGCTAGGATGAGAGGGGCATGGATGTTCTCCCGGGGCTCCCACGTTCTCTCTTCAGGACCAAACCCCTTCCAATCTACTAGAAAAAAGGTCTCCCCTCTTACCCTTTTGGTGGCCAGAATGTTCTCTACCTCAAATTCATTTTCAGCGGAAACCGGAGCAGGAGGCGTACCTGTAGACTTGGAAAAAGAGTTAAGTACCACAGGTTTGAGGAGAGATACATGGAAGGAATTAGGGATCCGCAAGTTGGCCGGGAGTTTCAATTTATAGGCCACCGGATTGATCTGACTGATGACCTCCAGAGGACCGATGAACCGAGGCCCTAACTTATAGGAAGGAATCTTGAGCCGGACATACTTGGACGAGAGCCAGACCTTATCCCCTGGACGGAATTGAGGAGGATCCAGACGTTTTTTGTCAGCATGTCTTTTCATACGCTCGGATGACAGAAGGAGTGCGGACCGGGTACTCTCCCATATGGAGGAAAATTTGTTAACAAGAGATTCCGCAGCCGGATTGTCCACTGAGGTGGAGACGGGAAATGGGATCTGAGGATGCTGACCGAAGACAACAAAAAACGGGGATTTGGAGGAAGATTCGCTCTCGTGATTGTTGTAAGAAAATTCGGCCCATGGCAGGAGATCCACCCAGTCTGAATGGTGGGCATTAACGAAGTGCCGGAGGTAACTGGTCAGATTCTGATTGATCCGCTCCACTTGACCATTAGACTGTGGGTGGTAAGCGGAGGAGAAGTCCAGGGTGACGTCTAGCAGTTTACAAGTGGCTCTCCAGAAGCGTGAGGTGAACTGTACCCCACGATCCGACACTATGTGGAGGGGCAGTCCATGAAGACGGAAGATGTGGCGGATAAAGTCTTTAGCCAGCTCGGGTGCAGACGGGAGGCCTGGCGGGGGAACGAAATGAGCCATCTTGGAAAAGCGGTCAGCGACCACCCAAATGACCGTACAACCAGCAGAGACGGGGAGATCAGTTATAAAGTCCATTGCTATATGCTGCCAGGGGGCAGCAGGTACTGGGAGCGGAAGGAGGCGACCGGCTGGCAGATGTCTCGGAACCTTGTTGCGGGCGCAGGACACACAGGCAGAAACAAAGTCTATTACGTCCTTGTGCAGGGTAGGCCACCAGTAGTGCCGGGTAATAAGCTGGAGGGTCTTTTTCTGACCGGCGTGGCCAGCTAGTTTAGACGAGTGACCCCAGTGTAGGATCTTCTCCCGATCAGGTACTGATACGAACGTCTTACCGGGAGGGAGACGATTTAGACTCACGGGAGCCACCTGCATTACTCTGGCGGGATCGATGATATGTTTCGGTTCTTCCTCGAGATCAGACACCAGAAAGGATCGGGACAAGGCGTCCGCCTTGATGTTTTTGTCAGCCGGGCGAAAATGAAGAATAAAATCAAAGCGAGCAAAAAACAAGGACCACCGAGCTTGGCGCGGGTTAAGTCTCTGGGCATGCTGGAGGTAAGCCAAGTTCTTGTGGTCAGTGTAGATTATAACCGGGTGAAGAGCCCCTTCGAGCAGGTAATGCCACTCCTCCAATGCCAGCTTGATGGCCAATAACTCTCGATCTCCTATGGAATAGTTGCGCTCAGAAGAGGAGAAGAGTTTGGAGAAGAAGCCACAAGTTACCATTCTCCCGGAAGATGATTTTTGGGTAAGTACCGCTCCGGCTCCAGAGGAGGAGGCGTCAACCTCCAGGAAGAACTGCTTGTTGCCATCTGGGCGATGCAGCACCGGGGCGGAAGAGAAGGCCTGTTTTAAGGAAAGAAAGGCCTCCTCTGCTTCGGGCGGCCACTCTCTGGGATTAGTACCCTTACGGGTGAGCGCGGAAATTGGGGCAGTCCGGGAAGAGAAGTGTGGTATGAAGAGGCGGTAGTAGTTGGCGAAGCCCAGGAACCGCTGAATGGCCTTCAACCCCTCCGGTCGGGGCCATTTCGCGATGGCAGACAGTTTCTCTGGATCCATTCATAGACCGGTCTGAGAAATAATGTAGCCCAAAAACGGAAGCGAGGTCTGCTCAAAGAGGCACTTCTCATATTTAGCAAAGAGGTGATTCTGCCTGAGCCTGAGCAGGACCTGACGAACGTCTCTCCGGTGAGTCTGGAGATCCGGAGAGAAGACCAAGATGTCGTCCAGGTACACCACTACGCAGGAGTAGAGAAGGTCCCGGAAGATGTCATTGACCAACTCTTGAAAGACGGCAGGAGCGTTACAGAGACCAAAGGGCATTACCAGATATTCATAGTGGCCGTCCCGGGTGTTGAATGCAGTCTTCCATTCATCCCCTTGACGGATACGGACCAGGTTGTACGCCCCACGGAGGTCCAGTTTGGTGAAGATTCTAGCTCCCCTCAGACGATCAAATAATTCTGGAATGAGCGGAAGGGGGTACTTATTCTTCACCGTGATCTGGTTAAGGCCTCTATAGTCTATACAGGGACGGAGAGAGCCGTACTTCTTTTTTACGAAAAAGAAGCCTGCTCCCGCCGGGGAGGTAGATTTCCGGATGAATCCCCTGGCCAAATTCTCCTCAATATATTCGGACATCGACCGGGTCTCAGCAGCGGACAATGGGTAAATACGCCCACGGGGAGGCGTAGTACCGGGTAACAGGTCGATAGGACAGTCGTATGGTCTATGAGGGGGTAATGTCTCTGCCTCCTTTTTATTAAAGACATCAGCAAATGACCAATAGGGAATCGGAAGTCCAGGTAGATTAGTTGGGATAGGAGAAGGACGGGCGGGATGAACAGGAACCAAACAAGTCTTATGACAGTCCTGTCCCCAGCGAAGGACTTCTCCGGTCTGCCAGTCAAGCACGGGTGCATGTCTCTGGAGCCAAGGTAGACCTAGTAAGAGGGCGTGAGAGAGTCCAGGCAGAACATGAAAAGAGATGCTCTCAGAATGCAGCATTCCCACCTGCAGAGTTATGGGTTCGGTGATGAGTTGGATGGGACGTGGTAAGAGGCCCCCATCCACAGCAGCGACAGATAATGGTATAGCCAGAGGTTTGGTGGGAATGCGGTATTTTTCTACCAGGGCCTGTGAAATAAGATTCCCGGCCGCTCCAGAGTCAAGTTGGGCTAGTTCGAAATAACGATTCTCCCCGCAGATAATTGAGACTGACAGCAGCAGAGATGGAGAAGATTTATTCTTGTCTAGGTCGACCTCTCTGAGCGAACCTAGACACAGGCGTTTCCCGACCTCTCCGGGCAGGTACGGATCCGGTGCTCCTTACTGCCACAGTAGAAGCAGCTCCCCTCGGCACGGCGTAAGTCCTGACGGGTTTTGACCATCTTGGTCTGGTCGACCTGCATAGGCTCAGGAGAGTGTACCTGGGGAGAAACGGAGGGAGTGACTGGTTTCTGAAAAGTAGGAGCTAGACGTGGAAACCTCCTCTCATGGGTGACTTCTTTGGCACGCTCCTGGAACCGTAGGTCAATCCGGGTGGCAAGAGTTATTAGGTCATCGAGAGTGGTAGGAATGTCTCGACCGGCGAGTTCATCTTTAATACGGCCGGACAGACCCTCCCAGAAGACAGATACCAGAGCGTCGTTATCCCAGGCCAGCTCCGAGGCAAGGGTACGGAACCGTATGGCATATTGGCCCACGGTGAGACTTCCCTGACGGAGGCGTAGCAGAGATGATGCGGATGAGGTCTTCCGTCCGGGTTCGTCGAAGACTTTCCGGAAAGCCGTGAGAAAGGCAGGCAAGTCGGACACCAGGGGGTCTCCTCTCTCCCATAGAGGATTTAGCCAGGCCAGGACCTCCCCGGTGAGATGGGACATGATGAAGGCAATTTTGGCCCGGTCGGAGTAAAACTGGTGGGACAGGAGTTCAAAGTGCAGGGTGCACTGATTTATAAAGCCCCGAGCCTGAGCGGAGTCGCCTCCGAAGCGAGGAGGTGCAGAAAGCCGGGGTCCGGGGTAGGATACCATAGTATTGGTGGGCAGCGGAGCTGCCGGATTGCGAGTCTTGGCACTGGCGGTGGTTGCTGGTGGAGCAGTCAGAGTGTCCAGGCATGAGTTGACATTCCGCAGGTGACCCAGAATGGACTCCTGTTGGGACCTCTGACGGGACAGTTCATGACATAGGTCCGAGAGCGAGGGAGCTTGGGTACCACCGGGTTCCATGGCCCGAGCAAACTGTAACGGGTCTGGGAGGCGGAACCTCTGAGCTACTATACAAGGGGGCGGTCCTTGTAAGGAGCGGGTGGTGACCAGGGAAGACGGGCAGGTAGTCACGGCAAGTGACCGGGACAGTCTCTGGGTAAACGGGCAGGAGGTCACAGCAAGTGACCGGGGCAGTCTCTGGGTGAACGGGCAGGAGGTCACAGCAAGTGACCAGGGCAGTCTCTGGGTGAACGGGCAGGAGGTCACAGCAAGTGACCGGGGCAGTCTCTGGGTATAGGGTAGGTACGACCTGTGACGGCTGAGCCTCCAGGTCGGCTAGCAGGCGGATGACAGATGAGTGCTCCCAGGTGAGCAGGCGAGAGTCTCTGGATAAGCAGGTGGTCACAGCATGTGACGGCGGAGCCTCCAGGTAGGCCAACAGACAGGCAGCAGATGAGCGCTCCCAGGTGAGCGGGCAGGAGTCTCTGGAATGGCAGGTGGTCACAGCACGTGACGGCGGAGCCTCCAGGTAGGCTGGCAGGCAGGTAGCAGATGTGCGCTCCCAGGTGAGCGGGCAGGAGTCTCTGGAATGGCAGGTGGTCACAGCACATGACGGCGGAGCCTCCAGGTAGGCTAGCAGGCAGGTAGCAGATGTGCGCTCCCAGGTGAGCAGGCAAGCTGGTCCATAGACAGACTGACAGGAGTAGGAAGGCAGACCGTCGGACCTCAGGCTAGCAAGCAGGTAGGAGAAATGTCAGGCAGGAAACAGACAGCAAACTGGCAGGTTTCTGGCAGGTAACTGGCAGGTAACTGGCAACGGGACCTGAGGGCTGAAGCAGAGTAGTGAACAGTGCAACAACATTGCTCGGGCATCTCCATTTTGGAGGAGGTGCCTTATATATGGTGAAGTCCTCCGGCCATTGGCACAGTGGCCGGGAAGGAGCGCGCGCTGCCAGCAGAGCGGGAGGAGGACGCCGGGCTCGGAGCAGAGGGGTGAGGGGAACAGCGTCCCTGCCTAGCAGAGGGCAGGGACGCCGGCGCTACAAGTTCCACTGACTTTGTATAAGGCCATTCTCACTGTCTTCCAACTTTTGGTTGGCCCACAGATTTCATATCTCCAGCCAGTATAGTCTGTACCCATAGTCCATGATCCTCTAGATGGCAGATAAAATGATGAAAGCACAGATATCCAGTAGCAGCATTCCTCTTAAGAAAGTTTAAATCCAAACGACATAATCCATAATGGTAACATGTTTATCCATCCATTCTTCCAAGTCCACAGTCTCCATCCTCTTCCTTCAATCCTTCCACACAACTCTTCCTAAAACATGACTCTCCTTTCTTGCACTGTGATCAGTCCCCTCCCAGGTCAGAAGTGATTACCCTCCCCCTTAAGCATTTACTGTTTGCTAAAAACAATGAAGAATATTCTAGAAGCCTTCATCTAAGACTGCATGTACGACCCCCTGTGGTGACAATCTACACACATATAATGAGATTATTGGCTGTTGGAACAATGGTTAGATACTCCTGAGATACAGATATCCTGAGATACAGCTTAGTGGAATGCTGGACATTTTACAAGTGAATCTAGTGCACATACTGACAAGTTAGCAGAACTATATAAAACATAACAAGTAAATCACTAATAAAACACAATAATAATATTGACAAAAATGGTGGTCCGCTGCTGGAAAAGTATCATAGTCTTTAGTAAGTGGGCAGCTCCTCACAGGTGGGGTCATTGGAGCCCTAGAAATGGACTGGCTTAGCTACTGTGGCAAGTCAGAGGGTGCTGCCTCTGGATTGCTGCCTGTCCATTGCTCTATGGCAAGCAGCTTGGGGATATCACGGTATCCATAAATCTCAGAATATATTTGCCTAGCATTTCACCTGACTCTTACTATACTCATGTGATTTTAAATAAAAGCTGTGTCCTTTTTGACACCAAAAACATAATTGTTGTGTATTTTATTTTATTGGGCCATGTATTTTTGGGTCACGTGCTAATAAATGAGGGTCCATCCTATTCCAGAAGTTATGAGAAACCAGTTGTTGCCACTACAAATGAGGGCTACTGACTGCTCCCCTTCACAAACAAAGTGACTTTCAATAATGGAAAACCATGATTGGTAAACCAAGTATCATGGAGTTAAAGTCCTACAAACAATCATACATAAGGAATACAGAAATATCTCTTTTACTTATGCTTTCCCTTTAAAACAGCCTTTGAGTGAGCTATCAGTGTATAACCTTGTATGGTAAAAACTATGTATTGTAGTAAATGCTAGACCTGAATGCAGAGACGCTTCCAGGAATGTTACCGAGCGTTATACTTATACCTACTTATAGCAGGAACATTCTGGGTATATCCAGATTCTGCATTATTGTACCTGAAAGTAAATTGTGTGTAACTTACCCACATGACATGTGATCTCCACCCTTATCTGTATGTATATTATTTATAGGAATGTACACAATAAATGGAAGTTCCAAGAAGTTTCTCATATTGAAACAAATCTATGATTCCAGCAGAATAGCAGAGCAACTCCTGGAATTAAAGGGTAACTAAACATTCCAAAAGTTTTGAAGTGTTAAAGCCACTTGTCAGAAGTTTTTATTGATAGTGGTTCCATGTCCTCCGACCCTCGCTGATTGCTCAAACCAAGGAGCAGGAATTTCCAGCTTATTCTCAAACAGTGAGGTATATAAATTAATAGGCCCCCGATTCATCAAGAATGGTGTTTTGTATGCAAGTCTTGATGAAGGATCCACACCAAATTCATTAAAAGGCAAGCGCTTTGAAATAAATTTTATAGATCTGCCTTGCACCACCTTAAGAAAAATTCTCTTCTCTTGGACTGAAATACATTTCTGATGTAATTTACTCCACTTTTGAAGCATAAATTATGATGAATTTTTCCAGCCACGTACTTTCCTGCTTAACTCGCTTTTCAAAAAGTTGGCAGGGATGTTATGAAGATTCTAAATGATATACTGTTTCTTGTGCAAAAATTTTGCAACATCATTTCAAATAATTTTACACCAGATTTCTGGTGCAAACTCATTTGCACAAGGAAAGACTAGAAGCGATGGGATGAAATTGAATGGGAGGAGACACTGATTAGATATTAGAAAAAACTTTTTGACAGTTAGGGTGATCAATGAGTGGAACAGGCGGCCACGAGAGGTGGTGAGTTCTCCTTCAATGGAAGTCTTCAAACAGAGGCTGGACAGACATCTGTCTGAGATGATTTAGTGAATCCTGCTTTGAGCAGGGGGTTGGACCAGATGACCCAGGAGGTCCCCTCCAACTCTACCATTCTATGATTCTATGATTCTATGAAACTGTTTGATGAATCGGTCCTACAAGTTTTTTTTTTTTTACACTTTTGTAGTTATGGTACGCATGGACATAAAATGAACTCTTGTTATGTGCCTAGATTTGAACAATCGGTGGAAATTTCAGGATTGCCACTAATCACAACTTCTGACACATGGTTCGAAAATATCAAGAGTTTTACAAAAGTTTAGTTATCCTTCAAGGCAAAGACTGAAGAAATGCCATAGTCAAAGATTACAGTATTTTGCAGATTATAAGATGGTGAAAAGATCTCAATCTGCACATGCGCCTCTGGAGGTCTATTTCCTGGAGTCCGACACATTAAAAAGCATAGAAATTGCATGGGCTCTGGTCTTTCACAAAATGTCGGTGGAGCCCCCCGCACTGCCGAACACCCTCTTCTACTGTCCTGGGACCCAAAGCACAGCCCCACTTCTGCCTCCGCAACCACCGCCGCCAGAAGCTTCCTGCAGCAGCAACCCTGGCACCCCACTCCACCGCAGCTACAATTTGGATTATAAGACACACCCCCATTTTCCCCTAATACGGGGGAAAAAAGGTGCATCTTATAATCCCAAAAATACGGTATTTCATTTGGCTTATTATAGAGATACCAGTCTTTACGTTAGATTCTTAGTGAGATTCAGACGTACAGTACAGACCAAAAGTTTGGACACACCTTCTCATTTAAAGATTTTCCTGTATTTTCATGACTATGAAAATTGTACATTCACACTGAAGGCATCAAAACTATGAATTAACACATGTGGAATTATATACTTAACAAAAAAGTGTGAAACAATTGAAAATATGTCTTTTATTCTAGGTTCTTCAAAGTAGCCACCTTTTGCTTTGATGACTGCTTTGCACACTCTTGGCATTCTCTTGATGAGCTTCAAGAGCTAGTCACCGGAAATGGTCTTCACTTCACAGGTGTGCCCTGTCAGGTTTAATAAGTGGGATTTCTTTCCTTATAAATGGGGTTGGGAATCAGTTGTGTTGTGCAGAAGTCTGGTGGATACACAGCTGATAGTCCTACTTAATAGACTGTTAGAATTTGTATTATGGCAAGAAAAAAGCAGCTAAGTAAAGAAAAACGATTGGCCATCATTACTTTAAGAAATGAAGGTCAGTCAGTGCGAAAAATTGGGAAAACTTTGAAAGTGTCCCCAAGTGCAGTTGCAAAAACCATCAAGCGCTTCAAAGAAACTGGCTCACACGAGGACCGCCCAAGGAAAGGAAGACCAAGAGTCACCTCTGCTTCTGAGGATAAGTTTATCCGAGTCACCAGCCTCAGAAATCGCAGGTTAACAGCAGCTCAGATTAGAGACCAGGTCAATGCCACACAGAGTTCTAGCAGCAGACACATCTCTTCAACAACTGTTAAAAGGAGACTTTGTGCAGCAGGCCTTCATGGTGAAATAGCTGCTAGGAAACCACTGCTAAGGACAGGCAACAAGCAGGAAAGACTTGTTTGGGCTAAAGAACACAAGGAATGGACATTAGACCAGTGGAAATCTGTGCTTTGGTCTCATGAGTCCAAATTTGAGATCTTTGGTTCCAACCACGGTGTCTTTGTGCGACGCAGAAAAGGTGAAAGGATGGACTCTACATGCCTGGTTCCCACCATGAAGCATGGAGGAGGAGGTGTGATGGTGTAGGGGTGCTTTGCTGGTGACACTGTTGGGGACTTATTCAAAATTGAAGGCATACTGAACCAGCATGGCTACCACAGCTTCTTGCAGCGGCATGCTATTCCATCCAGTTTGCGTTTAGTTGGACCATCATTTATTTTTCAACAGGACAATGACCCCAAACACACCTCCAGGCTGTGTAAGGGCTATTTGACCAAGAAGGAGAGTGATGGGGTGCTACGCCAGATGACCTGGCCTCCATAGTCACCAGACCTGAACCCAATCGAGATGGTTTGGGGTGAGCTGGACCGCAGAGTGAAGGCAAAAGGGCTAACAAGTGCTAAGCATCTCTGGGAACTCCTTCAAGATTGTTGGAAGACCATTTCCGGTGACTACCTCTTGAAGCTCATCAAGAGAATGCCAAGAGTGTGCAAAGCAGTCATCAAAGCAAAAGGTAGCTACTTTGAAGAACCTAGAATATAAGACATATTTTCAGTTGTTTCACACTTTTTTGTTAACTATATAATTCCACATGTGTTAATTCATAGTTTTGATGCCTTCAGTGTGAATGTACAATTTTCATAATAATGAAAATACAGAAAAATCTTTAAATGAGAAGGTGTGGCAAACTTTTGGTCTGTACTGTATATTATATATTAATGTTGATACAGTTTCTATTACATTTTGCATGCTTTCTATTGGTTATTGTCAGTGATAGAAATTGACACAAGAGGACCCCTGTGCAAGAACAATATATGCGCCCTTTACAGTCCATTAGCTCATCAAAATGTACATTTACACTTGTTTTGGAGGTGGAAATGGGCCCACTAATCTCTTGAGCCCCTCTGCGGCTGCACAGGTTGTGCCCATGTCTATCCCTGGTTATTGCACAGACTGTCAGCTATGGGGGGATGCAGAGGTTGCAGTTACAGTCGGGCTTTAGTCCTAGAAGAGGTGCAAAAGCCCCTCTGTGACAAAACTCCTACTCTATAAATTGGAAAACAAAGTTCCGCCTGGTGTTCTGGTACTTTGTTCACACCTTCAGCGTTTCTGCTTTTCTACATTTCATACTATGAGGATTGGGATACTGATTGGGAGTATACATATTAGAGTTACTGTTCACCTTTCTCCTGTTCCTTATGATTGTCACCTATATTTATTTATTCTGTGGATTGCTGATTACTTTATTACTCTCGTAATGTTTTCAATTATTGCATTCTTGACATCTTGTGGTCCAGATCATTTTTCTTGTGTCCCATCAATCATGATTTTTATTCTTGTGTATATTTTCATCATGTTTGTGTATTATGCATAATATATTAATGCAGAGGCTTCTTTTGTTTGTAGGTTTTTATTTTAGTTAGGAAGAAATGGTTAGGCTTATTTTGATAGGTTTACATGGGAAAACGAAGATTCCATACAATAAAAAGTCATTGCACACAACAAATTGGGGAGTGCAGATTTTTAGCAGGGGTCCAACAACTAATCATAAACACAATTATTCTGACTCTATTAAAAGCATGCAAGCTCTGCTTAGCAAAACATGCATGTTTATTTCAGTGGGAAAGGAAAAGCCACAACTAGACTCAATCTCTGACATCTGCCATTGTAGGAGAGTTTGAAGGTCAAGATACAAAAAATGTTGCTAGCTGATCCTCTTAAAATTGCAAGGATTGATCAAATGTTCTCTTTTGTTTATGGCTAACTTCTTTTTTGGTGAGTGTGTACACAGTGCTACAACTCTGTAGGTGCTTGCCCATCAAGAAAAATGATATTTTTTTTACAGAAATCTAATGTGCCGGTCATGAGAAATCTACAACAGAATTTATATGCAAATCAGGTTGGAATAGCACTTGTGCACAGTGCGCTTCGGTATCTTCTTCAATTTGACACACCCCCAGGGCACTTCCTGCCTGATTTGCATATCACTTGATTTTTCATAACGGGCACCTCGGACCGTCACAAAAAAGGTATTATTTTTATTTAGGGACAATCACAATCATCCATAGGCTATGCCGTAAGTATTCAAGGTGGGAATTCTAATTTCATTGATCACTCATGTTTATGGAGGATTTGGAGAACAAAGTCTAAGCCAGTCACTTCTTCTAAAAGTCTAAGCCAACCACTTCTTCTGAAAGTCTAAGCCAACCACTTTTTCTGAAAGTCTAAGCCAACCACTTCTTCTGAAAGTCTAAGCCAGTCACTTCTTCTAAAAGTCTAAGCCAACCACTTCTTCTGAAAGTCTAAGCCAGTCACTTCTTCTAAAAGTCTAAGCCAACCACTTCTTCTAAAAATGTAAGCCAACCACTTCTTCTGAAAGTCTAATCCAACCTCTTCTTTTGAAAGTCTAAGCCAACCACTTCTTCTGAAAGTCTAAGCCAACCACTTCTTCTGAAAGTCTAAGCCAACCACTTCTTCTGAACTTGACTCTACCAATAGGTTTGTATAAGCTGATGCAAGTTTTTCTGGAAACAAAAAGATTAAATAGCCCAGAAAGTTCTTCGTGTGATACTCAGAGAAGATAGAGGTACTATACATAATTTATAATAAGCTAGTTTCAAGGAAATTGTCATTACATTTACATTTAGACTTAATTTGGTGTGAATTAGTGATCTGTGAATTTTCAAGTCATCATGACATATTAATCTTAGTAGTAGGCTAATATCTATCTACAGGCTGGTTTAGGAAAACTCTACAGATCATTTGTAACATTTTAGCAGTAATCTTAATTCTTTCTCTGAAGAATGGAGCAGATGGGAGAGAGCTGACTGCATTATTTAAATGAAAACACTTTTTTTCCCCCTTTTTTTTTTAAAAGAAACAATTAAACATATAGTTCTGAATGATTGTATCTGTTTAATAAAATGCCTAAAGATTAAATGTGGAAGGAAGAAAAAAAACCTCAATGCTTTTTAATTGGAAAAAGACATAAAAACACTTCTTATTGTACTTTACTTTTTAAATCTGGAGATAAAGGAACGGCAGAGATATCTTTTAATGTCTGTATTTAGATGAGGCTCAGTGATAAGACGGCTTTTAAATTAGAGAAAGCAGCTATCATAAACTAGGTCTGTACTGCAGTATGGAAAGGCATTGACTACGCAGAGCTCTGAATGAGTATTCTCTTAACCACTATTATATGTCTCCTCTATTACAAAAGCCTCACCTCAACTGTGCACAATTGCTTGAGAGATGGTCTTAGTATGAAGGGCAAGAAGGCTGAGCTGATCTAGCACAAAAATATACAGACTAAAAATACCCTCTGTTTGCTTAGATCCACGAGAGAGAATAAAAAGAAGAGCAAATCATAACAGACAATTATCTCATGGTATCAAGCCAAGTAAACAGAAATAGGGGTAAAGCATAATTTTCCCAGAGCTAGAACACTCCCGCCTCAATTTAACCACTTGTTTTATAATGGGGGTTGTCTGCAATTTACAATCACTTTTTGGTAAAAGGGTCCCCCCAGTATAAGCTGAACATCATTTCTAGGAGACCTAGTGATGAGCTGTCTTTTGCATGAAATCCAAGCAGCGTTTAATTTACCTGCAGTGCCCCCCCAGGGGACAATAAACATTACAGTGTCTCCAGTCAAAACACGTTATCGTCTATTCACAAAATAGGTGATAGCTAGAGATGAGCGAACCTGAACTTTTGTGTTGGGGTGTAAACGCCGAACACAGTCTTCTCCCTGGAAGTCCGTTGCAATATTTAGAGTCCCCATTGTTTTGAGTGGCATTTCGGGTTCTGGTTCAAGTTCGGCTACAGTTCTTGTACCTGAACCGAACTTTGGAATAAAGTTCAGATCGGGTACCAGAACCCAAACTTCCACGGGTCCATTTATCCCTAGTGATAGCTTATTGATCAGTGGAGATCAGACTGCAGGAAACCACACTGATCAGAAGAAAGGAGAACTTTTATCCCTGTTAGAATACGCATGCTCAACAGCCACTACATTCAATGCCTGGGGGCTGCTGGCCACTTTCACTTGGCTTTGTCCAGCAGCTCCATACAGAATGAATGGAGCAGTGGTTGGCCATGTGCACTGCCACTCCATCATAAAGGGATAAAAGTGCATGATCAGGCATGAAAGTTCCCTGTTCTAGTGCTAAATGGGCGTCACAGTGGTCAGACACACGTCAATAAATAAGTTATCACTTATCTCCTGGATAGGTGATGACTAGTGATGGGCAAGCACTAAAATGCTCGGGTGTTCGTTGCTTGGGTCGAGCACATTGGAATACTCAGGTGCTCGACCTGAGCATCGAGCCCAATGTAAGTCTATGGGAAACTTGAGCATTTTTCAAGCGGCTCCCCCCGGCGGTCTGCAGAGGGCCTAAAAATTGCCCAAATCAATGGGAACAGTGCTCAAATGACATGAGAACAGCATGAGGAAGACCCCTGGAAGAATTTCTGACTCCCAGGTCACTGCTGTGAACAATATTGTCAGAGGTATTACACCACTTTTACGGACTCACAATATAACATACAAAAACGAAACCAAAATGGATTTTCCTGGGAAATATGTTAAGGAACATCCTTTCCAGGGTAATGACTCGTATATAAGGCAAAATAAATAACCAAAAACAAAAATACTCCTCCACACCTTTTGCTATGTTCACACATAGCGTTTTTGATGAGTTTTTGCACTTTTGCATTGCTTTCAACCTTGACAAATGCATTCACCGGGAAATGTCATTTTAACATTTTACAACCTTATCTGGCCATGAAGGAGGGACTCTGAAAGTCACAAAGCCTATTTTTATAGGGCCATCAGGCGGCCTTTACTATTCTTAAAGGGCCAGCAGGCAGCCCTCACTATTCTTAGAGAGCCATCAGCCGGCTATGCTTTGTTGTTCCCATTACTAAAGAATGGATCTCCAATACTGTTATTGCATATGCAGTGAGTGGCAAGGCTGCCCAAAATTTGGACGCACCCCTATACCCCTTTGAAGAGACTTAGACGAGGGCCTCCTGAAAACAATGTTCCCATTATTAGGAAGTGGGTTTTTGCATTGTGTTTGCCTATGCAGTGAATGCAAGGGCTGCCAAAAATTGGGAGGTGCTCCAATGCCCATTGGAAGAGACGTAGAGGGCCTCATGAAAAAATGTTTCCATTATTAGGAAGTGGATCTCCCATAGTGTTTGCCTATGCAGTGAATGCAAGGACTGCCAAAAATTTGGTGGCGCTCCAATGCCCCTTCGAAGAGAGATGTGGAGGTCAGAGGGCCTCCTGAAAAGAATATTCCCATTATTAGGAAGTGGGTCTCCCATTGTATTTGCCTATGCCGTGGATGCAAGGGTTGCCAAAAAATTTGGAGGCACTCCAATTCCTCTTGGAAGAGACATGGAGGTCAGAGGGCCTCCTGAAAACAATGCTCCCATTATTAGGAAGTGGGTCTCCCATAGTGTTGGCCTATGCAGTGAATGCAAGGGCTGCCAAAAATTTGGAGTCACTACAATGCCCCTTGGAAGAGGGTGGAGGTCAGAGGGCCTCCTGAAAACAATGTTCCCATTATTAGGAACTGGGTCTCCCATAGTGTTGGCCTATGCAATGAATGCAAGGGCTGCCAAAAATTTGGAGGCACTCCAATGCCCCTTGGAAGAGATGTGAAGGTCAGAGGACCTCCTGAAAACAATGTTCCCATTATTAAGAAGTGGGTCTCCCATAGTGTTGGCTTATGCAGTGAATGCAAGGGCTGCCAAAAATTGGGAGGCACTCCAATGCCCCTTGGAAAAGACATAGAGGAGGGCCTCATAAAAAAATGTTCCCATTAGAAAGGAGCAGGTCTCCTTTACTTGTAATGCCCATGCACTAAGTGTATGGGCTGACAAACATTTACCTCTGGGGGGTATACATGAACATACTGTATAAATATATTTTTTATGGGCATCATAAACACCCTTTAAAAAATTATGTGGGTGTTGCATCACGAACCATGGTCACCCTGGTGATATGGTGGTAGAGGATGAGGAAAAGGAGGAGGACAAGAGCAAATAGCCAAAATCAGGAAGTGTATACCCATGTGTGGGTGGGAAAAGGTGCATGGGAATACACCTCCCAAAAAAAGACACTGCATTTGAGTTTATGTTATGCTGATATCATTCGGTGGTGTTGAGTAGTCTGGCCCAATCCAGCCCTTGTTCATTTTTATAAGAGTCAGCCTGTCAGCATTTTCAGTTGACAGGCGGATGCACTTATCAGTTATAATTCCACCAGCGGCACTAAAAACCCACTCTGATAAAACGCTAGTGGCAGGGCAGGCCAGCACCTCCAAGGCATAGAGAGCCAGTTCATTAAATGTATCCAGCTTGGATACCCAATAATTAGAAGGCACAGAGGAATCACGGAGGATGTTGGTACAGTCTGAACTGAATACCAATGGCCTTGTTCATGCTGGTAGTCAACAACTGCCCTCTTCTGCTCACAAATCCTTCCCAACATCTGCAGTGTTGAGTAACAATGCGTGGGGACATCACAAACCAGTCGGTGAGCCAGAAGCTGCAAACGCTGCTGAAGCACGGCAAGGGCGGCGGAAGCTGTAGCTGACTTTCTAAAATGGGCACACAGGCGGCGTACTTTCAAAACCAAATCCGGCAGCTCGGGGTAGGTTTTGAGAAACCGCTGAACCACAAGATTAAGCACATGGGCCAGGCATGGTACATGTGTGAGCTCACCTCGTCTCCACCAGAGCCGCTACCAGGATCCGGCCATTGTCACACATGACCATACCTGACAGCGGTGTCAGCCACATATCTGCCTGCTCTTTCAGAGCTATCCACAACTCTTCAGCATTGTGCCGTTTGTCACCTAAGCATATTAGCTTCAGCACAGCCTGTTGCCACTTGGCTGAGACAGTGCTGCAATGCCTCCAGCTTGTGACTGATGTGGTAATTTCGTAGATGAAGGCTGAAAAGGAGGAGGAGGCTCAGGAGGATGAGGTGCAGGAGCTGTAGACTGTGGGGGCAACCCTGATTGACCTAGGGCCCACCATCCTCGATGCTGGGAGAACGTGTTCCGTCTCAAGGTCCGACAGGGTCCCGGCTTCCACTATGTTAACCCAGTGTGCCGTCAGTGAGATGTACCGTCCCTGCCCACAAGCACTTGTCCATGTGTCTGTGGTTAGGTGGACTTTCCCAGTAACTGCATTGCTGAGGGCATGGCTAATGTTGTGGGACACGTGCTTGTGTAATGTGGGGAGAAATAGTGGTGGCTGAACGAGTACTGAAGGACGGCCGCCGCCATCAGGTTGCAGAAAGCTTCCGTTTCCACGAGCCTAAAAGGCAACATATCGAGTGCAAGCAGTTGCGAAATGTGGGGATTGAGTAACCTGTGGGCCTGTGGGGTGTTGGCTGCGTATTTGCGTTTGCATTCCAAGGACTGGGGTATGGACAACTGAACCCTGCACTGGGACAAGGACGTGCTTGCTGATGGTGCTAGTTTAGAGCGTCCAAGGACAGGTGCAGGGGAGAAGGCATCTTCGCATGCACTATGGACAGGGGCTTGGCTTGCACGCACAACAGCGGAAGAACCTGTGGTGTCACCCGCAAACACTGTTCGTGGACCCTGGGGTTCGGCTCACAAAGTCGGGTATTTTGCTGCCATGTGCTTGATCATGCTGGTGGTGGTCAGGCTGGTAGTTTTACTACCACTGCTGATGCTGGTCAGGCAGGTGGTGCAAATGGCCTTTTTGGGGTTATAGGCAAAATCTTTAAAAAAACAACCAGACTTGGGAAGACCTAGCAGTTGTACTGGCAACTTCCGTTGTGTTGGTGTTATGGGGAACGGTTGCCCGCCTTCTGTCTGCGGCCACCACACTGCTTCTTCCTGCCTGTTGGGGTGCTCTGCCTCCCTCCCCCTGTATGCTGCTGTCCTCGCTCTGCATGTCCTCCTGCCAGGTTAGGTCAGTTACTATATCATCCACCACCTCGTCTTCCACTTCCGCACCCTGGTCCTCCTCCTGACTTTCTGGCAATTGTGTCCCACCATCGTCCACCTCTTATGACACTTTCCCACCGTCGTCTTCATGTGACTGTGGCTGCTCAAATATTTGGGCATCGCTACATGCGATCTCCTCTTGCCCCGCTTCAAGTGGACCAGGCGAGAAGCCTGAATCTATAAATGGAAAAGTGAACAGCTCTGCGGAGTGTCCAAGTGTGGGATCAGTTGTCTCTGGGCACTCGGCATGGTGGGAGGAAGGAGGATCAGGGTGAGGAATATGCGGCCCAGACTCACGGTTACTGACACTTGACTTTGTGGAAGAAAGGGTGGTGATGGTGGTGGTGGCTAATTGACTGGAAGCATTATTTGCTATCCAACCAATAACCTTTTCAAACTGCTCTGTGTTCAATAGTGGTGTTCTGCGGTCCGCTATTAATTGGGATAGGAAGGTTGAGCGAGAAGATGTGGGTGTTTGTTGAGTCACAATTTCAGCTTGCCAGAAATGGCAATATTTTCAGTGCAATTATATGTGATCCGTGTGACGGACAAACCACAGTTTTAAATAGCTGGATTTTTAGCGCTGTAAGGATCTGGCTGTATTCTGCAGTTCCATCAAGAAAATGCCGCAGAAAAACAGTGTTCTCTGGATTGCTTTTTAAGCAAATAATCAGGATTAAGATGAAAAAAAATATTCCTGGCCCCTGATACCTGGGGCTATTTCTACAAATATCTGTAAAACCACCAGCAGACAGAACTGGAATGGACCATCTTACTATGTGCACTGCAGTCTGCTTTATACCCTGTCTGGCTGCCTAGCACTGATATCTCTGCAGCTGGATTAGGCCTCAGAAGGACTGTTAGTTGAGCTGGATATGTATAGAATCTTGTAGAATACCTACACTAACTAATAAACAATCAAATCTCTCCCTAGCTCAGCAGCACCTATCCCTACACTGCCTGATTCCGGAGTGACTGTGATGAGCATTGCGGTGCCAGTTCTGATAAAGACCTGATGACGCTGTGCGGCCAGCCACAACCAACATGGCAGGGAGGGGACCCAAGCTCCCGCCGAGCAATCCCAGTAACACTCGGCGAACGAGCAGTAGCGAGCACCGAGCAGTAGCGAGCATGCTCGCTCATCACTAGTGACGACTTTTTTTTCACCGGATAACCCCTTTAATATGGGTAAAGTATAATTTTGCAAGAGTCAGTACTCTCCTGTTTCAAGGTAAACACTTGTTTTATAAAAGAGGTTGTCTGATATTAACAATCCTTTTTTGGTAAAAGGATCTCCCCAACAGAGGCGGACATACCATTGGTGCAACCTCGGAGGCCACACAAGGGGGCCATTTTTCCCTTCAAAGCAGATGGAATTGTGCATTATGATGAGGTATTGGACTGAAAAGGGCCTATATATTGTTCGTGGACAGGGGCCCTCTTCTATTAGTATCTGCTACTGGATCCCACCATGTTGGTACTCTATTGGAGCCCAGCCACAATCGTATTGTAATATAAAGAACAATCTCCTATGGGGATTTAATAATAGATTTAATAATGGAGTGTAAAGTGAAAAAAAATATCCAATATCAGGTATAATAAAGTAGTATCCATGCATTGTTTTATATTTTTATGCTTACCATCTTATACAATAATAAATTAGACATGAGTTACAACATGGACTGTCAGATCCTTTCTGGATTATGGAAGCTGGAAGAATAAAATCTATTGAAAAAAAAATGATTTCATTGTAACTACCTATTCACATTAATGCTTATGGCATCCAGATGCCTAATGCAATTGTGTGATAGATAGTCCAATCACTTTCCAATTAAACCCAACTGTGCTTTATATTAGAGAAAGTGCTATAAACATTATGGCATAATATGTCTAGAAAATATTTAATACTTTCTATGGTAGGTTTTCTGAGAATCCTCACTGCAGTGGTCACATTTAGCTATGTATGTTCATTAAGGTAACAATAATGGGCTTTAAATTCACTTAGTGTCAGCATGGAGACAATTCTTATGCCAGTTTCTCTTGGATCACCTGTTGAATTATTGCAATATATGATTCTGATATTAACCCGTACAAGTGACATTGCTACAAGAGTTATCGTAAGCATCCAGCCATAGAGAGTCATCTTCCAAACATCAATTACTTTCTTACTAAGTTCCCTGCCAAATTTTTATTGAGATTTTCCAAACATACTGATTCACAAAAAACAAGCAACAATACAAATTAAAGATAAGAAAGCAAAACTAGTAGAGAATAACGGCATTGTCCATATGGCCAATTCCACCACACTTGTGGACTGTGAGATGCTACTCAATGGAACAAAGTAAGAGTCTGGATATCTTGCTATGGTGATTCCAACACTTTCTCTCCCTTGTGTCATCCTTCTTTACAAATAAGTAAAGGTAGTCCATGAGATGACAGTTGATAACATACATGGAGGAAAGTTATGGGCTCCATTCACAATAAAAAGTTATCAGCTGGTTTGGCCAATTGTTTGGCCCGCAACGATCCCTCCCTACTCCTGTGATCTCTATTAGAGAGAAATGGTGTACCTCTCCAAGAACCAAAGGCTCAGCAATCCAAAATTGTGAGGTCCCAATATAAAATACACCGATCAGCTTTGAAGAGCCCAAATTTAGTTAGCAACGTTGCACCACATGTCCGAACTATCAATCAGAAGCGCACTGCCCCTACCAGCATGTTGGAAACCACAATGTTGGGGAGTCAATTTAGAGAAGCGCTCCTCCCATCAACATTTTTATCCTTATACTATATTGCAATCATGTTATATAGCATTGTGCACTTACTACCCAGCTAATTCTTCTCAGTTAATAAAAGAAGAAAAAAAATATGTCTGATAAAATTAAAATAATTGTTGTGAAAAATGGAACACATTTTAAAATGTATTTTAGTGGACCTTTGGGGTCATAAAAATGAAAAAAGTAGGAAAAACTATTCATTTATTTTCCCACTGGTGTTGACCAATCATGAAATAAAAAAAAGGAGAGTATGAAAATAACTTAAAATTAGATTCTAATTAGATGCATTACAAAAAAAATACAAAAATAATTTCAATATCCGAAGAAGAAAAATTGAATAGCCCTTTATATCGCATGTATGAAAAAATTCAAAAATGTACCTGGTCAGAATTTGGGTAACTGGCCTGTTGTTGAACTGGTTAAGGATTAGAAAGCTCAATTGAAAGCAATTATCTTTACCAATTATCTTTGACTATTGACCCAAAGAAGCCTGTTCACTTGTTATTTATCAGTATGATACTTGGGGACTCTTGGACATCAACACAACAGCTTACTGCTGGATTACTACACTGCTCTACATCGAAAACACAATACCAAGAAGGAAAAGTAATGGAATTATTGAAATTATGGGATTAATAGGCATGTTAATGATATGCAAATGGGAAAAAAATGGAAAATTTTCAAAATATCTTGATTTGTTTAGAATCGAATATGAATTTCACACTCAGAAATCCCCACACTTACACACCTTGGTTGCTATCAATGAGGATATTAATGGTTGTCTTAGGTAAGGCCATTTCTCTAAAGTGTCCAGGGATGTATTTTTATCAATACAACACCAGGTCTCATGTTGCTCAAGCTACTTTGAGCAGCCTAAAAGTGTTACCATGGCATGACATCTGGATCATCATTGGTCAGCAATTTTATAGGGAGCTGCCAGCAGTGAATTTTGATGATTTCTGAGCCCAAGTGCATTCAGCATGGCAGAACATTCCTCTGACAACCATTAATAACCTTAATGATAGCAGCCAACACGTGTTCATGCCTGTATTTCTGCACATGGTTCTCATACTAGATGGTGAATAAATCGAGATGTTTCAAAAATGTTGTTTTCATTTCTTCATCATTTACATATCATTAACATCTATCCTTTTTGTGATTTCTCCTTTTGGTGTTGCAATTTAAATATTAGCATATGGCATCTGCTGTTGAGATAAAGTCTGTACACCCCTGTACACATTAGAAGGTTGCCTTGTAACACTTAAATCAGGGGCTTTGGACAATATAAACCCCTTGTCACTCCATAACCTACCAATACAGCATAGAGGTAATGCAAGTTTACTGGAGCAGGCTCAGGAACTGAGCCTACTCCACACAAGGCAAATGGCAGCTGTGTTATACATCCAGCATCTGGCTGCAACAGCAGCTCAGCTCCAATCGCTGCTGTTAATGAGTTAAATATTGCTGTTAATCCCTGACAGCTGTATTCAAACTGTGTGCTCCTGCCTGGGCATCCATTTTGGATGTCCATTGCTCCCCCCGGCTCAATTGCGGTATGCTGGTAGGATCCAATGATAGCTGGAGACCTTCTGAAGGCCCCCATTGCTAAAGCCCAGCCTGTGGCTGAGCTTCTTAGAAGAATGTTATTAGGACTATATACTGTAATATCCTGATGTACCATAGTAATGTGATGGTGTGTTCAAGTCAAAATCAAATCACCCCCTTTTCCCCAGTTAAAAATAAAAGAATAAAAATAAAATATGCATATATATGATATTGTCTGGTCCATAAAATTCTGATTTATGAAATATAAAATTGTTTACCCTTCATGAGAAATGTCATAAAGAAGAAAAAAATTGAAATGACAAAATTGCTGTTTTTGATTTCTACAAAAATTCAATAAAAAGCGATAAAAACATATTATTTATTCTAAAATGTAAAAATAAAATGTACCACTTGGCACACAAAAAACAATACTATATTTAGCTACACTGAAAAAAAAATGAAAAAAGTTACAAGTGTCGAATAATGAGACACAAGCCATTTTTTGTTGTTGAAAAGTTAAACTTTTTTTTAAAGCAAAATAGTCACAAGACGAAAAGCACGAAATAATCAGGAGATTAGAAGTCAGTCTGGACATTGTTGTCCATATACGGACTGTGAAATTTGCCCGTCTGAACCTTGTCTTACCGAGACATCCTTTCCTAGAAGGACTGTTTCTATGGCCTAATCGCACATTCAAATTTTCATTTGGTGCTCTGTACCAGGACAAAACTGACTTACGTAGACCTAAAGTAGTCAGTGGCTCAGTTCACATGAATGATTTTCCACAAGGACACCAGGGTCGTGTGGAAAAAAATGCAATATATATTATTTTCGTCTTATGGATGAGAGTCCTATTAATTGGATTAATTGGCGCATTTTGCTTCCACTTCCTCTTGACAGAACGGGGCTAATCCGGCAAACATTTGTGAGAATTCAGCTTCAGGGAGAATAGTTTGGAATATGGTAGCACCGAAACGAGGCCTATAAGGTTCACACAAGTCTGCAATACACAACAACTTTAGAGATACAGTGTGGCATTACACTTCTTCCATGTTTATGGCCCTATATTCACTATCGGACATGTGAGCATTGATTTCAACTGAGAAGATATTTTCAACCATTTACCTCCTGAATTGCGAAAAACTCTATCTTTGTTGTGTCAACCAGATTTCCTACCGTGCAAAACATTTCGATAATTTCTCATAACAATCTCAGATGCCATGATTCATGTTTTTGTTGAGCAGCTGGACAATAAAAAAAAAACAAGCTAAAGAGAGAAGTCTTTTCAATGTTGCCAAATCAAACCATGGCCAAGAAACAAGCACTGTCATCTTCTCGTGGACCATCTGTGCATGAAAGCATGGTCTCCTGGAGATTTAAGCATAGATTTCAAGTTCAAGTTTTTATATTATTTCACAAGTTTGTAACCAAGTTGCTTCAAGTAGAACCAGAAAAGTGATATGATGGAACATTACAGGTGCAGTATAATAATAAAAGTTCATAACACTCAGACTGCTCAAAATACTCTAAATTCAGAATACTTAGATTCTTCAAAATGTTGACTTTAGTTTGCACCCACAGTGTCATAGGTCAAATTCTCCTCTTCTCTAAACCCCACATACAGTTACAGTATCAAGATATTTTTCAGTATCATGATATAAGTATAAGAAGGGACAATACAGATATCTTTCTAATGATCTTTTTACACCTAGGCCTGTGATGGTGACAAGGTGGCATCCTCTACACTAGAGGAAAGAAGGTTTAGTCATAATCACAGATGGTTTCCTTACTTTAAGAGCAGTGAGACTATGGAACTCTCTGCCACATGATGTGGTTATGGTTGATTCACTAAAAAAGTACAAGAAGAGCCTGGATACCTTTTTTGAAAGATATAATATTATAGGTACTAGATTCTGTGATGGGATATTGCTTCAGGGAATTAGTCTGATTGACGCATGTGGAGTCGGGAAAATTTTTTCCCCCTAATATGGGGCAATTACCATCTGCCCCATGGGGTTTTTACCTTCCTCTGGATCAACATGTTAGGTTATAGGTAGGGATGGGCGAACCCGAGCGGTAAAGTTCGGGGTCCATTACAAACACCTAGTGTTCATGCACGGACCCTGAACCCCACAAATATTACCCCACTTGCCACCGCACCAGGGCAAGTGGGAAGAGCGGAGGTTAAGCGCCAGAATTGGTGCATCTTATGGGGCAGCTGAGAGTTAATGTTATTAGTCTGAGAGGGGGCCAATATCCATGGCCCTTTCCTAGGCTATTATTATCAGCCTGCAGCTGTCTGCTTAGCCTTTGCTGGTTATTGAGTATAGGGGTGATCCCGCGTAATTTTTTTGGGGCGTCTCCTCTATAATAACCAGTAAAGGCTAAGCACACAGCTGTGAGTTGATATTAATAGCCTGGGAACCTTTATGGATATTGGCCCATTCCCAGATTATTAACATCAGCCTCCAGCCGTCAGCTTTTCCTCACTTGGTTATGAAAAGTACGGGGTACCCCCACGCGTTTGTTTTTTTCATTTATATTTTTATTTATTAAAAAGTACAATAAGGTCACCTGAGTTCATAGCAGCCATTTCTCTTGCTTTGCAAGTTCCAGTGCCGGACTGATGAATGACTGCGATTCTGGCACTCGGGACTCCGACATTCATCAGTCCGACATTTTTATTATTTATTTATTCCACAGGAGCTGGCTGATGAATACTCTCATCAGCCTCGCCTGCTCTCACTGCTATCAGCGAGACCAGGTGTAGGAAGATGAGAGGAGTACTCTCATCAGCCGATGCCTGTGAACCTTTTTACTGCCGGTCACAGCTGCTGCTGGCTCACACGCTGTCATCTGCATGACAGAGTGGGAACCGCAGCTTTCTGACCGGCGGTAACAAACTCACCGCTGATCAGGGCTGGTGTTTCTTGCACCGTCACATAGATGACAGCATGGGAAACACCGGATGTTCGGGCCCCCCATTCATTTGAATGGGGTCCGGATTTCGGTTCGAGATCGGTTACTGTTCTGGTATCCGAACCAAACTTTTTTTTAAATGTTTTGCCAAACCCGCCAGACCCGAACATCCACAGGTTCGCCAATCACTAGTTGTAAGTTGAACTCATGTTTACCTTCAACCTTAAAGCTATGAAACTATGATATAGTTAACGTGGTTGCCCAGAACTAACATATTGATGACCAATCCACTGGAGAGGTCATCAATATGACTTCAGTGGTGGTCGAAGATCCAGCATCTTTACCTCTCAGCTGATATTCACTCCCGTTGTGGCTAGATGTAAAAAAAAAAAGCTACAGCTATTTTACAATAAAGCTAAGCAGCCTTAAATGAATAGTCACAAGGATTGAATAATGGCCACCTATGGACAAATATATCATAAAAAATCTCTTGACAGAATAGCACAATATCATCGTTTTTTAAAATACTGTTCACCTTGCACCACTGATATGGAAATATGTAAATCCAAGAGGAAAGGTAAGGAAGGAGACATCTGTACTTTTAAGTTAAAGGGTTCTCATACTTTGCACTGACGAGGGCCAACAGCCCGAAACACCATGTCTGCAAATTGAGATTCTGATTTGGCTTTCATCGTAAGTCATATTGCATGACTCGTTAAAGGTTGATTGTGACTTGTAGGATTTCTGCTTAGAGGAGGTGTCGCTATAGAGTTCAAGTCCTCTTTTTCTCTGAAGAGGCAATTTGCATATTAAATTTCCCAGAGGAGCATTGCATGGCGAATAAGCCTCCTTACCTTGACATGCCAGAGCCGATATGTCAGTCTCCACAAGGAGAAACGTTACCCCTTAGACCTCAGTCCGGAGCCTCTCATGTAGCCAAATCAGTTCTCATACTTTGCACTGACGAGGGCCAATAGCCCGAAACACCTTGTCTGAAAACTGAGATTCTTATTTGGGTTTTATCCTAAGTCATAGTGCACGACTTGTTAAAGGGTTGATTGTGACTTGTAGGATTTCTGCTTCCAATAGGTGGCGCTATAGAGTTCAAGTCTTCTTTTTCTCTGAAGAGGCAATTTGCATGTAGGGTTTCTTTTAAGAATTCTTATATTCTGTTTTCTATGCACACATAGAAAAGGTTCAGATTGTTATTCAGGACGACTCAATAGCTTACTGCAGATATGCGAATAGCAGCTGAATTGAGTAATTCATATTATTTAATTGGACACTGGCAGATAAGAAGCCTAAAGATTTCCAGCACCTGTATCATAAAAGGGATTGTACCAAGTTTGGAAGTTATCCCCCCCCAATAGGACCACTAGAACCCTGACTGATCCAGAGAATGAGGATCTCCAGAGCCTAGTCATGCGCATTTCCTTTTATCTATGAGAGTAACAAAGGTAGGCCCCTAGAGAATAAATGGACCACCGTGCACAAGCTTGATCTCTGCTGTATTCACACTGGGTTCTGCAGAGCCATCGGCATCACTGGAGGTTCCAGAGGTTGGAGACATTATCCCCTATCCTAAAGATAGAGGATAACTTCTAGACTTCTAAACTTGATACAACCGCTTTAAAGAAAGGCTGCTGGCAGAATGCAAGGCTTGAGAGAGTTTGGGTAGCATAGCATGGCACACATTAGTGTACTTTGACACTGTGCTATTTAATATCTGTCATGGGCATGACACAGTGAATAATTTTGGAGTGTTCCTTTAAGAGAGCGCTTTCATCACATTGAGTCTTAACCTTCCTTTGTCCTAAACTAAAACATAAGAAAATAATCTGGTCTTTTTATACCCACCTGACAACTCACCTATCATTTTAGCCGCAACACCTTCTCATCTCCCTCAATTTTCATTACCGCAGGGATCAGAATAATAGATGTATTAACGATCCTTTATTTATTACACCTGGCTGAGTTTATTGCACCTTAAGCACCTCATCCTGACTTCTTCATGGCATATGATATAAAACTCCTAATGCATATGCTAAATAGAATTGAAAAGAGAAGCAGTATATTTTGTGAGATCACCAAAATCATCTATAACCTGCCCAAATACACACAGATGTTCCCTTCTCGCTCGGAAGGAAAGCCTGTATGTCCTTTAAATTCATTTTCCATCAAATCATCACTTTCGTGTACCCTCTGAATTTTTTTTTGTTGACTATTAAACATCAGATAGTTGGCTGAAGACATGGTATTTTGAGTGCTTACATTGCTGCGTCTCACGGAACTATTAGTGTGACTAATTACAATTGATACCTTCACTGGTTTGCTAATGTGATAAGGGAATAAATAAACACACCATAAATAGTACATAAGCTGAAATGCAGAAGAGCCACCGAGGCGGCGTTACCCTTGTCATAGTCACAACGGCAGATCTTTTATATCTACAGTTTTCTAATTTATAGTAAAAGGAAATATAAAAGAAATTAAACATTAAACAGGATGTGTCATCTAACAGGCTATTTGTCAATCAAGTTAAACCAAGGTGATTTAACACTAATATCAATTTATTGCTTTAAAGTCACCTCCAAATGGGATGGTCATCTGCTAGACCTTTGGAGACAATTTTTGTATCAGAACCTAGGTCCACCAGATGATCATCTAGTACCTGGGCCAGACCATTTTTGAGGTTACCTTCATTTTATATGACAGAAAAAAAGAAAAGAACAGTGGCTTCAAAGATATTATTGTATAAACCCAGGTGAATGAGGAAAATGCGCCAAGTTGTGCCTCCTACACAACAGTTTGTAAGAATCTGTGAGCCTATTAAAATTGATGGAGAAGAAGGAGCCTGTTAGAAAATCGAAAAAATTACCGGTAGGCCTCTTTCAGATTTTGTTCCATACCACCACACCACTAATCTCTAGGAGGTCTTGGTGTTTCAAAAAAATATTTTCATGACCAACTTGAAATTTGCCTCTATGGCACACCTGCCTTTGGTTATTACAGGGGTTAGGTTGAAAAATCAGTCAGACTGATCAGTTGTAATATCCATATCTGAACTTGCTTTTTCCATGTCTGCTTGTATTGCTTTGCAGCACCAGTGTGAGTGACACTTGGTGAAATTGAGCAGTTCTGTTTAGCATTCTGGGACTTGTGATATCATCCAGGCAGGGAGTTTGTGGATAATTCCATGTTGTCTCATGAACTCCTGCCCTTGAGCAGGGCTACACCCTATTTAAGCCTCTAGCTCCCTGCTTCTGGTTTCCAGTTATAGGTACTACTGTCTCTGGTTCCCTTCTAGTTCACATCCCATGCTAAGGCTACCCTACTTCCTTAAGGTTTTTTTCCTGGTCCTGAGACTCCTGACTTCTAGGTATTGACCTGGATCTGACTATACTTAGACAGCAGCCACCCCTTGAACTCAACCCAAGGCGTCTTGCATGAGTCCAGATCCCTGTGTATTGGTTAAAGTATGAAGACCAGGGTTCCTGGGTAACTCACTGTGCAGTGTCTTATGCAAAGCCCTTTCTAGAGCTGTCAGTCTTTCATTGACAGTGTTCTCTTTCACCAGGAGTTTTTAATTTACATCCTGTTTTTTTCTCAAATCCTGTTGACACTGTGTCATTAACTGGTCAAAGTACATAATCAAAACTCTATATTTAAAGGGAACCTGTCACGTGAAAAATTGCTATGAACCTGCAGATATGGGGTTAATCTTCAGGATTATAGAGCTTTGAACCTGCCCAGCGCTCGCACTTTGGGCCCCGCTGCCAGGAGAGCATGGTGCTTGTGACGCGCCCCTGGGCCTGTGTCGCGCTGCGGTGCGCACGCGGGAGCTTACCCGGAGCCGGATCCGTGGAGGGTTGTAATCTCGTGGCGGTGACCCGGTCCGTGCCCAGGGAGTCAAACTAGACGGCAGTCTATTAGTAGTAAATAGTTGATGACTACGCCACCCGTTGAGTGCAGCCAGGAAGCTGCTGCTGCAGGGCAGACCGCTGAGGCCGGTGGTAGGATTGTGCAGCGTGATAGTATAACCCCCAACGGGAGGGGTATGGCCTCAGGGCAGCCGACGTGGATGATGGGGGTAGCAGGAACCACTCAGAGACGGTACGGTGTAGTTCAGGGTCTTTACTGGTAACAACGACAGACCCTCCCGGAGTACTTGCTAGCAAACGGGGCCTGGTCAGTCTTTGAGCAGATGGGATCTCCCCTGGCCAGGCGTAGTTGTAGGCCTCCCAAACTGACTGTACTCTTCTGGCTACCTTGCTAGAAGCTGATGTAAGTAGCCCACGTCCCTGAGTGTACCGTGTGGTGCTCACCCGTATGGCCGGTGACTCGGGGCCTTCTAATGGCTTCCGCTCCACGATGGCGGTGCTGGTCCCACGCGTGTGACCGTGCCTTCAGGCTTCTGGGCCAGAGGACCTGAAATCCCCTGCCCGACGGATTCTGCTGCTGGGTAGGATTTAGTCCCCACAGCCTCGGACTCCGGGTCCGGTAAAGAATCTTCTTAGTCAGGGCGAGCTCTGTAGCTGCCAGCCCCTGACTCCTTGTAACTCTGCTGTTTCCTATGCTGCTTCTCTTCTCCACTCTCCTTGTCTGACTCACCCTGCCTCAGCCCCGGGTTTATACAGGGGAAGTTCTTCCCCTCCCAAGACTGGGCAGGAGGTGTGGCATGCACAGGATCCCTGACCAAAGGACCTCCCACCTGCTCTCAGACATAATATCTCTATCACTGTGGCAACCAGACCCCTGGGGTGTCACATTCCCCCCTAGTGAAATTTAGTACTCCGGGACTAAACACATTTAGAAAAACATAACAAAGTATAACAATAACAATACTATAAGAAAAACACATAAGATGGTTACGGCGTGTCCGCAACCGGATGCAGTCTTTGAAGAAAAGCAAAGGTGTCCATTTCACCAACACAGGGAGACGTAACCAGGTAGGGGTCTGTCCTACCCCGAGTCCTTAACAGTCTCTAGTCCATCCTGGGTTACGCTCCAACTATATACAAGGATTCCCGGTAAATCCACCAAGGTTTCCTAAAAATAACTAGAAACACAAAATTATACACAAGCAACAAGACACAGAAAAACATAGATAAAACAATTTATACACTTTAAATTCTCCAGCGTGCGGGTAACTGGCCTCTAGTGGCCCGAGTGGACCTACGGAGCTGACTGTCTGGCCCTGAACTACAGGGTGTAGGAGCTGTCAAGGGTAAACTGGGCAGCTGTCTACCGGCTCTTTGTCTCACTAGGGGTACGGCAGGCTCACTATAAGCAGAGGGTTGATTCTCCTGTTCTGCTTGTGTGGAGTCTTCTGCCTCCTGGACCGGCTGTTCTTCCAGCTCTACCCGTTGCTCCGTAGGTTCTTGGGATGATGGTTGGAGGAAGGTGAGTACGGGTACCACAACTGCACCATTGACTTGAGTCCAAGACTGAGGAAAGTCCCCGAGCACGGTACTAACCATATCTTCCCTTTCTTCCACGGGTCGATGGTCTTCTTGTTCCTCTTCAGGGTTCCTCAGTTGTTCGGGACACTTCTTCAGGTGGTCCCGGGATACAATGGCTGTGGTTTCCCCTCCGTCTTTACTGATGGTACAGACCTTCGGGTTCTCGTGGCTTGAGGGCAGTACGGTGTACGGGTCCTTCTCCCACTGGTCGTCCAACTTGTGGAGCCGTCTCTTCCTCTTCAAGACCTGCTCTCCGGGTACCAGGGGAACAGCGGGAGCATACTGGTTGTAAGTTTTCTCTTGTCTTTCCCTAGCCTGACAGAGACTTCGCTCCACGCTCTCCTGTACTCTCCGGTACTGCTGCTGCCTCTCTGTGTCCCAGTCTGTTTCTGGTGAAGTGTCCTCGGGGGTCAGGACTCCCATTTCCAGGTCAACAGGTAACTTACCAGGTCTTGCCCTCATTAGGTAAGCCGGGGTACAGTTGGTGGAACCTACCGGGATGTGGTTGTATAGGTCCACCAGATCGGGCAACTTTTCACGCCACAGACTGCGTTCTTCCAGGGGCAACGTTTTTAGAAGATCCATTACCACCTGGTTCATTTTTTCACAAAGTCCATTAGTCTGCGGATGGTAGGGTGTCGTCCTTATCTTCCGGCAGCCATACAGATTGCAGAATTCCTGAAAGACCTCCGCTTCAAAGGCAGGTCCCTGGTCCGTCAGCACTTGGTCCGGGTACCCGTGTGGACGGCAGAAGTGCTGCTGGAAGGCTCTAGCTGCTGTTTGAGCCGTTAAGTCCTTGACGGGGACGACAACCAAGAACCGGGAGTAATGATCCACGATGGTTAACGCGTAGACGTAGCCACTTCTGCTTGGGGTCAGTTTTACATGATCCAAGGCTACCAGTTCCAACGGTTGCCGGGTGACGATGGACTGCAGGGGAGTCTTCTGGCTGGCTCGGTCCTTCCTTCTCAGGTTGCACAGGCCACAATCTCTGCACCACTTCTCGATGGTTCCCCTCATGCCTACCCAGTGGAACCGCTCGCGCAGTAGGAACTCCAGCTTTTTCCACCCAAAGTGTCCAGCTCCGTCGTGGTATGCCTCCATCACCATGGCTGCGTCTCTTCGTGGCACCACTACTTGCCAGAGTAATTCATGCGTCCGGGAGTTAACCATTCTGCGGCACAACTTCCCTTTGTAAAGGAACAGTCGACTCTTCTCTGCCCATAGTTGTTTGGCTTCCTCCGGAGCGTCTGGTTCAAGGCGAGCCTCCGGCCGAGTCAGCATCTCCTTCACCAGTCGGACGGCAGGGTCGCTGTCTTGCGTTTCCGCCCAGTTGTAGTGGGGTAAGGGGTTCAACGTAGCAGCCTGCTTACTCCTTACCCGGTGGGAATACTGAATAGTCCCATGACGGTGGAACGCAGGGAGTTCAACTTCTTCCAGTCCCTCCGGATCTTCTCCTCCGTCCGGCAGGTTGGGCATCCTGGACAGGGCGTCCGCGTTGGTATTGGAGCGTCCTGCCCGGTATTTAATTGTGAACTCGTAGTTGGACAGACGGGCCATCCACCTCTGCTCCAGGGCACCGAGTCTTGCCGTGTCCAGGTGTGTCAGCGGGTTGTTATCCGTGTACACGGTGAACCGGGAAGAAGCGAGGTAATGCTTAAAGCGCTCAGTGATTGCCCATACTACGGCCAGGAACTCTAACTTAAATGAGCTGTAATTCTCGGGGTTCCTTTCGGTGGGTCGCAGTTTTCGGCTGGCGTAGGCGATTACTCGTTCCTTCCCCTGCTGGATCTGGGACAGTACGGCTCCTAGCCCGATGTTACTGGCGTCGGTGTAGAGGATAAAGGGCTGGCTATAATCCGGGTACGCCAGGATTTCGTCCCCCGTGAGGGCCATCTTCAGCTGGCGGAAGGACTCTTCTTCCAGCTCTTCCCATTTGAAGGGCGGCTTCTGGTTCTTGGCCTTCCGGGACTGGCCTATCAGGAGGTCCTGCATAGGTGCTGCCTTTTTGGTGAAACCGGGAATAAACCTTCGGTAGTAGCCTACCAACCCGAGGAACTGCCGCACTTCTTTTACGCTGGAGGGGCTTGGCCATCCCTTAATTGCGGTGATCTTATCGGGGTCGGGAGCCACTCCGTCAGCGCTCACCACGTGTCCCAGGTACTGCACCTTTGGTTTCAGGAGGTGACACTTGGAGGGTTTCACCTTTAGGCCGTAACTCGCCAGAGCCTCGAACACTTCCGCCAGGTGTTTCAGGTGGTCCTCATACGTCTTGGAATATACGATGACATCGTCCAGGTACAACAGGACCGTCTCGAAGTTTCTGTGGCCCAGACAACACTCCATTAGGCGTTGGAAGGTTCCTGGTGCGTTGCAGAGTCCGAACGGCATGCAGGTGAACTCGCTAAGTCCCATCGGGGTGGTGAATGCGGTCTTCTCCCGGTCCGCCTCTGCTACAGGAACCTGCCAGTACCCGCTAGTGAGATCCAAGGTAGAGAAGAAGTTAGCAGATCTTAAAGCAGCCAATGACTCCTCTATCCTTGGTAAGGGGTACGCATCCTTGTGTGTGATACGGTTGATTTTCCGGTAATCTACACACATCCTCATGGTGTTGTCTTTCTTTTTGACTAAAACTAATGGGGCTGCCCAGGGGCTACAACTATCCCGGATTACCCCAGCCTCCTTCATATCTCTAAGCATCCCCTTGGCGTGTTGGTAATGTGCAGGAGGTACGGGTCGATACCTCTCTTTTATGGGAGGATGATCTCCCGTGGGGATGCGATGTTCTACCCCCTTGACTCGCCCGAAGTCTAACGGGTGTTTACTAAACACTCTCTCATACTCTTGAACCACCCGATAGACTCCTTGTTTCTGATGTGAGGGAGTGGAGTCAGTACCCAAATGTAGTTGCTGACACCAGTCCTCCATGTCTTTCTTAGAGCCGTTACCTTCCTCCGGGTGAGATGGAGGCAAGGGTTCCACAGATTGTATAGAACTTTGATTAGTGGTATATAATTTGGCTAGCGTGGCATACCGGGGCAGGTACACTTCCCTCTCCCCGATATTTATTATGCGAATGGGCACCCTCCCATGGCGTACCTTGACCACCCCCCGTGCTGTCAAAATGGTGGGCCTACTGTCTGAGTAAACTGGTTCTACCATTGCCTGGTAATCTCTACCTCTCAGACCAATAGCTGCCCGGCACCAAATCATCATTTCACTTTTTGGGGGCATGGCAATAGGAAAAGGGTCACACATTCTTACGCTACCAATCTCACCGCCGGAGAGTTCCACTTGTTGCCGTTGCATCAGTGCCCGGATCTCTTTCTGGAGCACCCGCTGCTCGCCGGAGCTGGCATTCTTGGCAACCTGCTGTAAAAGGAAAATCACCTCTGCAAGACAATTTTCAATTACATTAGTTCCTAGAGTTATTTTTGGGTGACTCTCATGTTTATCGATATCTACAATGATCAGTCCCTGTGCGGCCAGTTCGACTCTACCAATTTTGATGGTCACCTCTTTAAATCCGATCTGTGGCACGGGCTGACCATTGCTGGCGATGATACTCAAGTCGTCGTCGGGGTAGCGGGTAATATCCGAGTCATTCCAGTACTGCTTGAAGAGCACGTACGGGATGGTGGTGACCTGTGACCCGGTGTCCAGTAGGGCACTCATGGGAATGCCATCCAGTACCACAGGCAAGACTGGACGTCCTCCCACATATCTGTCGCGCCAGTTCGATGGGCCTGGTGATCTTTTTCCTGGGGGTTGGCCTTCTACCCCAGGTTGTGCCCGTTTAAAGAACAGTACCTTGCCATATGTCCGGGTTGATTGCAGCGGCGGCAGATGGGTCGTCCGTCCTCACTGTATCGGTCACTGGGTCTTCCTCTGGCCGGTGGGGTCCTCCTTGGTCGACGCCACGGGATGTCCTCCGGTCCGGATGCCAGCTGGATCTTCCCTGGGGTGGAAACCTGTAAAGACTGCACAGTTCGGGTTAGCGCAGCAACGCTCTTAGCTAGCTCTTGGACCTGATGGTGTAGGTCTGGAGCCGGGTCATTGTCCAAAGCCTGCGCATCAGCTCCCACAGGCCCTGCTGACAAGGGCGCCGCCTCCTGGTAGTAAGTGGTAGTGGGGCGTCTGTGGGTCACAACGCCACCTGGTGCCGGTTGTCGGAGCACCCGGATGGCTCTGTCCTTGAACTGTGCAAAGTCCAGATGGGGATCCTGTAAGGCCATTGCCCGCAACTGGGTTCGGTGGGCATTGCAATATAAACCCTCTATAAATTGTTCAGTCAACAGCCTGTCCTCGTTTCCCACCCCATCAGGGTCGGTCTGCTTTATGGCCCTCAGGGCCTCTTGTAGGTTTAGTACATAGTCCCTTATACTCTCATGCGCTCGCTGCTTGCACCCGTAGAATCTAAGCTTAATCTCGGCTGAGGTGCGGGTATCAAAGGTGTCCTTCAGCCGGGTTAGTATCC
Organism: Phyllobates terribilis; assembly: GCF_046119375.1. Taxonomy (NCBI): domain Eukaryota; kingdom Metazoa; phylum Chordata; class Amphibia; order Anura; family Dendrobatidae; genus Phyllobates; species Phyllobates terribilis. The sequence goes on along the minus strand of NW_027362761.1, from coordinate 1,119,811,207 downwards.
CTGCGACAGTCTTCCTCCCAGGTGGCCAGGATTTTACTTCCCTTTTGGCTGCCCCGGTTAGTTGGGCCACCAGGATGCTCACTTTTTGCTCTTCTTTGAGGGGGTACACCTGGAAGAGGCTATCCAGCTTTTCTCTAAAGTCATGCAGGGTATGTGACTCCCCTGAGTACTGGGGTAGCCAAGCTGCTCCCGGGATATAGGGCATGGTGAAGGGCATAACTGCAGCAGCGGTGGCGCTGGCGGGGGTTGAGGCAGTGAGGCTCTCCTCCGTATCCGACATCTTCCTCCCCCCTAGTGGACCGTGGCCTACCTTGCGATGATCCTGTTCCGTAGGCCGCGGCTCCGCAGTGGATCGTCAGGGTTGAGGACCTTCCGTCGCGCTCCGGTGACGTCGGCGTCTGCTGGGCTCCTTCCAGGACCTTACGCAACGTCCGGACGTGAGGCGGGGCTTCAGTTCTCGCGCGCTTTCGGAGTCCACGCCCCTCCTCTTCCCGTGCGGCGTACTCAAGATGGCGTCCAATGGCGGGAAAACTCCACGGATGGCGGGAAGAAGGTCGAAGATGGCGCCGGATGGCGGGAAAACTTCGCGGATGGCGGGAAGAAGGTAGAAGATGGCGCCGGATGGCGGGAAACCTCCACGGATAGCGGGAATCTTCACCACTGGTAAGTTTGAACAGTCTTTGCTTTTCAGGCACGCAGTACCCGGTGGTTGCGGGCACGAAATCCTGCCGACTACGCCAAAGTTGACGCGCCCCTGGGCCTGTGTCGCGCTGCGGTGCGCACGCGGGAGCTTACCCGGAGCCGGATCCGTGGAGGGTTGTAATCTCGTGGCGGTGACCCGGTCCGTGCCCAGGGAGTCAAACTAGACGGCAGTCTATTAGTAGTAAATAGTTGATGACTACGCCACCCGTTGAGTGCAGCCAGGAAGCTGCTGCTGCAGGGCAGACCGCTGAGGCCGGTGGTAGGATTGTGCAGCGTGATAGTATAACCCCCAACGGGAGGGGTATGGCCTCAGGGCAGCCGACGTGGATGATGGGGGTAGCAGGAACCACTCAGAGACGGTACGGTGTAGTTCAGGGTCTTTACTGGTAACAACGACAGACCCTCCCGGAGTACTTGCTAGCAAACGGGGCCTGGTCAGTCTTTGAGCAGATGGGATCTCCCCTGGCCAGGCGTAGTTGTAGGCCTCCCAAACTGACTGTACTCTTCTGGCTACCTTGCTAGAAGCTGATGTAAGTAGCCCACGTCCCTGAGTGTACCGTGTGGTGCTCACCCGTATGGCCGGTGACTCGGGGCCTTCTAATGGCTTCCGCTCCACGATGGCGGTGCTGGTCCCACGCGTGTGACCGTGCCTTCAGGCTTCTGGGCCAGAGGACCTGAAATCCCCTGCCCGACGGATTCTGCTGCTGGGTAGGATTTAGTCCCCACAGCCTCGGACTCCGGGTCCGGTAAAGAATCTTCTTAGTCAGGGCGAGCTCTGTAGCTGCCAGCCCCTGACTCCTTGTAACTCTGCTGTTTCCTATGCTGCTTCTCTTCTCCACTCTCCTTGTCTGACTCACCCTGCCTCAGCCCCGGGTTTATACAGGGGAAGTTCTTCCCCTCCCAAGACTGGGCAGGAGGTGTGGCATGCACAGGATCCCTGACCAAAGGACCTCCCACCTGCTCTCAGACATAATATCTCTATCACTGTGGCAACCAGACCCCTGGGGTGTCACACTTGCACGGGTTCAGTAATGGGGGTGGCACCGTCACAGATTCAGTTACAGCGGTGGTGCTGGTGCTATTTCAGTCACCGCCCTGTGTATAGAGAATGACGGCTGTAACCGTGCCTCCGACACTGACTGATAGCAGGATCAGCATTAGGGCCGGCTGTCAGTCAGTGCTATGAACAGAGGGGTGGCTGATCCCGTCCTCGTACCTCCCCCATAACTGAATGTTGAGCGCTGCAGGGAGGAATAAAGTTAATTTCCTTCTGGCAGTGGGGCTCAAAGTGCGAGCGCCGGGCAGCTACAGAATGCTATTAACCCCTGCAGATTGACCCAATATCTGCAGGTTAATAGTGTTTTTTTCACCTGACAGGTTCCCTTTAAATTCTATGGAATAGAATTGGTCTTTAGAGGTTTAAAAGGGTGACGTTTACTTGACGCAGAACCCCAATATTAGAACTCAGCACAATGATTTATTAATTTTCTGTGTTGAGAATGCAAAATTGTGGACATAAAAACTCTGCCTCCATGACCACTCGGAATCACCCTCAAATGGTCAAAAACACTCCTAAAATTCCTACTTTGTGGTGTGGTTTTGCTGAGTCCTGACAAAATTAGGACTCCTGGCAGGTATGCAATTTCAACGAAGTTGAATAAGAAGGAAAAAGTACATTTCTGATTTTTGTTTTCCCATAAAAAGAACTATATATTTGTTGATGATTTTAGGTAATTGATGATTTCAGAAAGCACGTTTATCAAATAAGGGAATATGTTTTCTATCCGATTATTTTCACCTATCTAGATGTTAATACTTAGATTGATGGCGGGTATCGTGAATAAGTCCAGGCAGGCACCTGTCAATAAGATGTCATCAGTGAGAAGGTGAGTGGAGCAATCTTTTAACAAGCTACTATATTATGGCTCCACACAACCTCTGACTTGTATGAAGTCAACATATGGCTCCTATAGAAGATTATGGGGATTTGTTATTCCTCTGTATGTTATCCAATTCCATACAGAATTGTCATGTTCCATCAGTCGCTGCCTAATGTCTTTTGAAATTTGGTAGAGGAAGAAGGCGCCATATGGTGGATTTGAAGTATCTATGCGCAGCCTTGGGGCACATAGCTCTAATATGTGTATTATGCCTAAGGCTAACTTCCTTAAAAAAGACTAAAAGCTCCTTGAAATTAATAGAAAATCTTTAAAAGCAGACATTTGCATACCCCTAGTTATGTTTTAAGGCTATTTTATGGTCATTGACTTGCAAAGCGTCTGTTAAATTTCATACACCGGTTGGATCTCTTTAAGGGCTGGTGCAGATGACCGTATGTTCTCCATTCAAGAAAAATGGTCTGATAATGATAATCACCATCTGATCAGAGTTTAATCAGAGTGTGATCAGAATTTGATCTGGTTTTCTTGGATGTGGAGAATTAAAACAAAAAGTTTCTCCATCTTCTCCATTCAGTCTTTCCGTGAAAATGTGACCGCACTCGGAGGTCATCCGAGTGTGGACAGATGTTTTGTATGGACCCATTGACATGAATAGGTAAGTGCCATCTGATTTTTGAATGCAAATCATACATGCTGCTATTTTTTTGCTCAGACCACTCAGTCCGAGGAGAAATTTGGACATGTGCACGACCTCAAAAAATAACATTGGTCAGAGAGCGATCCGATGTTTTGAAAGATCTTACTGGGACCGAAAATACGATAGTCTGTACGAACCCAATGAGAAACAATTTTTCTCCTTAGATTCAATCTTTACTTTAAAGGCACAAGTGGATTGTTATATGAACTTCAGACGAGTGTCGTTTCCCTGTATACTATAGGAAAGAAAGGAGAAATGGGCAGAGTGGTGTTTTTTTTTGTCTTGAGGAAGGTGGTAAGTGATTGGAATATACAGCTTCATAAAAACATGCTAACAATGATAAATTGTCAAAATATTGATTTTTACAGAATTGTATGCATGTTTTTATATTTTTTCTTTACAAATATTCCAATAATCAGTATTGGCTATTTGTTGCATCCTTTACTCTCCTGTGTACAATGTCTCTACATTGTAACACATTGATGTTCAATTACCCATTGAATCTCCCTTATTTTCCAGCAAATCTTTCATGATTTTACCAATCCATTTCTCACCTTGACAACACAGCAATGATATTGTTATCAAGCACTTTCCTGGTACATATTAACTGATTGTCATTGCTTTCACACAAAGTTATCGAAAAGAAGCAAATCTGAAGAAGAAAATTGCAAAATTGTCATTGTTATTTTATGGCAATTTTTCCTTGAACCCCGCAGGTGGGCAATGGGCCTACAATAATAAAACATTTCTATTACCGCACGAGAAGTCTAGAGTCGTCTGGTCATTGCTGTTACTTTATCTTTATGCCATTACAGGGTACGCCACTTTCATTCTATTTGTGGATGCCAACATATTATCAAGCCTGGGCTACATCAATGCTTTGTGATGACATTTTATACACCAGTTCTTCTTGCATACTTGTGGCCTAAGGGAAACATACTCAGTAATCTATGGTAAATGCTGTTCTTCATGAAATCTGTCTTTTCTGCATTACTATGCATCTTGCCATATTCAATAAGCAATTCCTACTTGACAAACTGCAAGGATTAGGTCATTTCATATATATATTTTTCTACTAAGAACACAGAACCGTACATTGCAGCCTTCCTGTGCAATTGAGATTTGACCTGTTCAATAAGTATGAACAAAAATAAAATAAGCAGAAAAGCTGAAATCTTTTACAGCTCATACAAATTGTTACGTTGCGAGAAAAACACTGCATTGCTCAATTAGCTGCCAATATGCAAATGGGAGGGAATCTTTTTCTGGGAATTTCTCCTCTCACAGGAAGCTGAATTAGACCTTTTAATCTGAAAAAGTAATCAGCGTCCTCGGTTAAATTTGATTTCTATCACAACAGACTGATCAAAATAAAAACTAGCGGCTCAGTTAATGCAATTTGTTTTTCAGTGATTATTCATTTGCAATATTGTAAATAAGTCTCTAAAAATGCTTCACATTCATGACAACAAAAAAATGATGAGACTGATGAGGAAATGCTAATATGGAAAATGGCTGGAGGAGAATCACTTCACTGTTGGTCTTTGGGTTTCTGTGACCTACAACACTTGACTTTCAGAAACACTAAAGGCTATGTTGACACGACGAGTTTTAGGTGAGTTTTTGCGGCATATTTTCGACAAAATGCAAGTTACCTATTTTACTTAATGGGTGCAGAAATGAATGAATCAAAAACTCACCAAAAGCTCATCGTTGGAATGTAGCCTATAGGCCCCCAAACACATTATCAGCCAAACCTGTCCATATCAAGTGATTTGGCCAACAGTCTGATGTGTATGGAGGCCTCCAGATAGATGATCTTGGGGATAAAAGTCTGATTTCGGACTGCTGATGTTTGTGTTCTCTGAGCAATAAGCCACCACAAGAGATGTCTGGCAGTGGATCTCTCATGGAGAACACAGGAGCGCTTGACCACCTGGAGAGTCAGGGGAGACAGCTGCTTGTCAATCAATTGGCCAAATCGTCCTTTGGTCAGCAGTTTTTTCAAAGTGTATGGGTGGTAAGGCTCTGTTTACATCTGCATCATTGTTTTTTTTAAAAATGGACATCATGATAAGGGGCAAGATCCATAATAAAATGGGTCCCGCTAACTTAAAATGAAGTCAGCTTCGTTCTGTTATGGTATCTGTTAGTAGAAGTTCTTGTAATGTTCCTGACATTGTAACAAAAGTGAATAATGATAATTATACAGATAAGGTTAGAGTAGATGACAATTCATAACAACTCAGATAACTAGTAGAATAGTCAATACTCACTGCCTTGTATTCCTTACTCAAGTGGTTGCTTTAAGGTTGGTTCCATCTTTTAGCCGGCCAGCCTCCTGACTTCCTGATTACTTGGAAGTGGAAGGGGGTGGCAGGCGCATCTGTTTGATTGACAGTTCAGGACAACAGCATTGTCACACTGCTGGCCTGAACTGTGTGCAGTCCTGAGGATACCATATGAAGAAGCCTTACCTGTGAAACATCGGATGTGCAGTGAGGCTGAAGATGGCTAACAGCATATTCTAATGATCCTGGCCATCCTCAGTGCAATGCTTACAAGTTCACTAAGAAAAAACGCATAAGCACTGAGCATGTTCAGCCACCTTTTCTAGGCAGCAGGTCCCCTTGTCAAAGATCAGTAAACAATATAAAGAAGAGCTAGGAGAATTGGGACACATTTTCACATGTTTGTATTTACAAGTACATTACCAATATATACATCTAAGAAGATGGGAGTAAACCGGTAATCCAGGGAGCCAGAACTCTAGAGGGATATTAATTAGAAAAGTATTTTGAATTAGACAAGTCTAATATATTTGGGTATTTATAAACAATACCCACATAAAACTTACTAACGGAATATGGACTGTCACAACACATCATCAGTTTCTATGATTATGGTCTATTTCATGCTTAAAGAGGTTGCACAGGACTATGAACCTAAAAACTAACAGATAGGTAGTTGGTAACCTGGCGCCAGCTCAGTTGTTGGTGCTTTCAATTGTGTTGCTAACTACAGAACTTATATAAGAAGTGGGATCAAACAGCCCATCGCTTGACGCGGCAGTCAAAGTACGGGTGGAATAAATTATTGGACTAAAACTACAAAAGACATTCTGTATTGTGTATTATGGCCTACTATTTTCATACAGTATTTTGAAGGTAGATAAACTTCTCATTTGTTGTGAGAACTGCACAAAATAGGGGGAACTCATTATTAGTGTACTTTGTATGTAAGTGGAACTGGATCAAGTAAAATAGAAAAATATTGATATCAAAGAAAATAGTTTTGATAGTTGGTACAGAACCTCTTAGGTACTTGAACTTGGCTTTACGACTTGCCATTGGAGCCAATCCTGACTGCGCCAACAAGACCAGAAGGTGCCCAGAAAAGTAATAACACGGAATAATGAAACTGAAATGTCAACCAAAGAACAATATTACAGGTGCATCTCACTAAATTAGAATATCAACAAAAAGTTAATTTATTTCAGTTCTTCAATACAAAAAGTGAAACTCATATTATATAGAGTCATTACAAACAGAGTGATCTATTTCAAGTGTTTATTTCTGTTAATGTTGATGATTATGGTTTACAGCCAATGAAAACACAAAAGTCATTATCTCAATGAATTAAAATAATTAACAAAAAACACCTGCAAAGGCTTCCTAGGTGTTTAAAAAGGTCCCTTAGTCTGTTTCAGTAGGCTCCACGATCATGGGGAAGACTGCTGACTTGACCAATGTCTAGAAGGCAGTCATTGACAAACTCCGCAAGGTCCCAGAGTTCCAATTTTCATTTGGACATCAAGGTCTCAGAGTCTGGAGGAAGAGTGGAGAGGCCACAATCCAAGCTGCTTGAGGTCTAGTGTGAAGTATCCACAATCAGTGATGGTTTGAGGAGCCATGTCATCTGCTGGTGTAGGTTCACTGTGTTTTATCAAGACCAAAGTCAGCGTAGCCGTCTACCAGGAAATTTTAGTGCAGTTCTTGCTTCCCTCTGCCGACAAGCTTTTTGGAGATGGAAATTTCATTCTCCAGCAGGACTTGGCCCCTGTCCACACTTCCAAAAGTACCAATATCTGGTTTACAAACAGGATCACTGTGCTTGATTGGCAGCAAACTCGCCTGACCTTAACCCCATAGAGAATCTATGGGGTATTGTCAAGAGGAAGATGAGAGACACCAGACCCAACAATGCAGACGAGCTGAAGGCTGCTATCAAAGTAACCTGGGCTTCCATAACCCCTCAGCAGTGCCACAGGCTGGTCGCCTCCATGCCACGCCGCATTGATGCAGTAATTGATGCAAAAGGAGCCCCGACCAAGTATTGAGTGCATTTACTGAACATACATTTCAGTAGGACAACATTTCGGATTTTAAAATAATTTTTCAAGCTGCTGTTATAAAGTATTCTAATTTAATGCTTTAATGACCTTTGTGTTTTCATTGGCTGTAAACCATAATCATCAACATTAACAGAAATAAACACTTGAAATAGATCACTGTTTGTAATGACTCTATATAATATATGAGTTTCAATTTCTGTATTGAAGAACTGAAATAAATTAACTTTTTGATGATATTCTAATTTAGTGAGATGCACCTGTATATCACAAAGAAAATGTATTGGTAAAATCCTGTCCTCCAGGATTGTGTGTTACTACTACGCAGAAACCTGATTTTATTCTACAATTACAGTATGAGTTTAGTATAAGTTAACAGCTGGTTTGTATTGTTGGATCGATGGATCAATGGATTTCCATCCAGAGTGGGATTTGTACTGTTTGTTCCCACCATAGCCATGTATTTTTCATCCATGTAATCAAAGGTACAGATGTGGGAAAAGAGCAGATGTTTTTCTTTCTAATCTCAGGTAAGTTGGTATTCTTTGAACTCGCTCTAGCAAAGGCTAAGTACACACAACAATTTACCTTTGGCATATCCGACATGTATTTTACTAGAGGATCTACAGCACTATGAGCAGTGAGATTTCTTTAGAGATGTACCACTGTCAACATATGGATTAGTCCAGTACTTTGTGTCATCCCCACCTTATTGTAGATTGAAAGCTCCTACGAGCAGGGTTGTCATTATTTTTGCTTTAATTATTGTATTATCTTTAGCTATATTACTTATGACCGTTGTATATGAACCTCTGAATTGTAAAGCACTGTGGAATATGTTGGCGCTATATAAATAAAGATTATTATTATTATTATCATTAGTCCCATTGTCATTCAAATTTTCCCTGCAGAACACGCTAGTATAATGGCCATGCTCGTTAATAGCTTGGAGAAAAATCCAGACAGATTTTTCCTACTGCATGAGATTGGGGTATAACGTACCCTATTCACTTCATTGGATGCAGAATATTAGCTGATTTGTTGAGGATATAAGGTACGCTCACAAAGAGGTTTTTTTTATCATGGATTTTGTGAACAGGAAAATCTGTCATGGAAGCAGTTTTTTATTATTGTACCATGTATTTTTTTATACAGTTTTTCATATTCGGGCGTTTTCTTCTATTTTTAGTAATTTTGGCAAATTTGGAGTGTTTTCACAGTAAATTGGAATTGACATTGGACTAGTTTTCTTTTTTGTTCGCTTATGTGCATGAGCATTTTCCTATTGAAATCGATCATTTAAGTGTAGATTTAGACATTTGTTCATTTGGATTTCTATGAGAAAGCCATGCCAAAATTCATGTAGAAAAACTCCGTGTGAAAATCCCCTAAAGCATAGGATCCACGCCTAAATCTTCATCTAATCCTCAACATGTTACCTTAACCTAAGAGTATGCCTGACAAGTTTCAGATTATCATATTTTCTCATAATTAAGAAACTTAACAGAATGTGATTACAGATTAGTAAAGACTAATGAGCAAATAAATTTTAGTGGAATTGAATTCTACTTGAATTTTACAAAAATACGCTTTAGCCAAAATGTAGATTTTTTTGTCAGGCGCTTCCATGAAAATTCAGGAAAATAACATATTTCTGAATCCTAAAAGGCCAGCAAACTGTAAAAAAAAACAACAAAACTCTTATACTCACCTCTCCGGCCACTTCGCTTCACCTGTCCGGTTTTCACCGTATATTCACATCGCCTCAACTCGAGCTGAAATCCCTGGGTCTTTCATACTGGACCTTGATTTCCAGGCGGTGAAATGTTATGGCATCAAAGCAAATTATAATGTCAAAGCCAAATGTTATTGTTTTGGGTGGAGATAGAATTTAAAGATAATATGTCTGAAACCCCCAAACTATTTTTATGACTGTGTTGCCCTTTTAAGGCTCAACAAGTTAATCCCTTTATGACCCCAAAGTGATGCTCCAGCAACGAAAAATTGCATCTGGAAGTGCACTTGGGCGTGATGATTCACTTATGGCTCCTTAGTCTCACGCTGTATTTCCTGCTTTATATCACAGCCAATAATTTGTCAATAAACCAAAGGAGAGCAGTGCTAGGTAAGGAATACAGTGTGAGGCGGAGGAGCTGTAACTGCATCATCACACCCCAATGCTCCTCCAGACACATAGCTACAGAACTTCAAAATGGGTGCATGAAAAACATAGCAGGGCACTTGGAACATACTAGTGCCCTCCGATTTTCATGCGCCCGTCTCTTTAAAAAAGCCGGCCGGCAATTCATCAGTGGCATTCACCGGTACCCGACAATTTAGAACAGAAAGAATAGAGCATCACACATAGATTAGATAGATAGAAACATGTCCGTCACATATATAAGAAGTACAGTGACAGTGTTGGTTGCTGTACTTGTCATTTAGTGTTAAAGGATTTATTTAAAAAAAATAATAGTGTTTTCATGCACCGTCTCTTTAAAAAAGCCGGCCTGGCAATTTAGAAAAGAAAGAATAGAGCATCACACATAGATTACATAGATAGAAACATGTCTGTCACATATATAAGAAGTACAGTGACAGTGTTGGTTGCTGTACTTGTCATTTAGTGTTAAAGGATTTATTTAAAAAAAAATTGGCGTGGGGTTCCCCGTAATTTTAGTCTCTAGCAGAGGTTAAGCAGACGGCTGGGTCAGATGTTTGAAGCCTGGGAAGGGGGTAATACCCACGGAGTTTCCCAGGCTACTAATATCAGCCCCCAGCTGAATACCTAGCCTTTACTAGCTATTAACATGGGGGACCCCCCAAAAAATGACATGGGGTCCCCCTTATTTTAATAGCTAGCAAAGGATAGGCAGACAGCTGGGGGCTGATATTATATCCCAGGCTAGAAACACCAGCCGTCAGCCGCCCCAGAAATGGCGCATCCATAAAATGCGCCAATTCTGGCACTTAGCCTCGCTCTTCCCACTGCCCTGTAGCGGAGGCAGTGGGGTAATAGGGTTGGGGTTGATGTCAGCTTATAATGCCAGCTGACATCAAGCCCAGGTTAGTAATGGAGAGGCGTCTATAAGACACCCCCATTACTAACCTCATAGTGAAAGTTAAAAAAAAACACAAACACCCAGAATAAAGTCCTTTAATTGAAATAAAGACACAATCCTTTAATGTTCTAAATTAAACTCTACTTACCGTCACGCCCATTCCAGCTGAAGCAAACAATCTCCTGCAATAAAAATAAAATAATAAACCAACCTCATCCTTACCTTTCCATAGTTCCCAGGACAGCTTCAGCTATGCTACATCGAGATGACAGGCTGGACCGCAGCAGAACGCTGCCATCCAGCCTGTCATCCCGCAGACACTGAGAAGCTCCTCAGTGAAGCTCCTCAGTGTCTGGCTGTGACGGCATCCAGATGAGCTGAGTCCATGTCCAATGAACTCAGCTCACCTCATGCACGTCACTGACAGCGTGGGAGAATTCTCGCTCATCACTAGTGTAGACTCATTGTCATGGATGCCGCTCACCTCCTAATGGGGAAATTAACATTTTTGTACCACCCTGTTTAAAATTTTCATCTTGATCATTAATCCCAAGAATAGATCATCAATATCAGATTTTTGGGGTCTGATATTCAGCACCCCACAATCAGCTGTTTGGTGCCGATGGTGGTTGAATGTTGGCAGTTACAGCTCCAACAACTCTGTAGTGGTCGTGCCTGGGCACTGCACATCTGATGAAGAAAAATGGATCTGCAGTACCCAGCAGCAGTCACTACAAAGTTGATCGAGTACAGGATCCCCATTAATATGATATTTTTGACCTATGCTTACTAGGTTATGGTCACAAAACAGTATTTCTCAACTGAGAGAATCCGGCTGATTATGTTAATCACACTCTGATCAAACTCTGGGTGTGATCATGGTGTGATCCGATTTTCATGGATGAGTAGAAAATTGAAAAAAAATTTCTCCATCATCCCCAAACTATCAGTTTGTGAAAATCGGACTGCACTTTTTTCACGGACTCATTGATTTGAGAATCCATGTGTGATGTGAATTTCGGATCAAACTCAAACATACTGCAATTTTATTCCTCAGACAAACTTCTGCCTGAGGAAAAAAATCAGACATGTGCCTCATAAAATTAAGGTACCGTCACACTTAGCAACGCTACCGCGATCCCGACAACGATACGACCTGACAGGGATATTTGCTGCGTCGCTATGTGGTCGCTGGTGAGATGTCAAACAGTCAGATCTTCCCAACGACGCAGCAACGATGCGGCGACCCGTAGCGACCTGTATAGCGATGCACGCCTATGTGTTTCTGTGTCTGAGTCGCCAACGAGGTCGTTGGTATGGTGTCAAACACACCGATGCATGCTATCCAGCGGGACCTCAACGATCAAAAAAAGGTCCGGACCATTCCGACACGACCAGCGATCTCACAGCAGGGGCCTGGTCGCTGCTACGTGTCAAACATAGCGAGATCGCTGCTGAGGTCGCTGTTGCGTCACAAAACTTGTGACTCGGCAGCGATCTCGCTTAGTGTGACGGGGGCTTTACATTGGTCCGAATGCCATCAAATGTTATGTCAGATCGCACTCGGGTCGAAAATACAATCGTCTGCACGATCCCTTAGGATGGGAAATCAATATAAAAGCATTGGAGCAACCCTTTAATGTTTCATTCATGTAACACATAGACAGTCAACAACTCTAAGATAAAAAAAATTCTTAAAAATTTCTTAAACGTGATGACGGTCTGCCATCCATCTTCTAAAATAATCATTCTCTATGAAACTCTGAAATATATACATTATGGTTGAAATTGATTATTTTTATCAATCCATCTGCATTTTCTGGATTTTCCATCTGGATTTTCTGGAAGGAAAATCTACTACAAATCACAGTAAAAGCATTGGGAAGGAGACTAGAATTTTTATCAGAGACTTTCCCCTTTCGGCTATGTTCCCACGTCAGAAATCTGCAGCATCAAAAATCGAAATCAGCTGCGTCAAATCTGCAGGTTTTGCTGCATTTTTTGATGCGTTTTTCAGCGTTAGTGCATTTTTGGTGTGTTTTTTTCAGCATTTTTTTCACCACCCATTACTTCCTATGGGTGAAAAAACTCTGAAAGAAGTGGCATGCTCTATTTTCCAAAAACCCAACCAAGGCACAAAATAAACAAGATGATTGAACAGAGAATTCTGGTTTCTCATAGACTTTGCTGGTACTGTAAAGCGGAGCTGAAAATTTGCATAAAAATCTGCAGCAAAATACGCTGAAAAACACAACGTGTGGGAACATAGCCTTACAATACAAAATGTGAAATGTGTGCAAAATTCACAGAATTTAAGTTTTTTGGCGCTGCGGATTTCACTGCAGATTTTCAAGTGGGAACATACCCCTATTATTAATATTCGGCAAGATATGGGAAGGTGATACCTTCTCACGTGCAATCAAACATGATACAAGATAAACCATTTAAAAAAATGTAATTTGTTGGTTACTCGTATAAATGAGCTAATATGATGAATGTAGTTAGCAGCAGAGTAGCAGGGATTATAATTAACGTACGTGACTGATGTATTAGTACGTCTAGTATCATATCACCCAATAGTCTCGCCCAGCTCTCGGCTGCCTGTTGAATTTTGCAATAACTTTAGTTAGCGGCGATGGAAATGATTATGCGCCTCTTGTAGAAGATGCTCATCTAAATAGAAACCATTTTGATACAGCGAGCATCCAAATTGTATTATACCTTGCATTGGGGGCTCATCTGGTATAAGAACAAAATTAATAAATGGAATTGTGAATGTATCTGAAGCATTAGTCTTCAGATAACCCAGGATCTCATTAACCCACTAATGTGAAGGCTGCAACCTTATATTGCTATTGAAAAACTGACCTTGCATGGTATATAAGAGGCACGCTTGTACCAATTCCATGATGGCTCATATTGTGGCTATATTAGATCACTGTCTCTGCTCATTTAGCCAAAGCGGCATAACATGAATGTATAAAATCTGACGTACTTCATTCATCACAAAGTAAAAGATGGAAGAGAGGTTGCAGAAGAAATGCTGGTGACTTCAGTATTAGAGGGTTTGATTCTGACATCGCTTCTTTTCTATTGTTCCGAAATCTAAGCATCAGGGGGTCTAAATCATTAAAAAACATGGATTATCAAAATCAGAATATATCGCACCCGCTAGACAGTGATATGGCGTATGTGAATGAGCATGAGAGCAGCAAGCTAGTAGCATCTCATTTACTGGCAGATTAGTAGTCATTGTTTCAGCTTTTATAGTGCAAAAATTGCTATTTCCTTCTCAATGACAGCCTAGGTGTACTCGTGCTCCTCCAGCCCCTCGTTCTGGCCCTGCTATCAGATTTTGGCTATGTAAGGTGCTTGTATGATAATATAAATCGAATTGATTTGACGTTATAGTGATTGCAAAAAAATAAAAATGTTGACAATATAATATAATAACTGATAGCGGGACCATCTCTACATACAGTATTTGTAAACCTAGGCCTCGATTAACCAAATAAATTTCTACCGAATTCGGGAAGGAATTGATTTGAAAGATTGCTTCTAGGAGTTGCGCAATAATTTTTCAACTTTTCCAGTTTCTCCCAACTAAATTGGGAATAGCTGGGGGGACCAAGGTCATGGTGGGGACGTGACGCTATAGCTCATCTAATTCATGACACACTGTGCCATTCCTTAACCCTGAAATCAAACTCCAGTCCTCAAATTTTTTCTTCATCTTCTCCTCATCCAAGAGAATCCAAGAGAATCGGATCACACTATGATCACACACTGATCAGAGTTGGATCCGAGTGTGATTAGCATAATCTGCCCGATTCTCTCGGATGAGAGCATATATGGCTGTCTTCCCCTATCCTTATTGACTATATGACCCTGATCACATGATCATGTGTCTTGACGACATCTCTGATCTCTTCCTGATAGGAGGCCACAGTCGAAAAAACAGCTTATTGTTCTACAATAGACTAAAGGCCCTTTAACAGAGGACAATGATTTGAAGGATATTCTTGATCACTGGCCTGTGAAAACAACAAGAGATGAACAAACAAAATAATTGTTCTTCAACTGATCACATCTTTTATGTGGCCTAAAAGATTATGGTTGGCAGTAGATTTTCAGGAGATATGTCTCTGACAATGTACCATTGTAACTCCACTTTATTTATTTTCTGTGAATCTGCCGAAGATAGCCGAGTGTTGTACCCCGCTATCTCCTGCACTCCCATAGGCAACGGAGCGGTAGTGAACATGTGCTACCTCCTTTCCATTTAGAAGGACCTCTGCAGTGCGGTCCTAGTGGTTGGATCCCTAGTGATTAGTAAAATATCCCCTATCCTAAAGAATTTTTTTAATCTTAGTGAAATCCTTTTAATTATTACACAGGTCTATAAAAAATTTTTTTTCAGGTAACAAGGTTTTTTGAATGGAATTAAGGTATTTTGA
Organism: Phyllobates terribilis; assembly: GCF_046119375.1. Classification (NCBI taxonomy): domain Eukaryota; kingdom Metazoa; phylum Chordata; class Amphibia; order Anura; family Dendrobatidae; genus Phyllobates; species Phyllobates terribilis. The sequence continues at coordinate 1,119,796,037 of NW_027362761.1, read as the reverse complement.
AGGTGCTGAATTCAAAATTCCCATTACTATTGCTGAATCGGTTCTAGTTTTTGAAATAATTCATCCATGAAAATAATGCATTCCCCCAATGCGACTTGTGTGTGAAAACAAATTCAATAGCTTTTGGTCTTTTGACTCTTTAACAGTGTCTTAGGTAATGAAATATCCCATATAATTATTTTGCATTTCAATTTGTAGGCTTTCAATGCTATAAAAATGTGACTTTTTGAAGCCAGAATTCTACTGTAATTAATTAATTGACTATTAAATATTTCAGAAACTAGAACCAATCTGGCAAAACCGAAGTCATATTCTTAATAAGCACCATAAACTTAATATAAAACCGTTCAGAAATCGTTGACACCAAAATCACTGTATATCAGTGTTATTTGTTCCCATTCAATTTGCATCAGCTGCTGTAAAATTGCCTTTAAACAAGTGTCGATCAAAATCTGAAGTGTAAACGGACATATTTTGCCCCAACGAAAAGTTTTTTGTAGAAATTTCGAGTAGAATGTTGGAAATTACAGGATATTTGTGTTTGTTGTAGAAACATCATTATTATAATGGAAATAAACATTTCTTGCATCGACTTTATGCTATATCCATGGTAGCTCTACTAGGTATAAGTCTCATAAATAATCAAAAATGAGATACAAGTTGGATTTGAGATGGAAAACTCTACATTGACCAACTGGGCATGCTGCTGGTCCTCAATGTCCTGGATGAATTATGCAGTTAAAATTAGCATTAGTCTCCACTCCATACCTTTTGCATTGTTTTTCATTGCTTCTAGTTGATCAACTGATCAAAAAGGTTGATGAGAAAGACTGATAGTACAAATTCATGGTCAAATCTACAAATATCAGAGGTCAAAATATGACAGATTTGTTACAAGGGGTATGTTGGCGTGCCTTGATGACTTTGGAGCAATTCTCCCCAATCCTGATTTTGACTAGTGTAAAGTATGCTTGTCTTAGAAAATTTTGCTTGTTATAATTTGCTGATAATATAAAGCTCCAAGTACTTACACTGCAGCCCTACAATCCCATGTACCTCAACTACTTGGACCAAAAATGGTGTAACAGAGATGGAATGACTGATCTCCATAACTCTTCTATTTAGTCTCTTTAGAAACTGAATAGTTCTGGTTTGCACTTGGTTTGACCGATGTTTTTTTTTGCATTTTTCCACAGTAGGACCCATTTCACAATATATGGCCATATTGTAATATAAACATTTTAGACATAAACCTTGTGGTTTCCACTTACCAAAACATTGATGACTATATAATTTATAGCAATTTTAAGTTCAGATCAATATATTTGTGGAGGGTCCTGCCCTTGAGGCCATAACGATGATAAAATCCAACCTCAGTACGACTGTGTGAAAAGGGCGTTACCTATATTACACACATTAATAAATGCATGGGAGGTTTGATTTGTTATAGATCTTCTCAAATTTAGCAAGTTATTGCAGCTTCCACTTCCTTCTTTCATAAGTAGTGAAATATAAAGCATCGCTTCAGGAGTAAAACAGATTATAAAGTACAAAGCTTCAAGGAAATTCCTTGCCAGATTATCTAATCTGCCAAGTGATTGTTGAAAGAGCAGCTCAAGTCATATCTAATGTGGGACTCTCCGCTACAAAATATTGTCATTGATGTCATCGGTTTAGTTTTATCGACACTGTCCACTTTCTTATCGAATAGTGTTTTATTACTTTTTACCTTCATTAACTACATACAACAATGGGCAGGTGAAGTGAGTAGCATAGATTATCTTGTGACAATGCAATCAGTCAGGGGGTGGGATACATTAGACCGCAAGAAAACAGTCAGTTGCTAAAGTTGAAGTGTTAAAAGTGATAAAAATTAGCAAGAATAAAAATATAAGTGCTAATGGCCAAATTATGATGGCTAGATGACTAGGTCCATGTCCAAAACGACCTCCAGGTCTTGTAGAGTTTTTTCAGTATGTGGTGGTTAGTGTCCACCAAAAGTCGCTGAACAAAGGGGCAACCGGGGAACGGGTAACAGGAACATTGGCAACTGGTGCTCATATCAAAGAGGAAATGGAGGAAACACAGAGGAAATGGAGGCTAGATGTTGGTTATTAGCCAACAATAATAGAAATTAATTGGACGGGAGAGAATTGATTTTCAGGAACCTGGTCCAGTGACCACTTCAGTAGTCCATGGCCATCAAGAGGGAGCCAAGCAAACTGCCTCCTACCTACTAAAATCCCGAACACATTTTTTGATTAGGTGTAATGTCATGATGACGTTGTGTCTACAAATCAGAAGAGACCTCGGTAATTCTGGCTGATGGAAGGTGGTTTGCTTGGCTTCCAGCTAACGGCCACAAACTACTAAACAGGGTCCTGGACATTGATTTGCTCATCTTGACTTTTAATCAAGCCCGTAGAGACAATCTATGCAGCTAGGAAAGAGGAAGGGCAATCCAAGTTGTTTTCCTCCCCATTTTAACCCGATATATATACCGGACAGGTGATGGCTGCAAAATTGCAGTATATAGGATAAGTGATCAAATGATTAAAGGTTCAAGTCCCATAGGAGGAATAAAAAAAAAAATCAGTACATTTTAAAAATCTATATGATAATTCCAAAAATATAAAAGTTATAATCACCTTCCTTTCCCCATCCAAAAAGAAAGAAATGTAAAAATAAACATATTTGATATCGCTGTTTTTATAAAAGCTCAATCTATGAAAAGATAAAATTAATTAAACCATATGGTTAACGGCATAAAACAAGAAAAATCTAAACTCTAAAATTGCTGTTTTATGGCCAGCACACATTCCCCAGTAAATTGAATACAAAATGATCAAAATGTCTCATGTATCCCAAACAAAATAATGCCAATAAAATCAACAGCTCACCATCACCATACAAAAAAATGTTCTCACAGAGATTCATTGATGGAAACATAAAAAAGTTACAGATCTCAGAAAATAGCATTACAAACCAAACTTTTGCAAAGTTCTAGATTTTTTTTTAACCACAAAAATACAGGAAAAAAACATTTACAAGTTTGGTATCACCATAATAGAGTAATTGTAGTGCCCAGAAGAATCATATTACCCGGTAATTTTTATCCCACAATGAATGCCTTAAAAATAAAACTAAAGAAATAAACAACCATCACAGAATTGTGTTTTTTTTTTCCATCACTTCACAGTGTTTTTCAGCACATTATAAGATAAAGTGAACATAGTCATTGATAAGTACAACTTGTCCTACAAGAAAAAAAAAGAAAAAATGGCTCTGTCCTGAAAAAGGGTTAATGCATCAGAATAGCAGAATCTAGAAGGTGGTTAGTAATGGTGTGGTACCTAAAAGGGTCTGCCATGGCATTCCCATCCTCTGTGGATGCCACTGATGACCGGGGTGGGTTTATAAAATCCCTCAAACTTTGTCTGATAGTTTTCTCACCAATGCCCTTTCTATTTCTTTTTTACGTAGTTGCCAAAGAAGTGCCACAAATGATCAGCACCGATCCGGAGTCACATGCTCCGAGCAGGTTACAGCTTACAGTAAAGCCAGACTGACTTCTGAGATTCTCGGCGGCATCGGAGGAGGTGAAGAAACTGACCCATGTTTGTTTGCTATGTTTACTTTAACTGCGCTGAATGGCAGCGGCATTGTAACCAAGGTATAATACCACTAAACATATCTGCCTCCATTCTTCTACTTCTAGCTCCCAAACATGAACACTTCTGCTCGGTGACAGCTTCCTTTTGTTGAATCTCCTTAGAAACACAAATCTTGCTCCTTGGCAGCGCTTGCAGTAAGTGCTGTACCACATGCCCAGACTAGTTCTCACTCGCAGCTTAAATTCACAGTAAGTGGCAAGAAACGAGGTCACCACTTCTCAGACACACTTTTCACTCTTATTCGGCTTCAGGAGCCATTGTTCCCATAATTATTACCATATTCTGCCGCATTCTTCCTGTCCCCATATATCCCTATTCTTCTAAAAGCTTATGCGCTGCTCTCTTAACTTGTGTTGTGTTATCTGATACTCTCATTGTGGTGCGGCGAGGCCAGAGAATGGCTGCAGAATAAAGGAATCCTTCCTGCAATTAAAAAGCCTGAGAGGCACAAAAAAAAACACTGGAATATCCATACATGAAAGCAATAAAAGGCAAAACCTCCTAAATGCACACACTAAGTAATAAGATCACAAAAGGCAAACTCATCTCCCTTACCTGGTAACATACTTTTTTTTTTTATTTTAGTTTTTTTTTTAATATAATTGTGCGGAATTTACCAAGACTGTAGTTCTACATACCGGTGTTAGAGTCGCTCGCTGCAACATAGTTACCTATATTACCATATCTTACACCACCGCTAAGAAAAGTACAGTGCGCGTATCTTTGTACCAACTGGTAAGCTGCTAGACACAATGAAAAGGCGAGCACACCGCACACATTGGGGCTGATGTCCCAAATCTGGTGTAAAAGCTTTAAAAAGTCTCAACATTACTGTGCAAGTGAGAGTTTGTGACTTTTGGCATTTTCATGCCAGTTTGAATCAACTCTGCCAAAATGGATGGAGCTGGGAAGGAGCCGGGGTGAGTCGAGGAGTGGCCATGTCTGCTCCATCAAATTAATTAAAAATGGCAGCATTTTGTACGCCAGAAATGCTACTCCAGTCCTTTGACTGGAGTAGCATTTCTAGTGAGATGTACAGAGGCACTCGCTGCAGAGAAGATACACCCATTTCAGTAATGAAGGGAGTTCTTCATTAAAACCGATGTGCGCCACACCCGTCTTAATAAATTGGCCCCATAGTGTGCACTCCATACTGCCTCTTCCTGGCAGCTTGGTAGCGCAATGTATCGGCTTTACAACATTCTGTTATAAGCTGGCTCCAGGCTATTCCAGAGGCTAACCAGTCGTCTGTATCACCCCTAGAAAATGTAACATACATCATTCATCGCATGTGACCTGTAATATGAACATACTTACAGATCAACAGAACATTTTACATATAAATATGGAAATCTATCATATTTAAAAAGCTGCATTCATAAAATAATACTACCACGGAATACCTAAATAATACTTCCATATAGTATAAAAACAATACTATCATATAATGAGTTTACAACATGGTCACATGTTGTCCACACAATTCAGTCATTCAGACCTAAGTTAATTTAGTTGTATAGTATCTAAATAATATCGCCATATAATGCCTATATAATACTCTAATACTCCCACATAAAACCGCATACAAGCATATGATGCCATACTATAAATCAGTGCACAGTAGGATACTGTTCTTTTTTTGGATGACCATTCAAAGAAATACACTCAAGAAGAAACATGATATTTTCCCGCTTCACTCTTAGGTTGTTCCTTGGGGTCTTATTGTTGGGATTGTTCAGATTAAACTAGCAGTCACCTATGCATGAAATAGGTGATAACTTTTTGATCAGTGGGTTGAAGATGACTTTTTCCGGCATCCTCATAGAGAATGGACGAAGCAGCATTCGAGCATCCCACCAGCAGCTCCATTTTTTAACGTGGATAAAAATGCCTTTCGGGGATAAAAATTCCTTTTTCTGCTCATAGGTGGAACTCCTATAGATCAGTACGTTATCACCTATCTAGTGGACAATTAGTAACTTTTTTTTCACTGGATATCCTCTTTAAGTAAATCAGAGCCCTGTGCCACTGCCCAGTTTTCCAATCTTAAAAGCATTTCTCACTGATCACCAACAACTAAGAACCTAGAGTAGCTGTCACATTAAAGGGTTTTACCCATCTCAGCCTTTTCATGGCCTAGATGGGAATAACTGCATCTAAAAGCTCCGGTTGTTCAGAACAACTGCAGCCAGTAAACTAAGTGATATATCATTGGATTCAGGGATTCTTTTCCTACATAATGTTGCTCTCAGGTGAGGGAACAAAAACCTGGTGAAAGATTCCCTTTAAATTCTCATTTAATTTATTTAATGCAAATAAAATGTACAATATTATATTCTGAGGTCTCTCCAGACTCTAGATGCAACATAAACATTTATAAAAAATATACAGACTCCATCGAGGCCTGTGCCCAATGGTCTGGTGATGGTGACCTTCTTTGGTCACTGGTACGGTCTTTACTGGACAATCTTCGGTGTTCTCTGATGCCCAACATCTTTGGCGATGTCCAGCACCCAACATTTTTGGTGGTGACAAGCTCACGGTATCTTTGTTGTCTCCTACACTGAGCAGGACATAATGATATGACATTGCGACACATCTCATTGCAACGTAGTCGCAGGACACACCAAAGTTGCTGGGTGCCAGAAGACACCAAAGATGTGTCAGCGAAGACCGCACTAATGACCAGAATTAAGAAGACAAGTATGGGCTGAGTAAGCATCCACTTATTGAACTTTTTTTTGTAACCCCTTCTTGAACCTTTTGAATCTACAAAGTGTTACCTAGATACTAATTTGCTCGATTTGCACAAAATTGAATCACAAAAAATGTAGGTGCTGCTGATAAGTCCAATGTTTTTGCGGAATTAAAGACAAATATGATTCACCTTGAAGAGATTCACTCATCTCTACACTGTGAGCAGAATTATTAGGCAATTTGTATTTTAATTTTATTATTTCATTTTTATTTTCATTTCACTACAACTACAATGCTGTTGTTTAATACAAAAAGTTAATACACCTAAATATTTAAGAAAGTAAAAAGTGAGGCTTTCTCTTTTTTAGGAAATTATCTATGCATGCAGAATTGTTGGCCAACTAAATTAAAAACATAAATTTTCCATCTCAATTGTTTATTTTCATCTCTTAAAGTGAGAATAATAATCAAACAACTCAAAATGTACAAAAATACAGTTCTGACATTTAAAAAAAAAGTATTAGTAACCAATATGGCCACCCTTCTTTTCACTAACAGTCATAAGCCTCCAATCCATGGAGTCTGTCAGTTTCTTAATCTGTTGACGATCATCTTCTGGGCAGCACCAACCACAGCCTCCCAGGCTGATCCGAGAGGTGACTGTTTTCCTTCACCATAAATCTCCTGTTTAAGAAGAGTCCACAAGTTCTCAATAGGGTTTAGGTAATGAAGGGGCCCTATCATTATTCTTTCATCTTTAAGGCCTTTCCTGGCAGCTGAGCAGTGGAGACTTCGATGCTATGATGGAGCATTGCCCTGCATAAAAATCATGGCTTTCTTGAAAGATGAAGACTTTTTCCTATACTACTGCTTGAAGAAAGTGTCCTCTAAAAACTGGCAGTAGGTTTGGGAATTGATTTTGAGTCCATCTTCAACTGGAAAAGGTACAACTAGCTCATCCTTAATACCAGCCCATAGCAGTACCCCAACTCACCCTTGCTGGAGTCTATATAGATGCCAGTACCCATTACTGATCCAGGCACGTCATCCATCTGATCCATTAGGAGTCACTCTGACACTCTGATCTCAACAGTCTATAAAACCTTTGAAAGATCAGTCTTCGGATATTTCTTGGCCTAGTCTTGATGTTTCACTTTTGGTGTCTTTTTCAGTGGTGGTCAGTTTCAGCCTTCCTTACCTCGGCCATGTCTCTGAGCTCTGAGTAACTTGTCCTTCTGGGCCTCTAGGGAGGTTGCAGTTCTGGAATGTGACAGCACTAGAGGATAATGACTTCCTGATGGCTTCAGGTTTGCTTCTTCTCAGATCTTTGGCAGTTAATTTGCGTCTTTTTTTCTCAACACATTTTTTGCGACCCTGTTGGCTATTTGCAACAAAACTTTTTATTGTTCTGTGATCGCGCCCCAATGTATCAGTAATCTCAAGAATGTTGCATCTCTCTGTAAGACTTGTAACAATTTTTCACTTTTCAGAGGCGGTTAAAACTCTTTTTTAGTCCATTTTGACTGAGGAACGCAAGCTGCCTAATAATTCTGCACACCTTGTTAAAGGGTGTTGTATCCGTAGACAACACCCTCCTCATTACCCAAATACACATCACCTGATCGGCTTCATCCAATAAGCATTCACGTTTATATAGTTTAGAGGTGGAAAATCTGCATAAAAATGATGATATGGTCAAAATATTCACTAGTCTAATAATCGTGCACACAGTGTACTCTTCTCTCTTGTGATTGGTGGGAAACCCAGAGATTGTTACACAATATTGTTAGAATTCTATTGATAATGACACAAATCATCATTACCAATCAATGTTTTCCCTGGTAACCATAAGTGTGCTGGATATGGGATGATTGCTGTCTTATGGACATTATGGTGATACACTAATTAGTATTTTTCTCCTATTAGTGTCTATGTGTTTATTGTGTTATAGTATGTATTCAAATACTTTCTGTCATACCCTGATATATGGGTTAAAGGTTCTGGCATAATTAAAACTTACTATCAAAAATAGTCTCTCTACCCTGGGTGTGTGTTTAATTATGTGTTGCTAAATGCAATAATAATTTTAATATTCAAAGCAAAACATGAATATCTGAGCCAAAATGTCAGTGAATCATGAATACAATGTTCCATGGGTCATAGAGGTCTATTGAGCAATAATAGCTAAATAGTAGTCGTATAATATGGAATATATACAGTGCATGTTGTGTTTCCTTCACTCATGTGTCCTGAGTTTTCTCTGGTGCAAATATTAAAGGATAGAAGGATCAAGCTGATGGATTTAGAAAAGATCTGTCGCAAGACTTTTCAACACAACCTACATATAATAATCAATCTCTTAGACCAAGTGAGGTCGGTGTACTTACTTTGAAAATCCATAATCCTTTTTGAAAGTTGTCCTTTCTGGAAGAATAAGCATTTTATGAGTCCAGCTCAATTTTATCGTAATAAGTATATAGCCATTTTGAAGAGGTTTTTAAAAGTAAGTATACCAGCCTCATGAGGTCTGAGAGATCTATTTAGTAATGTATGTCCAAAACCTATTTTCATCCTTTTGTTTGACAATCACTTTTCTTTGTCACATTGTGAATGCATTCGTGGATGGCCACTTGGACATAGCTGTAGATCATCACAGCTGAACCCAAGCACCTGGAGCCTGAGCATAAAAGGGAGCAATGAATTATAAAGAAGTAATAAGGAGCTTACTTTACTTCTTTAATATACAGTAGATCCTATATAATGTTAAGGCATTGCATACATAGCGTTTGTAGATGGGTTTGGGTTCAGGTCTTGCATTGGAGCTCAGGAGCTTAACATCCTTCCCCTGTTGATAGCTTTAATCTTATATTCCAGATTTTGGCAGCATGGTGGCTCAGTGGTTGGCACCATAGCCTTGCAGTACTGAGGTTCAACTCACAGTAGGTAACTTCTATATTGAATTTGAATGGTGTCTTTGTGTTCGTGTGGGTTTCCTAACTTGTTCAAAAGGTGTAAAGTTGTAGATAGTGTAAGGTTTTACTCACTGCGTTTGTGGTAGCCATAGGGAACCCGTTTCTTTAAAATGTCCAAGACTGGTTTATTAAGACTGCATAAACCGCACTTCATAAGTAAACAAAACTACAGCCTTTTCCAGCACAGAGTGATAAAACAGAAAATAAACAGTCCATACAGTATGGCGGGTTTGCTCGCTCACGGTCAGTGTCCTTTAACAAAACACCCTGGAGGTATTCACACCTCCAGTCACAGACACTGAATAAGACACATGGCCTCTATTTTATCTCCCAAAACCACGCCCCTGGGTGGGGATATGTGAACAGCCACTCCCACCCATCTCTATCAAGTTCAAATTTACTCGGACATGAGATTTTGTGAGAATCTCACGCTCAATGATCTGAGTACACCCCGGTAGTTCCGTGAACAAGTCTCTGTTCCGCTGTAGCAACTTTCAGCACTGTTGCTTTTGGGCACGTGACAGTGACTCTGCCACCTTGACCTCTTCCACGTCAGCTTCAGACTTCACCCCCAAACACGGAGCTTCCACAGGCTCCCTATCTCGCCATGGCTTAATTAGGTTGACGTGGCACACCTAGAAGGGCTTCCTTCTCCCTGGTTGGTGGAATTTATAGTTGACGTCTCCAACCTTTTCCACTACTTCTTAGAGGCCCTTTCACTTGATAAATAATTTGCTCTCCACCGTAGGTACCAGCACCAGTGCATGATCTCCAGGGTTGAAGTGTCTCACCCTTGCCAATCTATTGTACACCCTCAACAGTGCCTTTTGTGCTTTGAGGAGGTGTTGTTTCACAGTGGGCATCACCTTGGAAGGCAGTGTATGAACCTGTCCATGATGATCCTCTCCACCATCTGTGCTTGGGAGGAAAATTCAATCTGCAACCACTTTTGGACCAGGTGTAGGAGGTCAAACATTTGAGACTGGGGAGGTTTGTCATTGCTATAGGCCAGTGGTGCATCCGTTGCGTCGTGACAGTCAAAGTCACTCCTAAACGCGCCAATATCTCAGTCTTCAATTTGGCGTACTCTTTTGCATTCTGCAAGGCCAGATCATAATAAAACTTCTGCGGTTCTCCCATTAGATAAGGCACCAGAATCTCTACTCACTGCTCCAGAGGCAATTTCTCCTACTCCGCCACCCTCTCAAAAACCGTCAAGAACGCCTTGACGTCATCACCTGGAGTAATCTTTTGTAAGGCTCTCTTTACAGTCTTCCTCATGTGTGAGTCATCACCTGGAGTTGGGGATGGGGCGGTTGCACTGCCACGGATCGCCTCATCTAGGAGTTCCAACTACTGCTTGTGCTGCTGCTGCATCTGCTGCTTCTGTTGCCACTGCTGCTGCTGCCATTGAAGCTGCTGCCTCTACTGCTGTGGTTGCCACTGCTGCTGTTGATGCTACTGCTGCCATATCTGTTGCTGCTGGAGATTAGCCTGCATCAGTGGTTTTATCAGATCCTCCATGTTGTTGACTTTCGCTCCTGAAGTCGCTTTCACCCAGGACATGCATTATCTTTGCGACAGTCACACTGCACCTTGGGATTCGTGCCCGTGCTTCTGGCACCAGTTGTAATGTTGTAGCAAAACACCCTGGAGGTCTCCACACCTCCAGTCACAGACACTGAATGAGGCACTTGTACTCCATTTTATCTCCCAAACCACGCCCCAGGGTTGGGATATATGAGTAGCCACTCCCACTCATCTCTATGACTGCTCATAAAACCTGGCCCTGATACACCCTATTAACTCTCGCAGCAATGTACGTGCTGGAGCATGCTTTTCCGGGCTTACATCATCGAAGCTATCAACCTCGATGATACATATCTCCCCTCAAGGACCTGTCCGCTGGTCATCTTACAATAATTACTATTTAATAGGTGGAAAACTATTATAGGACATGATGTAATGTATGTTCAACCATATGCTTGATAAGCCGTCAAAGCTGTAGAAATGAAACAGATAATGCACTCACCAACAGTGTTGCTGGATAATGGTCCTGTTTATTCGGGATTACACATGCAGAGTGGTGTTGCAGGTTCTGGGGTGCGGGGGTGAGAGGACAACGGCCGTTTCACGCTGGTCCTGCGCTTCATCGGGTCTGTTTTTTTTTTTTACTAAGAATGCCATTTTGTACTCCAGTCTTAATGAAGGTAGCACTGGAATAAAATGCGTCAAATTTATTATTAGGCATACGCCGCTAAATGAAGTTGCCGAATCTTACAACTGAAATGCGGCCTCCTCCAGAAATGTTATCGCAGGATCGCTCTGGTATCACGGAGCTCTTTACGATGAGCGATTCTTTCACAAATGTTAGTGAAGGCAGATGCCATGGCGAGGGACTGTATGTTATTCACCTGCGCAAGAAGACGGAACGAAAAACCTGAATTCAATGATTAAGTCGTGTGTCCTAATACTTTTCCTCATATAGAGTGTATGTAACTTACTACCTTTATGTTGTGCTACGTTATAAGATATAGTTAATGGTTGTCATTTTCATTGATACTGAAAGTGAGTGTAAGTCAATGCTTTCTTCTCCACAATGGTGTTTAAACGTACAGATTTCCTTTCTTGTGTGTTATAAAGGTTTTTCGATCCACTATCCTAAGGGTTAAAAGCAAATCCCAGCCGAATGACATAATCCAGACATGTACTGGCACAATCAAAGGTACTCAAACGTACATGTCTTTAGCTGCTGGATAATGAACATTTTGGTGCCTACTGTCAATCATGACAGTGCCAAGTTTAGAAAAGTTTCTGGAGATAGCATACGCTATGCCCCGGGGACCTGCGCCATGTTTCAATTTTGGAAACCTTCCAGAATGCTTCTCTCTGCTCCACATTGTCAGAGACGTCTCCTAAACAGAGGCTTCAATTTCTCTTTATACCAAATTAGCATCTGGCAAGGAGGAGTGAAAGTGAAAGGCAGTCTGTATTCTGTGGCCCTGCGTCTCCAAACTGAATCATCCATTACGTCTATATAGAAAAGGGCAAGTGCGAACTACCCTATAGGAACTAGTTCATTTTATTACCGGTTTTGTAATAAATTGTTTCTATCTACTGGTTAATTGCCCGGCATGGCATTCTGCAAGGTTTTATACTTTAAGGGGTAATAATACATTAACAATATGAAGGGCCATTTATATTAGTTTTATATTAAACTGTGATGGATAAAAGAGTCATAGACATAGACGTGCTTGGAGAAGATCAGGGCATAAGCCTAGAACTATATTAACCCTCTTATCGCCAATTGTCCACGCTAAACATCCTAATGTTTTTATTTGGATATATTTATAATGTTCATCTATATTTCCTACCAGTACATACATAGAAATCACAGAGTCCCATAGCAAAAGTCCTAATTGCTACTATACTATACTATATGCCCCCCCCACCCCTCCAAATAAAATATATTTGGTGGAGTGGGAGTGGGAAAGGTTATACCTTTCAGCTTTTAAAAATTAAGGAGCAGGACATGTATTACGGCAGGTACATAGTAATTATGCCAATACTAAAGCCCCTTAGTGTTCTCATTCACTACTCTGCCCCTTTCATAGTCTTTATAGAGCATAATGACCTCAAAAATGCCCCTGATACTGCATGTTACTCCCAAAGTGAATTCACCCCACAATTACACCCCACAATCCCCCTGCACGCAGTGTATGATGACACCACAATGCCTCCAGCAAAGTATGATGCCGCCACTGAGCCTCCCACAAATTATAATGCTACCCCAGTAACTCCAACACAGTATAATACATCCCACAGCACGATACCCCTAAAATGCTTCCCTCACACAGGATGATGGCTTCACAAATCCCCAATATATGGCATGATAGCAGCACAACCCCCTATACACAGTATGATGTTTCTCACATTCAGTTTGAGGGACCCCACAGGCACTCACACAGTATGTGGGCTCCTATACACAATATGAGGTCCTGCACAGATCTCACAGGAAGTTTGAGGACCTCCACACACAATATGTCGCCCACAGCCCCCACAAAGTATGAGGAACCACAAACAATATGATGTCCCCCCACAGATCCCACAGGCAATGTGAGGACCTTCACTGCACTCCACATAGTATGAGGGCCCCCACACACAGTATAATGTCCCCCACAAATACAATAGAAAGTGTGAGGGTGCCCATACTCAATACAATGTCACCCACAGCACCCCCACAAAGTACGAGAACCCACAAACAATATGATGTCTCCCCACAGATCCCACAGGCAATGAAGGCTCCCAGACACAGTATAATGTCCTCCACAAATACCATAGGAAGTATGAGGGAGCTCCTACAAAATACAATGCCACCCACAGCACCCCCACAAAGTATGAGGGTGCACACACAATATGATGTTCTCCACACATCCCACAGACAGTGTGGGGGCCCCACGCAACCCATAATGTCATCCACAGCGCCAAATGGACTATGAGGGCCCCCTGAGCCCAATGATTGGCTGCAGTAATCACTTGCTGTAGTCGTGATGGCACCTCTGCAGTCGAGTCAATCAAGGGCAATGGTAGAGAGGCAGCAGTGAGTAAAGTTGGGGTTCAGTAAGGCTGCTTAAGTTATATTTAGATAGAACAAACAAAATAAACGTGAAAACTCCTGTATATAAAATGTGGACATATAGTATTTTCATGCCTAAGGGTCCAGCACTAGGAATGAGTGGTTAAATTGAAATTTGAAGTTGCTGGCTTTGCTGAACTTTCTTCTGAAAAATTATTTCATGGCGAATAAGTTTACATGAATCTCAATACTTTAAAGCTTGTAATTGCTTCAAATTACACGTGAGGGAGAAGAGGGAGAGAGGACCCCGGTGAACATAAGAGCTTACGCTCTATAGAAGAGAGAGAGAGGACCCCGGTGAACATAAGAGCTTACACTCTACATGAGAAAAAGAGAGGACCCCACTGACCATAACAGCTTACACTCTATAGAAGAGAGAGATAGGACCCCACTGACCATAACAGCTTACACTCTATAGAAGAGAGAGATAGGACCCCACTGACCATAACAGCTTACACTCTATAGAAGAGAGAGATAGGACCCCACTGACCATATGAGCTTACACTCTACAGGAGAGAGAGAGGACCCCGGTGACCATAAGAGCTTACACTGTATAGGAGAGAGAGATAGGGCCCTGGTGACCATAAGAGCTTCCGCTCTACAGGAGAGAGAGAGGACCCTGGTGACCATAAGAGCTTACACTGTACAGGAGAGAGCGATAGGGCCCTGGTGACCATAAGAGCTTCCACTCTGCAGGAGAGAGAGAGGACCCTGGTGACCATAAGAGCTTACACTGTACAGGAGAGAGAGATAGGGCCCTGGTGACCATAAGAGCTTCCGCTCTACAGGAGAGAGAGAGGACCCTGGTGACCATAAGAGCTTACACTCTACAGGAGAGAGAGATAGGACCTCAGTGACCATAAGAGCACCAGTGACCATAAGGGGCAGTGAGCCTGTGGCTTAATTCTCTACCACAGGATTCAACTGTATTGGCATCATGTTGTCACTGATACAGCTTAAAGGGATGACCACCTAGAGATCTGAGGCTCCCGGTCAGAAGTCTTCAGTGCTAACGCGATGTCACATCTATCATTTTTTTTTTTTTACTTTGCTCCCCAAAGAATTTTGCACATGAATATTTTATTTTATTCTTACCCCCAAATTCCTAAAAAATAACTGAAGTAAACTGAAACCTCTTTGAATTGACCCCCTAGAAATGCATAGTTTTCTTTTGAAATCAGTCTTGGATGGTCATCACTAAGAGAAGGCTTCACTGTAAATGACATAAGATCTAACTTCACTTTACATTAGTCTAGATGTGCAAGTTTAATAAAAGGTAATGTTTTATAATTTGCTTTGGCTAAAGTTGCTATTCAGCATTTTATTCATGTTAAGAAATTATCCCTTTCATGTCCAGTAATCTTCATTTCAAAAGAAATCTGTTTATTATATTTCTCAAGCATATATTTTATATTCCGGAAATGATAGGGATTTTGTTTCACCAATGTGGTAAGGACAACACATTATGATCAAAATGATTTGTAATGATGGACTGGCACCAGCACCTCTGGTTCCCTTCTCCCAACAAGCAATATCGTTGTGAAGAAGAATTCAATTATTTATAATACTAAACTAGTTTAGGAGAAGCCATGAATAATAAAATTGCAAATGGCATTTCACAACGCAGGTGACTGCATTAATATCCCAGGCTGACTTTATATACCTAATTAATTGATTAAGTCCACAGCTCCGTGTAACTCTCAGAAGGTTACGGCTTCTCCTAGAATTATGCTGTACCTCTACTGAATCAGGCTGGAAATACTTTCAATAATAAGAATTTAAGTAAGCAAAGAGTTGTTCTGGCCTAATTTACAAATTATCAGTTAATATTGCTGTATGCCATCAGTATTCACCATTCGCCATGGTGGACCTTCTGCTACGAAGTGCTAATGCTCAAGGCTGCACAAACTTTTCTCTCCATTGGGTCCTGTCTGTCAACCTGCAGGTGTAATTTACCTCATCAATGTTGTCTACGCTTAACAGTATGCTTTAATATTTGGCCAGTAACAATAGGTAACAGACGCCTAACCCAATGCTTTAGTTTCCAGGAAATAAGTAGGTATTTGTCCAAATCAAGCTTTTTCCTATTTTGTGGTCCAAGTTTTCAGATGAGGCTCCGTATGATTGGCCCCCAACAGAACATTTATAGGAAAAAAAGTAACTCAGAAGGACTCAGTGGGAGTCTGTCAGCACAAAATGACTGTTGAAACCAAGATTGGTGCACTCTTTCCATAACCTCACCTACCTTGTTTTCTGATGACACTGCTGAAAATCATCCGATTATGAAGGGAAATAAGAATATGCCTCTCATCCACTATACTATGTTTCCTTGGCTGACCACTGGTCTATGGTGTTCAGCATTGGCCATTTCTTGGTGCTTCTTCAAATTGGCTTAAACAGCACATCTTGAAACCCTTAGCTTACAAAAGTCCCACAATGGTATCCCATATATAATGATATAGATCACAAAAAAACTCCAACAATATGTAACAACTACTTGCTTATAGGATATTAATCCAAATAACAAGAAAATGAGTATATCAGATCATAAAATTTAACTTTTATTAAATAAAGTCACAATACTATAAAAACTAGATAAAAAGCACACCAGTAACTTCAGGGGATGGGTATCGTCAGAAAGTGGCATTAAATCACATATTGCCATACAGTTGGATCACAAAGCACTAATAACAAAGTTGTAGTATATAATGGTTTACATCAGATCCAGTAGCTATATCATACCAAACAAATAAATAAAGTTGCACAGCAATCTTATAGCATGAAATTGGTGTTAATAGCTCATAACCATGATTAAGAATAAATCTGATCTACATATAATCTCATATATACAAAATATGAATACAATTTGCCGTAGTGTCCATTACCTGATGGAACAATGAGGTGAGTAAACAGGACGACCCACCGCTCCGACGCGCGTTTCGTCGACCTTCTTCAGGGAGCTCCCTGAAGAAGGTCGACGAAACGCGCGTCGGAGCGGCGGGTCTTCCTGTGCATATATTCCTGTGTGCATATTTTGTATATACTCATTTTCTTGTTATTTGGATTAATATCTTATATGCAAGTAGTTGTTACATCTTGAAACCCTTGTCTGCTTTGTATTCTTTGCCTGGAAGAGACCTTAATGATGCAGTATAACTACTTTGCGTCTTGTTGCTGTGTGCAGAATTGTCATGGAATATGGCCTGTGACATGAAACTGTCTTCTACAACCTCACCTATGTAGCAAAGTTTGAATGTTCCTCCTTCCAGTTTTAAGCTTCGAACACAACTGCCCACATGGTCTCTGGATAAATCTCTGGCTATTGCTGCGCCCAAGAAAAAAGCAGGATCCATCATTGAAGAAGCTAGACCTCTCTTTCTGCCTCCGTTGCTTCATTCCAGCCTATGGTCTAAGTACGGGGGCCATGTTGGCAACGTGAGTAGTGTATGATGGAATCATAGCTCACCAAATGATTTTAACAGTTTGTCAACCTTTTTTTATCCTTCAACATTCTTTTACGTGTTTGGCCACCTTTAGACCAATACCGCATACCTTAGTAACATATAAAATCCCATGAAAAGGGAACTCTTCAAAAATTCTAACCACCCAGTAGTAAAGCGGATGAGATCCAATCAAGTTTGGACTCCCTCTTGTCATCCAACAGAAACCATATGGGCTCCCTCTATACTATACTCTATATGCCCTTACTTGAAAGAGATTTTCAATAGGAACATATATTACTGACTGTTCATCTGTAGTAACCAACAACTAGGCAGCTCCTTCAATGCAATATCACAATAAAATAAGATCGATATTATTTATTGTTAGACCGGTCATCTTACTACATAGACAGTTGGCAGAAAAGTAGAGTTAACTATTGAAATAATCCAATGTTGCTTCTTCTTCTACTTTAATTACCAGACATATGACTCTGCAGGCACTGGGCATGTTCCTAGTTGTAGAAAGGGAGGGGCGGCAATAGTGATTGTTTGTAAATCTTCAATGGAACTTGCATCGTTATGCAGAGCCCTGGTACTTGGCTGTACTTGAAGAATAATGAGTAGCTGTAAGAATTAACATTCTGTACTATATACAATGATTTCTATCAATGTTCTTAAAGAACATACATCGAAGGTGTGTATCCACCTCATATGCATTCATTTCATTACTATCTATTGCAACAGTTTAAGTGTAGACCAGAGGAAACATAATATCTTTCTCATCGCAGAGATCTCATCCTAAGGAAAATAACAAGGCTTAAAGGGGTTGTCCAGGCTTGGGCTCCAAGTCTGCAGTCATTCTGACTGCAGACTTGTGGATACTCATAGCGCACAGTTTGCGCACTGTTAGGATTCTCTGGTGCTGGTGCTGGAAGCAAGCTGGCATGTGGCCGAAAGTATGAGATTGGCATACATGTGGTTACATGCCGACTAGATGTGCATGGCCTCACTCAATACTGTTATGATAGTGTAGCAACTCATTCGGGAAAATAGGTAACACACAAAAACTGCAACTGACCCTGACGGTTCCTGTACAGACTAGATATCCTGACTCCACAGTCCCTAGTGGTTCTGTCACGTAGTGATAAAAGACTGTGGGCATCTACTCGATCCCTCAAACTAGGGGTGCTTTAGTCTATCTCTGTCCCCCAGTTTACTCCTGAAGGTGAAGATGCCGGGTTCTCACAACTATCTATGCTCCTAACTTGTGTTGAGCCACCCCCGTAGTGTTCGGGTTCGGTTCGTCGAACACCGGGATGTTCGTGGAACTGTTCGTTGAACACCTTAGAACACCGTCGAACACTGTTAAAACCAATGGCAGGCAAACAAAAACACATAGAAACACATAGAAAACACCTTCAAAGGTGTCCAAAAGCTTACAAACTGCTCAGAAGACACTCTCTTTAAAAAAGCCGGCCGACAATTCAGCAGCGGCATACACCGGTACCCGACAATTTAGAACAGAAAGAATAGAGCATCACACATAGATTAGATAGATAGAAACATGTCAGTCACATATATAAGAAGTACAGTGATAGTGTTGATTACTGTACTTGTCATTTAGTGTTAAAATAAAAGATTTATTAAAAAATAAATTGGCGTTGGGTTCCCCGTAATTTTAGTCTCTAGCGGAGGTTAAGCAGACGGCTGGGGCAGATGTTTGAAGCCTGGGAAGGGGGTAATACCCATGGAGCTTCCCAGGCTACTAATATCAGCCCCCAGCTGAATACCTAGCCTTTACTAGCTATTAAAATGGGGGACCCCCAAAAAAATGACATGGGGTCCCCCCTATTTTAATAGCAAAGGCTAGGCAGACAGCTGGGGGCTGATATTAATAGCCCAGGAAGGGTGCCATGAATATTGGCCCCCTCCCAGGCTAGAAACACCAGCCGTCAACCGCCCCAGAAATTCTGGCACTTAGCCTCGCTCTTCCCACTGCCCTGTAGCGGTGGCAGTGGGGTAATAGGGTTGGGGTTGATGTCAGCTTATAATGCCAGCTGACATCAAGCCCAGGTTAGTAATGGAGAGGCGTCTATAAGACACCCCCATTACTAACCCCATAGTCAAAGTTAAAAAAACAACACAAACACCCAGAATAAAGTCCTTTAATTGAAATAAAGACACAATTCTTTATTGTTCTAAATTAAACCATACTTACTGACACACCCATTCCAGCTGAAGCCAACGATCTCCTGCAATAAAAATAAAATAATAAAGCAGCCTCATCCTTACCTTCCCATGGTTCCCAGGACAGCTTCAGCTCTGCTACATCGAGATGACAGGCTGGACCTGCAGAAAGCTGCCATCCAGCTTGCCATGCCGCAGACACTGAGAAGTGCAGGCATGCTTGCGCTCTGCAGAGTCTGGCTGTAACGGCATCCAGATGAGCCGAGGTCATGTTCAATGAACTCAACTCACCTCATGCACGTCACTGACAGCGTGGGAAAATTCTCATGTTGAAGC
The DNA here is from genome assembly GCF_046119375.1 of Phyllobates terribilis. Taxonomy (NCBI): domain Eukaryota; kingdom Metazoa; phylum Chordata; class Amphibia; order Anura; family Dendrobatidae; genus Phyllobates; species Phyllobates terribilis. The sequence continues at coordinate 1,119,776,095 of NW_027362761.1, read as the reverse complement.
TCTGAGTGCAGGAGAATTTTCCCACGCTGTCAGTGACGTGCATGAGGTGAGCTCATGTCCAATGAATTTCATGAAATAATTTAAAAAAAAATATGCGGGGCTTCGCCCTATTTTTGTGTCCAGCCAGGTACAGCAGGCAGGAACGGGCTGCCCCCAACCACCAGCTGCCTATTTGTACCTGGCCGGACACAATAATATAGGGAAGCCCTTTTTTTTTAAATTATTTCATGAATTTCATGAAATAATTAAAAAAAAAAATACATGGGGCTTCGCCCTATTTTTGTGTCCAGCCAGGTACATCTAGGCAGCTGGGGGCTGGAATCCGCAGCGCAGGTAGGCCCAAGCTTTCTGGGCCCCCCCCGCTGCAAATTGCAGTCCGCAGCCACCCTAGAAAATGGCGCATTCATAGAAGCGCCATCTTCTGGCGCTGTACCCAACTCATCCAGGGCCCTGGTGCGGTGGCTCACTGGGTAATAAAGGGGTTAGGGCAAGCTTGGCATTATCAGCTGGCCCTAAGCCCGAAATTCATGGGGTCACACCAATATTAGACATGACCGCCATGAATTTCAAGCAAAGTATTTAAAAAACACAACACCAAGAATAAAGTCCTTTAATTGAAATAAACACATAATTTTTTAATGTTCTAAATTAAACCATACTTACTATCACGCATTCCAGCTGAAGCCAATGTCTTCTGCAATAAAAGTAAAATAATAAAGCAACCTCATCCTTACCTTACCATAAAGATGAGCCGAGGACATGTCCAATGAACTCAGCTCACCTCATGCACATCACTGACAGCGTGGGAGAATTCTCCTGCGCTCAGCGCTTGAGCAGGAGAATTCTCCCACGCTGGGATGGCATTGAGATGACAGGCTGGATCGCAGCTGAGCGCTGCCATCCAGCATGCCATCCTTCATAGACACTGCAGAGCGCAGGCATGCTTGCACTCTGCAGTGTCTCTGAAGGATTACAAGCTGGATGGCAGCGTTCAGCTGTGATCCAGCCTGTCATCACAATGCCATCCCAGCGTGGGAGAATTCTCCTGCTCAAGCGCTGAGCGCAGGAGAATTCTCCCACGCTGTCAGTGATGTGCATGAGGTGAGCTGAGTTCATTGGACATGACCTCGGCTCATCTTTATGCCGTCACAGCCAGACACTGAGGAGCGCAAGCATGCCTGCGCTTCTCAGTGTCTGCGGTATGGCAAGCTGGATGGCAGCTTTCGGCTGCTATCCAGCCTGTCATGTGAATGTAGCAGAGCTGGAGCCGTCGCGGGAACCATCGAAAGGTAAGGATGATGTTGGTTTATTATTTTATTTTTATTGCAGATGACATTGGCTTCAGCTGGAATGGGCGTGATGGTAAGTATGGTTTAATTTAGAACAATAAAGAATTGTGTGTTTATTTCAATTAAAGGACTTTATTCTGGGTGTTTGTGTTGTTTTTTTAACTTTGACTATGGGGTTAGTAATGGGGGTGTCTTATAGACGCCTCTCCATTACTAACCTGGGCTTGATGTCAGATGGCATTATAAGCTGACATCAATCCCAACCCTATTACCCCACTGCCACCGCTACAGGGCAGTGGGAAGAGCGAGGCTAAGTGCCAGAATTGGCGCATCCTACGGATGCGCCAATTCTGTGGCGGCTGACGGCTGGTGTTTCTAGCCTGGGAGGGGGCCAATATTCATGGCACCCTTCCTGGGCTATTAATATCAGCCCCCAGCTGTCTGCCTAGCCTTTGCTAGCTATTAAAATAGGGGGAACCCCACGTCATTTTTTTTGGGTCCCCCATTTTAATAGCTAGTAAAGGCTATGTATTCAGCTGGGGGCTGATATTAGTAGCTTGGGAAGCTCCGTGGGTATTACCCCCTTCCCAGGCTTCAAACATCTGCCCCAGCCGTCTGCTTGACCTCTGCTAGAGACTAAAATTACGGGGAACCCCACGCCAATTTTTTTTTTAATAAATCCTTTATTTTAACAGTAAATGACAAGTACAGTAATCAACACTGTCACTGTACTTATTACATATGTGACTGACATGTTTCTATCTATCTAATCTATGTGTGATGCTCTATTCTTTCTGTTCTAAATTGTCGGGTACAGATGCTGAATTGCCGGCCGGCTTTTTTAAAGAGACAGGTGCATGAAAACACTATTATTTTTTTTAATAAATCCTTTAACACTAAATGACAAGTACAGTAACCAACACTGTCACTGTACTTCTTATATATGTGACTGACATGTTTCTATCTATCTAATCTATGTGTGATACTCTATTCTTTCTGTTCTAAATTGTCGGGTACCGGTGTATGCCAATGCTGAATTGCCGTCTTTTCATGTTTCACTGTGAGCACTGTTCCCATCGATTTGGGCAACCACTGTAATGCACCAACCACCATGGCTGTAGTATTACAGTGAGTGGCAGACAATCCCTGCATGATTGGTGCTCTAAATAGCGCCAGACATGCAGGACACGCTTTTGGTGCACGAACAGTTATCGAACATAACCTCGAACAGCCGAGTTTTTTGCAAATCGTTCGCGTTCGTCCAACGACTCGAACACCGCCCAAAACAGCTCGAATTTGAGATTGGCGAACAGTTCTAGTCGAACACCGCTCATCTCTACTCCTAACTTACCCTGATCTGATCCCTCCCCTACCCAGGGAGGTGAGGGGCTGAAGTGTACAGGAAAACACTAACCAGACAGACAAAGTTAACAGGTAGGAATAAAAGAAAACTACAATCATACAAATACACTCACAAAGCAATAGAGTGGGAAACAGGAGGTATAGGAATTAGAAACCAAATGTGAGAGGATAAAGAAAAACATGCAAACCAACTCCACGCAGCAATATCCAGAAAAACTCTCCAACTGCCAGTTCCAAACACAGTCCTTTCTCCTTCACCACCAAACCATGAAGTAGAACTATTACTGGCATCTCCCAAGTGCCAGTTGCGAGCATATATATACAAGAGGGGAGTGGCTGACGCAGAACAGTTAAGACTATTCAGGATGGAAAGGTCCAGGAGATCAACTGAACTGATTAACCCTTGCCATGGCAGCAAGGAAACTTGCACTGTTTAATAGGATGGTGAAGCAGTTCTAATAAGTGCAGGAGTTTGTGTAACCAGACACCGCAATCTCCTGGCCCCTCTCTGTTGCTGTATCCCCATGACAGGTTCCTGCGTGAGCTGAGATAGCCCTAACCACAGACTAGATGATGGCAACTCAGACTTATGCTGCCTGAAAGGTCCTCAAACGCTTCACATTCCTCCTAAACCGCTGAAGGGCTGAGCAGAGTGCAAATTATCTGAAGAAGGGAAAGTGTGCGCATATTGCCTTAGACTTGAACAGTTTCAAGAAACTCATCCATGAAGGTTTTTTTTTTTTTTCTAAATCTGTGCATATATGTATGTAATGCAGTGTAGTGTGTGTGTGTAACTTAATATACTCAGCCACTGCCATCTCCTCCAGGATCCAGTGCCATTTTGCTTCTCTTCTGAGTGATGTCCCCGCTCTTCAGACTCTCCGGCTCATTCTGTTCTCTATGTATGAGTCAGAAGCCTCTTTTACAATGTAAGTGTATGGATCCTCGTTCTGACTCTCCATAGGCTTACATTATAAAAGTTACTTCTGGGTCATGCATAGCACAACGTGACACAGAAAGTCTGAAGAGCGGTGAAATCACTGAGAAGAGGAGCAGAACATTGCTGGATCCTGGAGAAGGCAGCAGTAGGTGAGTATATTAATACATATACTACATTACTTACACATATACTCAGGTATAGTAAAAAACAATAGGATGGTGAAGCAGTTATAATAAGTGCAGGAGTTTGCGTAATCAGACACCGCGATCTCCTGGCCCTTCTCTGTTGCTGTATCCCCGTGACAGGTTCCTGTGCAAGTTAAGATAGCCCTAACCACAGACTAGATGATGGCAACTTGGACTTATGCTGCCTTAAAGATCCTCGAGTACTTCATATTCCTCCTAAACCAGGGGAGGAGTCCTGAGGAGATAATTTGCATATTCCCACTGCATTTTGGAGTAAGTGAAGAGTCTCCGCGAGCTCAAAGAACACTGGATTTTGGCTGTTGGAGCTGAAAAGAGGACATCGGTAAACCGTGCGCCTACCGGCGCGCGCATTTTGAAGCTTTTTTTTTAAGCTTTTTTCACTGTTTTCAGAACATTAACAATAAGAACATGGAAGAGTCCAGGAGCCATTTGGTGAGCTGCATATCCTGCTACATGTTCACAGACTTGCCAGTGGAAAAGCCAAACTTCACATGCCAGAAATGCAAGCTTGTGTCCCTATTGGAGGAAAAGTTGCGAAATCTAGAAGAGAGGTTAACTACCTTGAAAATCATTAAGGAAGGTGAAGAGTTCTTAGACAGAGCAGAATTATCTCTTCATGATTCAGAAAGAGAAGAAATTCGAACTGCACCTGACGAAACAGAGGAATGGAAGCATGTGACCCACAGAAGCAGGAGGATCGAGAGGCAGTCAGCACCCATACTGCTCAGGAACCAGTACCAGGCTCTCACGCAGGAGAACCATGAAGAAATACAGCAAAATAAGACTTTGCCAGCAATGAATAACCTTGTAAACCCTCAGAATCCTCCTGGATGGAGAAAGAAGAATGTTGTGAAGAAAAAACGGAGAGTGGTGGTCATGGGGGATTCCCTGTTAAGAGGAACAGAGGCCGCTATCTGCAGACCAGACATAACCTCAAGAGAAATGTGCTGTCTTCCAGGAGCAAAAATTAAAGATGTGTCTGACAGGATATCAAGACTCTTCAGACCTACAGATCACTACCCATTCCTGCTAATACATGTGGGGACAAATGACACCGCAAGAAAGGACCTGGAAACCATCTGCAGTGACTTTGAAGACTTAGGCAAGAAAGTGAAAGAATTGGGAGCGCAGGTGGTCTTCTCATCCATCCTCCCAGTGGATGGCCATGGAACAATGAGGTGGAATAAGATTCTACAGGTGAACAACTGGCTACGTCGATGGTGCCGTCAACAAGGATTTGGATTTCTGGATCACGGAATGAATTACCTATACGATGGACTACTTGCTAGAGATGGGGTGCACCTTACGAAGACTGGAAAACATGTATTTGGAAGTCGCCTTGCTACACTCATCAGAAGAGCTTTAAACTAGAACAATGTGGGAAGGGAAGCAAAAGGCCAGAAAAAGCCATACAGCTGACAAATACTATTGAGATCTCTGCTACTGGAAGTGGAAAGGAAGAACAAAGACAAAACAATTTAAATAATAAAAATATGGGAGGAAGAGAAACCAATCACAAACTAAAATGTTTTTATACAAATGCACAAAGCATGGGCAACAAACAAGGAGAATTGGAACTACTAATGCAGGAAAAGGAATATGATGTCATTGGAATCACTGAAACTTGGTGGGACGATACACATGATTGGAATAAAAGGCTAAAAGGATACAACTTATTTGCAAGAAACAGACTTGATAAACGAGGAGGAGGTGTTGCATTGTATGTTAGAAAAGCGTATATCTGCACAGAGATTGAAGCTTCAGAGACTGGGAGTTCTGTGGAAACTGTTTGGGTAAGAATACAAGGAGAGAACAACGGAAAGGACACCATTGTAGGCATTTACTACAGGCCACCTGGGCAAGCTGAAGATATGGATGAACTCTTTATGTATCAAATGACCAAGTTCTCCAAAAAATATGACGTAGTGGTCATGGGAGATTTCAACTATCCAGACATTTGTTGGGAATCTCTCTCAAGTAAAACTAACAGGTCAAGCAAATTCTTATCCTCTCTTGCTGACAACTTTATCTTCCAAAAGGTAGGGGAGAAAACAAGGGGATCTGCTACTTTGGATCTAATCCTTATAAACAGGGAGGAAATGGTTGAGGAGGTAAAGGTGGCTGGGACCCTAGGAGGCAGCGATCATGCTATTATAGAATTTTGGATAACTAGAGGAGGAAGACATGTGAAGACTCAGACTTCAAGGTTAGATTTTAGAAAGGCAGATTTTAAGAGACTCAGAAAGAGAATAGGAGGGATCCAATGGCTGGATGTCCTTAAGGACAAAAATGTCCAGGAAGGATGGGAAATTTTTAAAAATGAGATTCTCAAAGCACAATCGTTAACAATCCCGAAAAGTAGGAAGAATGGGAAGCATTTAAGGAAACCAGGATGGATGAACACAGAACTTAAACACATGCTAAAAAGAAAGAAAGAAATGTTTATTAAATGGAAAGAGGGAGGCATATCTAAAGAAGATTATAATGCAGTCTGCAGATCCTGCAGGGCACGTATCAGGTTAGCTAAAGCTGACAATGAATTAAGGCTTGCAAGAGATGTCAAAAGCAATAAAAAAGGATTTTGGGGGTATGTCAAAAGTAAAAGAAAAGTCAAAGATGCTATAGGATTTTTACAGGATGAAAATGGAGAAATGGTAAGAGAGGATGTTGAGAAGGCCGAACTTTTTAATTCCTATTTTGCATCTGTTTTCTCTCAGAAAGAAAATGTAACATCAACTGATCTTCACTGTCCTTTTAAAGGAATAGAGGAATCCAAGTTATCTGTAAACAGAAAGATTGTGAGGGAATATTTAGCTAACATAAATGAGTTCAAGTCTCCAGGTCCAGATGAATTACACCCCAGAGTACTGAAGGAGATCGTAGAAGAAATTTTAGAACCACTCTCCATAATCTTTGAAAATTCTTGGAGAACAGGAGAAGTCCCAGAAGACTGGAGAAGAGCAAATGTTGTTCCTATCTTCAAAAAGGGGAAGAAGGTGGACCCAGGGAACTATAGGCCGGTGAGTCTGACTTCTATACCAGGAAAGATCTTTGAACAAATTATTAAACAACATGTATGTAAGTACATGGATAAGAATGAAGTGATTAACCAGAGTCAGCATGGGTTTGTAACTAACAAGTCATGTCAGACTAACTTAATTTCCTTCTATGACAGAATCACTGACTGGGTGGATCAGGGAAATGCTGTAGATATAGTATATCTTGACTTCAGCAAAGCATTTGACAAAGTATCTCACACCATCCTTATTGAAAAAATGACCAAGTATGCAATGGACCAGGCAACTGTTAGGTGGATTCATAACTGGCTTAGTGATCGGACTCAAAGGGTGGTTGTAAATGGCTTCACATCCAGCTGGATGAATGTCTCAAGTGGGGTACCACAGGGCTCCGTCCTGGGACCTGTATTGTTCAACATCTTTATCAATGATTTAGATGAAGGAATTGAGGGTAAACTGATTAAATTTGCTGATGACACAAAGCTAGCAGGGATAGCTAATACTAGAGAAGAGAGAGAGAGGATTCAAAAAGACCTAAATAAACTGGAGCAGTGGGCAGCAACCAACAGAATGGTTTTTAACAGGGAAAAATGCAAAGTACTACATCTGGGCAATAAAAATGAAAAAAGCATATACAGAATGGGAGGAATAGAGCTAAGCAACAGTACATGTGAAAAAGACTTAGGTATACTAATAGATCATAGACTGAACATGAGTCAACAGTGTGATGCAGCAGCAAAAAAGGCAAATACAATTCTGGGATGTATTAACAGAAGCATACAGTCTAGATCACGTGAAGTCATTATCGGTCTTTACTCCTCTTTGGTCAGACCTCATCTGGAATACTGTGTACAGTTTTGGGCACCACATTTTAAAAAAGACATAGACAAACTGGAGCAAGTTCAGAGAAGAGCGACCAGAATGGGGACTGGTCTGCAAACCATGTCCTATGAGGAACGGTTGCAGGATTTGGGAATGTTTAGCTTGCAAAAAAGAAGACTGAGAGGAGACTTAATAGCTGTCTACAAATATGTCAAGGGCTGTCACATTGTAGAAGGATCATCTTTATTCTCATTTGCACAAGGAAAGACTAGAAGCAATGGGATGAAATTAAATGGGAGGAGACACAGATTAGATATTAGAAAAAACTTTTTGACAGTTAGGGTGATTAATGAGTGGAACAGGCTGCCACGAGAGGTGGTGAGTTCCCCTTCAATGGACGTCTTCAAACAGAGGCTGGACAGACATCTGTCTGAGATGATCTAGTGAATCCTGCTTTGAGCAGGGGGTTGGACCAGATGACCCAGGAGGTCCCTTCCAACTCTACCATTCTATGATTCTATGATTCTATGATTAAACAACCGGAGGGCAGAGCAGAGTGAAAATTAGAAGGGAAAGCGTGCTAAAATAGAAAGAGATCCCAGAGTGAGTAAAACCAACCATGAAATACAAAATAAAGGATTAAGTATGTACTGTTAGAGAATATGTTGCTTACTTCCTAAAAATAAACAGAAGATAGGTACAGGGTAAAGAACATAAACAACAGAGAGACAAACCATAGCCGGTTTTTCACTGACTGGCTTAAACTACAGCAGTATGGCTGGACGTCTGAATGAGAATATCACCAGCAGGAAATACTAGCAGGGGGAAAGTATATAAATCTGCACCCGAAAGGTGATAGGGCAGACAAATAAATAAGTAAATGAAAACACCTGATACCCTATAAAGACTGAAGCAAGGATAAAAGACACTAAACATCCAGAGAAAAGATGTATCTGTTGTGGCTCAGCGGACAGAGAAGTCAACCACAAACCATAGGCTCAAGGGTTAGAATCCAGAGGCTTGACAAATACAAGTGAATTGAGTGAGGTTGGACATGTCTAGTTGGAATGTGGCATGAAATATGCAGCTTGCTCACTTGTAGTCACTTGACCACCCGCTCTCAGCGCTGGCTAATCCTGACAGTGTTCAGATTGTAGGGATTCCCAAATCTGCAGTCACATAGAGTGGCTGCAGACTTGAATCCCAAGCCCATAGAGTGACTGCAAACTTCAAGACCAAAGTCAACCCCTTTATTTGAGAATAACATGACAATTTCGGTCACCCAACATGAAGACTGTAAGGTTGCACTGCAATATTGCATCTAATGATTGTCTCCATGGTCACATTGCAACATGCGACATTCTCACCTTACTTGTTGCTCGACTTTTCATGCAAGTAATGAAAAAAAAGAAGCTAATAGCATAAAAATCAGCAATAATTGGGTTTTGTTCATATTATGGAGTCATAAGTTTTGGATCCGTAATATGGCTGCTTGCATATTGCCTTAGACTTGAACAGTTTAAAGAAACTCATCCATAAAGGTTTTTTTGTTTTTTTTCTAAATTTATGCATATATGTACAGTACAGACTAAAAGTTTGGACACACCTTCTCATTTAAAGATTTTTCTGTATTTTCATGACTATGAAAATTGTACATTCACACTGATGGCATCAAAACTATGAATTAACACATGTGGAATTATATACTTAACAAAAAAAGTGTGAAACAACTGAAAATATGTCTTATATTCTAGGTTCTTCAAAGTAGCCACCTTTTGCTTTGATGACTGCTTTGCACACTCTTGGCATTCTCTTGATGAGCTTCAAGAGGTAGTCACCGGAAATGGTTTTCACTTCACAGGTGTGCCCTGTCAGGTTTAGTAAGTGGGATTTCTTGCCTTATAAATGGGGTTGGGACCATCAGTTGTGTTGGGCAGAAGTCTGGTGGATACACAGCTGATAGTCCTACTGAATAGACTGTTAGAATTTGTATTATGGCAAGAGAAAAGCAGCTAAGTAAAGAAAAACGAGTGGCCATCATTACTTTAAGAAATGAAGGTCAGTCAGTGCGAAAAATTGGGAAAACTTTGAAAGTGTCCCGAAGTGCAGTTGCAAAAAACATCAAGCGCTTCAAAGAACCTGGCTCACATGAGGACCGCCCCAGGAAAGGAAGACCAAGAGTCACCTCTGCTTCTGAGGATAAGTTTATCCTCAGAAATCACAGGTTAACAGCAGCTCAGATTAGAGACCAGGTCAATGCCACACAGAGGTCTAGCAGCAGACACATCTCTTCAACAACTGTTAAGAGGAGACTTTGTGCAGCAGGCCATCATGGTAAAATAGCTGCTAGGAAACCACTGCTAAGGACAGGCAACAAGCAGAAGAGACTAGTTTGGGCTAAAGAACACAAGGAATGGACATTAAACCAGTGGAAATCTGTGCTTAGGTCTGATGAGTCCAAATTTGAGATCTTTGGTTCCAACCATTGTGTCTTTGTGCGACGCAGAAAAGGTGAACGGATGGACTCTACATGCCTGGTTCTCACCATGAAGCATGGAGGAGGAGGTGTGATGGTGTGGGGGTGCTTTGCTGGTGACACTGTTGGGGATTTATTCAAAATTGAAGGCATACTGAACCAGCATGGCTACCATAGCATCTTGCAGCGGCATGCTATTCCATCCGGTTTGCGCTTAGTTGGACCATCATTTATTTTTCAACAGGACAATGACCCCAAACACACCTCCAGGCTATGTAAGGGCTATTTGACCAAGAAGGTGAGTGATGGGGTGCTACGCCAGATGACCTGGCCTCCACAGTCACCAGACCTGGACCCAATCAAGATGGTTTGGGGTGAGCTGGACCGCAGAGTGAAGGAAAAAGGGCCAACAAGTGCTAAGCATCTCTGGGAACTCCTTCAAGATTGTTGGAAGACCATTTCCGGTGACTACCTCTTGAAGCTCATCAAGAGAATGCCAAGAGTATGCAAAGCAGTCATCAAAGCAAAAGGTGGCTACTTTGAAGAACCTAGAATATAAGACATATTTTCAGTTGTTTCACACTTTTTTGTTAAGTATATAATTCCACATGTGTTAATTCATAGTTTTGATGCCTTCAGTGTGAATGTACAATTTTCATAGTCAAGAAAATACAGAAAAATCTTTAAATGAGAAAGTGTGTCCAAACTTTTGGTCTGTACTGTATGTAATGCAGTGCAGTGTGAGTGTAACTTAATATACTCACCTACTGCCGTCTTCTCTGGGATCCAGCTCCATTCTGCTCCTCTTCTGAGTGACCGCTCTTCAGACTGTCTTGCTCATTCTGTTCTCTATGTATGAGCCAGAAGCCTCTTTTACAATGTAAATGCATGGATCCTCGTTCTGACGCTCTATAGATGCTTACATTGTAAAAGTCACTTCTGGATCATGCATAGCGCAACGTGACGTGGAAAGTCTGAAGAGCCGTGACATCACTGAGAAGAACAGTGCTGGATCCCGGAGAAGGCAGCAGTGGGTGAGTATATTAATAATGTAAGGTTGCAGCTGGACAGGAGGCCTATGTGATGTTAGACCTGGAGAAGCAGGCTCAAGAACATGTAGTGGTGGGGAAGGAAGTAGCTTCCCTCTGGCACTAAAAGGGTTAAAGAGAATGTTACCGAGAGTTAGATCTCTCTGGGCTGTAGTTAGGTTCACTTAAGGGGTTAGCTGTGATAATCCAGCCAAGTAGAGGAAAGAGGAACCCAGTGCTATGGTTGAGCATAGAATGTGAATAAGGCTTTGTTTCTAATGTTTCCTTGTGGGCTGTAATGTTGGTAACCAGCCACAAGATGCCACTGTCTAGAATGCAGATGGCAGGGGAAGTTTTCCAGTAGCACTGCAGGTATTTAGGATAGTGAGGACAGCTGTGTGTGAGGACAGCCCATAGAGGGTGGGCACTTTAAAAAATCTCTGGTTAGTTCCCAGAAGCAGGAAGTTCAGGCCCTTAGTGTGCAGTACCTGGTACAGGACAGACAGGCTTCGTATAACTGGCTACTAAGGTAAACGTGGGCCCCGTATCTCAGACAGCGGATCACCAGAGAGAAAATTCCCTCCACAAGAGTCCCCTAAGCCAGCCTGGGAAACTCAAGAAAGTCATTGAGGACTCGGGGGCACATTCTGTCTGCAGGCTGCAGAAGAAGTCAGGACTCAAATCTAGGATGTGGGGAGAACTAGGATCCGGATATACTGTCACTGGTGAGAAAGATTCTCTAGGGCTAGAGAACAGAGCAACAGAGATGCTTCACTTAAATTGGGAACCAGAGCTGAAGTTGTGTCAAGTACATGTGGGAAAGATGACAGCCCTCTGGGCCTTATCCATTATATGTGCCTGTAAATATTGTACATATACCTCTTCCCAGCGTAATGTCCCAGTTATTGTTATGAACCTCATGTCCTCTGAAATTTTTGCTGCCCTGGTTCCAGAAGAGAAATGCCTGGGTACAGACACGACCGGCTGGTCAGAAGTAAGTGGAATGCACCACATACACTGCAGCACATCAGAGGGAGGACACACTTTGTCTGTGAGGTGCCAGAGCGAGCAGGGGCCACAGCTCGCCCACGACTACCTCGCTGGGGCACTTCACATACACATAGCGCTGAGAGGTAGTTAATGGGCCCGAATTATAGGGCTGGGTTTTACGTGCAGCTGAAAGAGCTGGATGGGATTGGTTGCTCACTTACCTTCAGTCCAGGTCTTGAAATGTCCTGATTTAAGGCAGCTGTCCCAGTCTGTCTGCGTGTTTTGCAAGATGAGCAGGCCTTGCACGTGTGGCTCAGACTCTGCTGGAGGCAGAGAAAGGCACTTTATTTAAATGACTGAGGCCGTGCTATATGGACTTGTTATTTTGAGTTTTGTTCTGATATATCTTTTTGTGCCAGAAAAAGGCTGTTTTTGTGTTTGCTTCATGAGTGGTTTATGCTGTCAAAATAAACCAGCCTTGCCTACCTCAACTGCAGCCGAGTGAGTACCAAACCCTACAATACATAGACTACATTACATACACATATATACAGACTTAGTAAAAAATAAAACTTCATAGGAGGGCTTCTTTAATGAACTATTTACATTTAAAGAGGTTGTCCACTGCTTTGACATTGATGAGCTATCTTTAGGATAGGTCTGATCAGTGGGGGTGCGCCACCCGGCACCAGTTACGGTGCTGCACAGCCAGCACAGTTCCGTCAACGAAATAGTGGCCGTGACTGAGTACTGGACATCTGCTCCATATTTGTTTGAATAGGGAGTGTGCAGTACTCGTCCGCAGTAACTATTCCTTCGTCGGAAATGTGCAGTTTCATAACTGGTCAGTTCCGGCTGCCGCCAATACTGAGAACAGCTGATCGACAGGGGTGCCAGGTATTGCATATCAATCAGACACTGATGATCTATCCTAAGGATAGGCCATCATTGTTAAAGCAGTGGACAACCTTTGTAATGTGAATGTAAATGGATTGTTCAGAATTAAAAAGAAACATGACTGCTTTATATTTCATAAGTAATGACACACCAGAGGTTGTAGGAGGAACTTCAGCCAGTCCTATAAACTTTTGGAAAAATGCAACCATGTTTTTTTCTAATGTTGGGTAATCCCTCGGCATTAAAATAGGTGATATAGTATGGGTTATATGATATGACAAATTAATTAATAACTGTTAGTTGAATTTGAATCTGAAATTTGGATATGAATCCCTTCCCTAAATGTGACATACATGTACATAACACGTTGGGTGCAGGTGTAGGGAGCAAAGTCAGGCTCCATACCAGGCAAGTGCCAGCTGTGTTACACAGCTGGCACCTGCTTCTAATTACAGTTCTTACAGCTAATGTTTAACCATTTAAATTCTGCTGGAAATCTTTGACCAAGATCAATCCTCCTGCACCAATGTCACGGGTGTGTCAGGTGTGACTGACAGTCGTTCTGGATCCAACTGTAGAAGGTCATTATTCTTGGCTCTGCAGGCACCTTCATGATCTTTTCATCTTTGTAGTGTAGTGATATCCTTCTCCCTCTAGGACCTAGAAGTGACTTCCACCTTTTGCTGCTAATTGACACACCCTTGCTGGATGTTTAAATGCCTTCAGTCTCTCCAGAGAGTGGTCGGTGATAGCTCTATTTTCCTCTGTCCAGGCTTGAAGTACTAGTAGTCGACTAGTGTCTTCTTGGAGTTCCCTTGGAGGATTGTTGGCGTGATCTCTCTGATGTCTTCTCAAGCTAAGTGTTACCCTTGTCTGTTTACCTGCTTGTCTTTAGTTGCAGTGGGGGGCTGACTAGAGCTCACCCGGTCCCCTCCCTATCTAGGGCCTATCGCTAGGGGCAGTCAGGGATTAAGTTTCATGCTCAGCGATAGGTGCAAAACCTATTCAGGGACATTAGGGGAGCCAGGGTGTTGTCATATCTGCCTAGGGGTCTCCACTACCCCTTTTCCTAGTGTTTGGACTTTCTCACCCTCTTCTAGTTGTTGTGCACTTAGTCTTTCCCTCACCTTGCATAACCAATGCGCCCTTTCACGGGGAGCTAATGGGTTACCATTAGTGTTGAGCGAATTTGTTCGGCATTTCAAATTCGGGTTCGTGTTCAGGGTTGCTGCTTGTTCACGCCAAATAATCGGCTCCGCCCACGAACATCCCTCATTTGCCACGCTGTCACGCAGATGTTCGGCATTTCAAATTTGGGTTCGTGTTTGGAGTTCCGGCTTATTTGCGCAAAAAAAATCAGCTCATCACGCAGTCACACATCTGCATGACAACGTGGCAAATCAGGGATGTTCGTGGGTGGAGCCGATTTTCTGGGGCTAACAAGCCGGATCCCCAAACACGAACCCGAATTTGAAATGCCGTATAAGTTCGCTCAACACTAGTTGCCATTACAGCTGGAAAGCCTCAGTCATCACAATCTTGTAGATCAGTAATTTTACTATAGAATAAAAGATCATGGTTTCTGGTCTCTATTTTCCATAAAATGTTCACGGTAAAATGAAAGGTATCGTTCTGAGCTATAATTCCACCATTAAAAATAAAAAGCAAACAAATCCTCATTCGACTATGTTGTCAGAAAAATAAAAACAAGTTATGGCTCTTAGAGGAAGAGGAAGAAATAATAAGAAAATGCAAGAATGAAAAATGGCTCTGAAAGCAAGGGGTTAATAATAGTTTTGTTTTTGCTAAAAAGTAGGGGGCATTATATGTTATAGCCAAAATATTACAATAGCCCAAAATGACAGTTTTTAAAGTAGAAAATGGTCCAGGAATCAACTCTGCTGATCATATTAAAGAGAATTTATGATAATGCTATTGTAATATAAATTATACACCCCGGGTAAACTACACATAATGCAGTCTGTTATTGCTAAGTTATGATCTGAAGTTCCATTTGTTAAAATCTAGTTTCCTTATATGAAAAAAAAATGAAACAATAATAATTCCCAATAAAGAGACCTGGCACAAGAATAGACACTAAGAATATACAAGATGCTCAGAGATTACTAATGCGGATCCCATCCTCATACAGAACACGATACAATAGTACCCTGTGAACTCGTTGTTTCACTCAATACACAAAAATAACAATTTTTCCATTAGCAGATCCCATAAATAGTCATCTGATTGAGATGTAAGATTGGCCATGTCTGTGTCTGATGGATTAGCCTAAATATTTATAACCTGAAGGTAATTTTAGGGAGTAATGTGGATATTCCTATAGAGTGGATCTGTCTGTGCACGGAGTCACTGACTCCAGTCATCTAGAGGAGTACATCAAAGTGTGACCTGCATATGGTCTTTCCCGCTACCTCTTAGTCATGAAGCAGGTGAACGGTGGAGAGAAAGGTCAGGTTGTTACGCAGGGTTACTACTAATGTAAAGTCTTAAAAGAACAGAAGTCAGATTACATTCAGTTATAAGAATGGCATCTAATTATGTGTCTCCGTATGAAGTATATCAATGCAGATGGAATCGGTAGCCGTTATTGCTTGGTTGCTTCCACCCCTTTTTCTGTGATGACAACAGTAAGAATCAAGACTGAGGGTATGTGCACACGATGCAGAAATGAAGCAGAAAATTTCTGCATCATTTCTGCATCTCCCTGGCAGAAAAAAACGCATGCAGATTGTGCATGCGTTTTTCCTGCGGAATACATGCGGATTCCCATGCGTTTCCACGTGCGTTTCCGCATGTGGATTGACAAGCGCTTTCCATGCGATTTTAGCATCACCTGGAAAGTGCTTGACAACTAGGTCACACTATATAAATCCATGCAAACAGCATGGATTTATATAGTATGACCCGAGAGAGTGTATATACTTACCTCCGATGGCCCGCGCTGTCCTGCTCAATCCGTTCTCGATCGCCGGCAACTTTGAATTGAAAGACCTGCCGACGTCAGCGTCACGTGACCCGTCACATGACTCTGACGTCAGCGCAGGTCCTTCAACTCACTGCAAGTGCTGGGAACCAAGCAGGAGCGCTGCGCGGGCCGACAGATGGTAAGTATATATATATTTTTTATTTTATTCTTGTTTTACAGCTTTTTTAATGGTACCTGGGTGTGGAGGAGACTCTCCTCTCCTCTACACCCGGGTACCATCCGCACATTAGAACGCGCCAATAGCGCAAGTACAGATGCAGTCTTGCGGAATTGGAGCGTTCTAATGCAAGTCAATGGCGGCGAAAACGCCGCGTTTACGCAAAATTAAATGACATGCTGTGGATTTTTGAGCGCAGCGTTTATGCTGCGGAAAAATCCGCATCATGGGCACAGCACATGCGGATTTCAATTGGGGAACATTGCTTCCCTTCTACCATGCGTTTTTAATGTGTTTCCGCGGCATTTACGCAACTGCAAAAACGCCGCGGAAACGCATTAAATACGCATCGTGTCAACTCAGCCTTACTTGCAGAAAAATAAGGTGCCCCTTCATATCAATCCAAACTGGTGATTGCAGAATATCTATACAACTTTTGGAGCATTATCAGCCTATTTAACCCTTTATTCCTACTTCTATTCGCTGCTACAGCCAGGTATACATAAAGGCTGGCTATTCAAAAAACACATCTAAAATCCCAGAACTGCATATATTTTCCCGTAGTCTAGTATATAGGGGGTCACTGTATATTGGTATTATTCGAGCTCTGTATGGCGGTAACTACTTAGTCATTATGTGGCTCTGTATGGAATATTATTTTAGCAGAGCATTATTTAGTTTGGTTATCTAGGCAATTATATGGCATTGTTATTCGGGCCCCTTCCTGCATGATGATGATAATAAGCCACCATACAGTAACTTCTATTCTTTTCTACAGTGTTTGATAGTACAACCTGTGGGGGTTGGTGTGTATAAAAGGCATTTTATTGGTTAATTTAGTTCATAGTGTAAGGGTGTAACAGGGGCTGTCATATGCCTCTCAAAACAGTGTTTGTACCAAGCGTATGGTTTTATTATATTTTTGTGACTATATTAATATATGAATCTGCATTAATTCATAGGCACTGTTGTACACTGTTAATGTAATGTATTGTGATTCATGTATAATGTTATTTATGTATAGTGTATAGGGAAAGCATAGGATATAGTTTAGGGTTTAGTTAGTGATAGAAACATTAGGGCTCATAGGCAGGGGCCGGCCTATTAGTATATAAGAGATAAGGCATAGTTTAGGACATAGGAGGTTTAGTGACTGCAGTAGGGTAGTAACGGGGAAGTTTGCCCAACAACCAAATGCGAGTTGGTGATTGGTCCAGTTAAAAAAATGGTAGGTGTTTGGGCCAGAGTGGAGCAACAGTTTTTCTAGTCAGTCAGTCAGAGATGTAGTTGTAGGTTGTAACATTAAAGTTTGTGCTGGAGGAACATTGGAGAAAGGCAGAGGAAGAGTTCAGGGCCCTGGGGGCTGAAGGTCAGCAGAGATACAGAAGGAGGAAGAGGTAGAAAAAGAGTTAAGCTGATTGGGGAATGAGAAAGCGGACAACTCTGGGGAAACTTCCCTAAACGTCCGAGATCTACAGCCTTTAGAAGGACTGATAGAGCCAGCCTTCACTACTCCCAAGGAGGGGAGAACGGACGGGGACTTACCTGTTGAGAGTAGGACCATGTTCTGGAAAGCTGCGGTACCGGGGAAACTAATTCTGAGCATGGGTGAGAGGATAGAACTGGAAGGGACAGAAGAGAAAACTGAATCTGTAACGCTGATGTCCCAAAAGACTGTATCTGTGACTAAAGCTGAACGGCGGCAAGAGTTAAGTAAAGTTGTTTTTTATAAAAAAGAGACTGAGTGTGAAAGTGTTTGATTCCCTTCAACTTCTGGACTCCTAAAGAAGATGGAGATTCTCCGGAAAACTGTGAGTGTTTTGCACTACACGCAAACCACAAGACAACCCGAACATTATGTTATATTTGTGGGTTGTCAGGGTGAGAATACACAGCAACAGCAGTATCTCGCCACTACTACCACCTTGCACCCCTCACAATAGGTCCATGCACTTTTAAGGCTCTTTCACACGTCAGTGTGTCCGGTATGTGTGGTGACAGTTTGCACATGTACCGGAGACACTGACGCACGCAGACCCATTCAAATCTATGGATCTCCACACATGTTAGTGTGTTTCTACAGACTGTGCATCCATGGGCAAAACATGCTGACATGTCTGTTTATTACCCGCTGCACAGTCCGCAAAATGTCTCACGCTGAACACACACGGATGACATCCGTGTGTCATCAGTGTGACGCGTACCAGCGCCTGGGAACCAGTGTACAGTTAGCGCTGTTCCCAAGCGCCGGGTGCTGAACGCTGCCCACATCATTGTCCCTGGCTTGCCCTGTGATCAGCACGAGCAAGGGACAATGTCGGGAGTAGTAATCTAATCCCGCAGTGTCCATGTGTAAAAATAAGAATAAAATATTAAAATCCTTACACTCACTTATCCTAAGTGTCCCCCGCTGTAATCCTCAGACCACTGATGCCGGGGAGCCGGGGAGAAAAAGCCTCTCCAATGAGCGGGCCCCGGAGCTGTGCTGAGCTCAGGAGCGGTGTCCTGTCACTCCGGGAGCTCTGCTCAGTGCAGGGCCCGTTCTGGAGCGGCTCATTCTCCTCGGCATCAGCAGTCAGAGGATTACAGTGGGGGACATCTCCAGACAGGTGAGTATAAGGATTTTATTATTTTATTCTTATTTTTACACATGGACACTGTGGGAGCAGACACTATTACCCTAATCATTGTCCCTGCTGGTGCTGATCACCTCGCAAGCAAGGGACAATGTTGAGGGCAGCGCTCAGCACTCGGCGCTTGGGAACAGCGCTAACTGTACCGCAGATTCCTAAATGCTGGTACATGTGCTCCTGATGCGGCACATGGGCGGCACAGGAGAGGTAAACACATGTGACACGTATATCTCCAGTATGGATTTTTCCGGTACCGGAATTATCTGGTCGTGTGAAACTGGCCTTAAGTGTTCCACCAGAAATTGTCCTATTGTTTAAATCAGCTTTTGTGTTAAAAGTATTTTCTTTTAATTGTTATTTTTTTTATATCACAATCTATATATAAAAATGTTAGAAATATTGCAGTTTTCACACTGGTCACTGTAGATATGTTAGACTTACCTCTTCTTTAACCCCTTCACCATGACATATGATGTTCAGTTACGTCATATGACGTGTCCCTGAATTTGATGCAAACTCGCATGCCAAGCCTGCATCTTTCCTGGCTGATGATGGCTGATTTAATCAGCCATCATGTGCCTCAAACAGCAGTGGCTGATAACCTCAATCTCTGTCAGTGGCATTTAACACACTGTGGCAGGGGGGCCCATCATTCCACTCTACCATCTGCACACCCTTGATGGGATCGCGGAGCGCAGATGACAGCTGGGGGTCTGCTGACAACCTCTGTACACGTCGTGAAGATTCTCCTGTGAAAGCCAGCCTGATTTTCAATATACATAGCAGTGCTGATGCCCTGTACAGTGTCCATTTTAGGACATGATCAGATATCAAAATCAAACATCAGAATGATGAGGCTAAATACCCTGTTTGAGAACTGATTTTGATAAGTGATTCTGACGAGTGATTCTGATGAGTGATTTTGCCGAGTGATTTTGATGAGCAATTCTGACAAGTGATTCTGACAAGTGATTTTGACAAGTGATTTTGTCGAGTGATTCTGACAAGTGATTTTGTTAGTGATTTTGACGAGTAATTTTGATAAGTGATTCTGACGAGTGATTTTGATGAGCGATTCTGACAAGTGATTCTGACGAGTGATTCTGACAAGTGACTTTTACAACTGTAATAATAATAATAAAAAAAGATGTAACTGTTCACTGATGGGACTTGAACCCAGAATTCTGTGTCCCCAAACCAGTGCACTAACCGCTGAGCTATAAACTCAATTGTAAAAATTTAAGAGTTCTATTTGTTATATGATTTTCAGTCCAAACTTGTCTAAAACTCATTGGGACGTATGCACAGACTGCATGCAAGCCAAATTCAAATGATGTTTGATTTTGATGTGTGAGTCTGATGTGTGACTTTCTTCAAACATCAGAATCAGAATCACAATGACTTTTAGTCACACTGAGTATTTTCATGGTTGATCTCATAAGACAAGAAAAGCTATCAGTTAGTACCACTTGATTGGATAGCTTAATGGTAAGGCATCAGCCTCTGAAGCTACAGTGTTAAGAGCTCAAATCCTGATAGGAGTAAGATTTTTTTGTTTTTTTTAATTATGACTATTTAGCACACAAACTACAGGGGTGTTTTACTTTTAATATCTGACACTCTGATTGTCATCCTGATGTGTTAAGAGTTTCAGACACGCTGTCTATTTGCATGGTAAATTACATAGCCAAAGTAAATTGGGAGGCAATAATTTACTACATATCTATTTCCAAGTGACTTTATATTTGCATAATTTCTTAAAGGGGTCTAATGATAAAATGTCTTCATTGTAAATTTTTATTTCCATTAACCCAAGTACTGGCAGCAAACTCCCAATTTACTTTTGCTATGTAATTTACCATGCAAATAGACAGCGTGTCTGAAACTCTTAACACATCAGGATGGCAATCAGAGTGTCAGATATTAAAAGTAAAACACCCCTGTAGTTTGTGTGCTAAATAGGCATAATAAAAAATACATATATTATTCCTAGTCAAGTGATACTAACTGATAGCTTTTCTAGTCTTATGAGATTAACCATGAAAATACTCAGGGTGACTAAAAGTCATTGCGATTCTGATTCTGATGTTTGAAGAAAGTCACACATCAGACTCACACATCAAAATCAAACATCATTTTAATTTGGCTTGCTTGCAGTCTGTACATAAGTCCCAATGAGTTTTAGACAAGTTTGCACTGAAAATCATATAACCAAATAGAACTCCTAGGTTTCACAACTGAATTTATAGCTCAGTGGTTAGTGCACTGGCTTTGGGAGGCAAAATTTTGGGGTCAAGTCCCATCAGAGAACAGTTACTTTTTTTTATTTGTTATTATTATTACAGTTGTAAAAGTCACTCGTCAGAATCATTTGTCAAAATCATTTGTCAGAATCACTCATCAAAATCACTTGTCAGAATCATTCATCAAAATCACTCGTCAAAATCACTTGTCAGAATCACTTGTCAGAATCACTCATCAAAATCACTCGTCAAAATCACTTGTCAAAATACCTTGTCAGAATCACTTATCAAAATCAGTTCTCAGACAGGGTATTTAGCCTCAAACTGACATCATTCTGATGTTTGATTTTGATATCTGATCATGTCCTAAAATGGACACTGCAGCCCTGCTATGTATAGCACAAGTGATCTGACGATTATAGCATCAAGTCCCCTAAGGGGACTAATAAATACAGTAAAGAAAAAAAAGGATTTGGGAATATAAAACAATACCCCAAAAAATGCAAAAGTACAAATCACCCCCCTTTTGCCCCATTAAAAATAAAACAATAAAAAATAAATAATACACGTATTTGCTATCGCTGCATTTGTAAAAGTCCAATATATCAACATATAAAGTAAATTAACCCAATCGGTAAATGGCGTAATGAGAAAACTAAGCAAATCATCAGAACTGTGTTATTTTGGCTACTGCAGCATTATAATAGAATTCAATAAGAGGCAATCAAAACATTGTATCTACCCCAAAATGGTATCAGTAAAAACGTCAACACTAGGTGCATAAATAAGCCCTCACCCAGACCCAGATCCTGAAAAATGAAACCGTTACGGGTCTCGGAAAGTGTAGACACATGCAAAAAAAAATTTTTCTTTACAAATTTCCCAATTTTTTTTCACCACTTAAATAAAAAAACTAATTATATATGTTTGGTATCTGCATATTCATATTGACCTAGAGAATCATATTGCCAGGTCAGCTTTACCATATAATGATCATGGTAACTAAAAAGCCAAAAAAACTATTGTGGAATTGCAATTTTTTTTTGCAAATTCAACTCACTTTTTTTTCCTGTTTCCCAGTGCATCACATAATAACACAAAGTCAATCAAGTCAATCGAAAGTAGCACTCGTCGCACAAAAAAACAAGCCCTCATACGGTTATGTGGAAGGAAGTTATGGCTCTTGGAAGAAGAAGAGGAGAAAAAAAAAGTGAAAAAACACCCGGAAAATCGCCCGGTCATGAAGGGGTTATAGAAGAATTTTCAGTAATCTTATTATCAGCACAGACAGGATTACATGACAGGTAATACCTCTTTTCCCAGTAGATAACACAGGATCCACCAATCATAAAAGGCGATGTCCCAGCAGCAAGTTCTCCTCCATTCACAATGACCTGTGCACACATGCGTTAGATGACTCAATACAAAATATAGGGTCTAGGTCAGTCTGTTGCTGCTAATGTACATGTAGATTCTAAGATAGGAGCAGTAACCAGCAAAAATGTCAAGATTTTTCTTTTTTTACATATTCAAATTTTCATATGGAAAAAAAAAATCTGCCAAAAATTAAAAATACATTTGCTGCAAATAGAATTGTTTTGTAAAAAATAACCAAACATGGTGAATGTGAATTTCAAAAGATTCAATTAGCTCTTCCAAGCATCAATTAAAGTGGTGCACAGTTTACAGCACAGCCAATTTATCAATAAGCAGCATTACCAGGTATACAACAGAATGAGTAGAAGAACAGGAGCAAATAAAAAGCATCTTTGCATTAAATTAATAAAACATTTTGTGTCAAAAGCGCTAAAAGAAAGATAAGGCAACAAATGATGCAAATGAAGAATCGGAATATACTCATATAAATATATTATTGTGGAACAGTAATTCTGACCTGAACCTTCAGCGCCAGAGGTTAGTGCCTACATGAGCCTCATGTAGAAAGAATGACCATTAATGGTTTACATGTACTTTTGTACTGACCTTGACATGGTACTGCCATGTCTTCTCCTGCTCCTTGGTTTTCTATTTATGATCCTGCTTCCTCTGCTCTGACCTTTGCTTGTTTTCCATTAAGCTTTACTGACAGTCCCAGCACCTGGATCAACTGTCTACATTCCCTTTACTCTTGTACTACATATTTCTTGGCACCTTAACCAATTTTTCTTGGTTCAATTCTTATCCAAGTTATTGGACCTGTGAAACTATATATTGTTGAGCTACATTACATGGGGAAAGGACAGTTACTAATCCAAAAAGTCAGATAAGCTTAAGGCATCTAAGAACATCAACCGATAAGTTTAGCTCTTCTAAAACTAAAAACAACAACTTAAAATGCTGTTACCATCTGGGGCATTTAGGTATGACAATTTTCAGAATTCTCACACAAGTGAAAAGAGAGAATATTGCTTGCATGACCATCTCTCCATTATTACAGAACACTCTAAGAATAAGTTTTGTAGAAGTTTAGGAGGACGCTTGATTACCTACAAAAATAGGTAAGCACAATATTTTCCTAGTTGAATTTCAACCCAGAACTATGGTTTCAGTCTATTACACATCCATAGGGAACTGAAATCCAAGTAATGCTTCTAGGAGAGAATATTGATATCATAGCAGGTGATAAAACATGGGTATACATACTTCTATTAAGGTTGTGTGCATCAGGTTTTAGGAGAAGCTTAGATTTTCATGGAGATATGAATTTACATATTTGGAAGTCATGTCAATTTTTTTCTGCACTCATCGAGGCCATGGCCACCACTCTGCTGGCTCTTTTTCATCAGAACCTGGAAAATGAAGGGTGTAGATATAGAGAGTTCATCAAAATCAGTTGTACTAGGTCCTTGGGCCTCTTTTCCAACTATTGTGGTTTTGACGGATAGCACTTGTACCCGTGTTATGGAAATAAAGCAGCATGCACTATTGCCTCCAAGACTTGGATGATACTCGCTCATTCAAGACTATGGGTTCGTGAAAAAAATCTGACCGCACTCGGACGACGTCCAAGTGTGGTCCTATTTTCATGGACTGACTGCATTGAGAAAGTGGAGAAACTTTTTTTTTCCCTCCACTTCCAATAAAATTGGATCCTGCTCTGGTCAAACTCTGATTAGAGTCTGATCAGGGTCTAATTAGCATAGTTGGACTGATTTTCTCACACAGAGAGAAAAAGGCCATCTGCACCCATCCTTATAAATGGTACTTGTTGTGTGGAGCCTTGCATCACATTTTAGACTGGATCTCATGGGCTTCAAGTTATCAGTTGTCCTCAAGTACCGTTTTCCACAATTCTTCTGTAGCATCGAAGAGCTGACAACTATATTTGCTGGTGGATAACGTTGACCTAAATACATTGATATTTATTAGCAAGTATTTATTGGCAGTATTGTTTTATTTCTTCAAAAATAGGCAGGGGAAATGATCCCTAGTGAATTTGGTCCACCTACGCATATGACACAGCCTATATGTTTGCTGGATGTGTAAAAATCCAGTGCAGTTTATGTATATTTTTTGCTCAGCGAAGTCAGAGAATCCAACAAAAGAAACATAAGACAATGAATAATATGACGGCTCCAAAAAAGATGATATGACATCTGGAAGATCAAAGACTACTCCTGGGTAAACTTTGGAGAATACACTATTAGGTATCATGGGAATTAACAGTATCTCCACACAAAGCTGTGATCATCATGTATTATGCATCTGTGTATTTATAGTAATCTATAAATAGCTAATAGACAGAGAAAAAATACTAAAAGAATGTCACTTCAGATGTGTTTCCTAATTTCCTTGGTGTCAGAAGATTTTATATGTAAATGAGAATCTTTATAATGTGCCCATTGTGCAAAATATTATGCATTAAAAACATGTACCTTGTCAGCCCAAGTCAAAAAGGACGTGATGGAACAGTGACAATTAAAAAGTGTTGGTAAAAAAAAACAAAACTATCCACTGAAGTAATGAACAAAAATAATGAACCGTTACAATGCATTATGTATTTTTATTGTCATTGTGCACAAAGAAAACGAAAATGAAAAGTCACCTCTCTCTCTATCAAACAAGCCGTGAAAATAGATATTCACGAAAACTTTTTAATACCACATAATAAATGATTGAAATAAAAATAGGCAAATCTTCACTACGACAACAATGGAAGGAAATCTGTAGAAAGTATAACATAATAGGTAATTAACTGTCATTAAAGCATACATATTGATATAATTTCTTTTACATAAATAAGTAATTGAGAGCACAAAAAACATTGTAATTGATATTATTATTATAAGATCCGTCTGCAGTAATACAGTAGTTAGAAGACAATAGGAGGCCGGGAGCGGTGGGAGGAGGGGGATGCACCTGCAGATTATCTCAATTGTTCTTTGTCTTTATATCCTTGTGTGTTGCTTACTATGAGAAGAAAGCAGAAAGTAGCCATATGATTTATAGACTACGGTGCGCAGCAATTGCCTCACTCCATGAAAGTCTGCACACTTAGTATACTGGTAGAGATGCCCTTAACTCTCCCTAAAGAGGACCTGTCACTAGGTCAAAAATGGACAGTGTTGGCTCTTATTTTATTCTCACTGCTCCCTTGATTATGCTTTTTTTTGGATGAACCCGAAAAACAAAGGAAGCACAGCAACCAAATCATAAAAATAATCTTTATTAATACAAATCCAACACAAATAATTTAAAAGAGATAAAACTAGGAGTGTGGAACAGAGGAATCCTACTCGCTGAATAGTCAGTTGCACAGTAAATAGTTCAAAGACTTCTACCGATGAGACTCTAAGGTGCAACAAATATATCAATATATATATACAGTGGGTGCGGAAAGTATTCAGACCCCTTTAAATTTTTCACTCTTTGTTTCATTGCAGCCATTTGGTAAATTCTAAAAAGTTCATTTTTTTCTCATTAATGTACACTCTGCACCCCATCTTGACTGAAAAAAAACAGAATTGTAGAAATGTTTGCAAATTTATTAAAAAAGAAAAACTGAAATATCACATGGTCATAAATATGAATTCAGACCCTTTGCAGTATTGAATAGAAGCACCCTTTTGACCTAGTACAGCCATGAGTCTTCTTGGGAATGATGCAACAAGTTTTTCACACATAAGCACTAAGACGATCGTTTGGTGCATCTGGGAGCCGGGTTACGGGTAGCTAGGAGAGCATGAGTGGGTCCAGCTACCCACATACCTCACCTCCGGGTGTGGTTAACAGCCTATATAATGGAGGCTGTTGTTTGACACATGGTCTGTGTTTGGAAGGAGAAGGCCTCTTGTGTGTTGTCTTTAGACTGAGCTGTGTGCTGGATATGGACCAACCTGTGTGACCACAGGTCCGGTTTACCAAAGACTTTGCTTAAAGGACTGGGACTGTCTCCTATTGTATCTGTTGTTCTCCATCCGAGAGGTTCCACAGGCATCTTCGGGGTTCTCGCCATTTGAACTTCTGTATGGCCGACATCCGCGATGTCTCCCGGATATAGCCAAGGAAACCTGGGAAGCTGAAGTCACACCCCATAGAAGCGTCATTGAGCACGTTGCACTGATGCAGCAGAAGATTGCGAAGGTGATGCCCATCATAAAAAGACATCTCCTCCAGGCACAAGAAGCTCAGGGCAGGGTCTACAATCGGTCAGCCAGAGTGAGGCAATTCAATCCGGGAGACCGAGTCCTTGTGCTAATTTCTACAATGAAAAGTAAGTTCTTGGCCAAATAGCAAGGGCCGTATGAGGTGGTTGAGAACCTTGGTGATGTGATCTACAAGGTTCATCAACCGGGACGACGTAAGCCATACCAAATATACCACACCAACCTCATCAAGCCGTGGCAAGACAGGGAGGCTGTGGAAACTCCATGCTGCTGGGCAAGCCAGAAGGGGATGTGGGAGGAGTCGCAAAAGCAGAAACGCTAATGAAGGCCCAAAAACATAAGTGTCGGAAGTTGTTGCAGAAGAACAGAGATCTGTTCTCGGAATTGCCGGGCCGCACAAGGGTGCACAAGGGTCATAGAACACAAGGCTCTGACTGACCCCCATGTGCGGGTGAACTTGAAGCCCTATCGGATAGCTGAGGTCCGACGAGAGGTGATCTCCAAAGAGGTTGCTCATATGTTGAAGCTCGGGGTCATTGAGGAATCCAAGAGCGGTTGGTCGAACCCGATTGTCCTAGTCCCAAAGCCCGATGAATTGAGGTTCTGCAACAACTATCGGAAGTTGAATGAGGTCTCCAAGTTCGACGCAAATCCCATGCCACGCGTTGATGAGCTAATAGAGAGAATTGGGGCAGCAAGGTACATAATCACCTTGGATTTGACGAAGGGATATTAGCAGATCCCCATGGCACAGGGAGCCAAGGAGTAGAGATGAGCGGTGTTCGAATTGAACTGTTCGCCAATCTCAAATTCGAGCTGTTTTGGGTGGTGTTCGAGCCGTTCGACGAATCCGAACGATTTGAAAAAAATCCGGCTGTTCGAGGTTATGTTCGATAACTGTTCGTGCACCCAAATCGTAACTGGATTTTTTCACAGTAATGCTGATAATCAATGTTAATACACAGTTTGAGTGTACAGCGGGGCGGGGGGAGGGGCATGGGATGGATCTTTGCAGAAATAATGAAGATCTCCATTTTTTTTTTCTCTTTCCCGCATTTACAGGGGGAAGGGGCATGGGATGGATCTCTGCAGAAATAATGAAGATCTCCATTTTTTTTTTCTCTTTCCCACATTTACAGTGGGGAGGTGCAGTCTGTCAGCCTATCAGCAGCACACACACAGAGTGAAGTGCTTTTTTTCACACAAGCAAGGGCATGTGTCATTGGCTGTGTATGTCACATGTCCTTGCCCTATAAGACCCAGCCATCTTCCCCGTCGCCAACATTTTCTCACTGCTGCAGCGGAGTGTTAGACGGCACTGCTGCTGCTGTTAGCGCTATATTGTGTAACTGAATTGCAAGCGAATTTTCTCTTAAATAGACAGAAAGGTTTAGGGAGTAGGGACTAGTTTGTAATTGCAGCCCTTTTGAGGGCTAGGTTACAGCAGTTCCTAGCACTTTTAGCAGGCAGGTCTGTGCTCTTAAATCGACAGATAGGTTGGGAGTAGTGACTAGTTGTAATTCCAGCACTTTTGAGGGCTAGGTTAGATCAGTTCCTATCACTTTTTGCCAGGCAGGTCTGTTTTAGTGCTGTGCAAGTGTTTTTCACAGCATTTGGCTAAATCTAGTTAAGCAAATCCTTTTGGGCCTCTTGCAGTGTGTGTTAGTCAGTGGAGTAGCCTATCTGTGTTGCAAGCTACGCCACCTGTGTATGTAATACAAATTTTTTACTGCACCTAGCCAAGTAAAACATTTTGGGCCTGTAGCAGTGTGTGGTACTCAATCTAGTAGGCCATCTATACCAAGCTCCACGAGCTTTGAAATTAATAATAATTTTTAGCTGCATCTACACCGGAAAATAATTTTGGGCTTAGTAGCAGTGTGTGGTACTCATTGTATTAGGCCATCTATACCAAGCTCCACCAGCTTTGAAATTAATAATAATTTTTAGCTGCATCTTGCCTGGAAAATAATTTTGGGCATGGTAGTAGTGTGTGGTACTCAATGTATTAGGCCATCTATACCAAGCTCCACCAGCTTTGAAATTAATAATAATAATTAATAATAATTTTTAGCTGCATCTAGCCCGGAAAATAATTTTGGGCTTAGTAGCAGTGTGTGGTACTCATTGTATATCAAAGTTGAAGTAATGCATATAAAAGGGTAGACAAATAGGTCCTATTTGTCTACCCTTTTATATACATTACTTCAACTTTGATATACAGTAAGGTTTTTAATATAGACAGTGTAGGTACCATCCCAATTTAGGGTCACCTTGTCGCTGGTGGAACGGCTTGTATACTTTTTTTGATCAAAAATAGTTCACTAAGTACCCTATATTTAATATGCAACTTTGCTTTACATTTATATATAATGATGGTAGGGTATGAGATATATTTTTTGTCTTTTGTAGGTTTTGCTTCTTTTTGCTAGTGTGAACATGCTCCTATTTCTTGCATGTGTACCATCTTAGACCTCAGTTCACATTGCTTGGTTTTTTGTCTTGTTTGCATTCTGTGCAAATTAAGGGTGTGGCATCCCCTTTGTTGAGCTGATTAGTATATATGTAGCTTACCACGGGCCTAGGTGGTCTGAAGTTGGGACCCGGTCCTATTTGTCTACCCTTTTATATTCATTACTTCAACTTTGATATACAGTAAGGTTTTTAATATAGACAGTGTAGGTACCGTCCCAATTTAGGGTCACCTTGTCGCTGGTGGGACGGCTTGTATACTTTTTTTGATCAAAAATAGTTCACTAAGTACCCTATATTTAATATGCAACTTTGCTTTACATTTATATATAATGATGGTAGGGTATGAGATATATTTTTTGTCTTTTGTAGGTTTTGCTTCTATTTGCTAGTGTGAACATGCTCCTATTTCTTGCATGTGTACCATCTTAGACCTCAGTTCACATTGCTTGGTTTTTTGTCTTGTTTGCATTCTGTGCAAATTAAGGGTGTGGCATCCCCTTTGTTGAGCTGATTAGTATATATGTAGCTTACCACGGGCCTAGGTGGTCTGAAGTTGGGACCCGGTCCTATTTGTCTACCCTTTTATATGCATTACTTCAACTTTGATATACAGTAAGGTTTTTAATATAGACAGTGTAGGTACCGTCCCAATTTAGGGTCACCTTGTCGCTGGTGGGACGGCTTGTATACTTTTTTTGATCAAAAATAGTTCACTAAGTACCCTATATTTAATATGCAACTTTGCTTTACATTTATATATAATGATGGTAGGGTATGAGATTTATTTTTTGTCTTTTGTAGGTTTTGCTTCTTTTTGCTAGTGTGAACATGCTCCTATTTCTTGCATGTGTACCATCTTAGACCTCAGTTTACATTGCTTGTTTTTTTGTGGTACTCATTGTATTAGGCCATCTATACCAAGCTCCACCAGCTGTGAAATTAATAATAATTTTTAGCTGCATCTTGCCTGGAAAATAATTTTGGGCATAGTAGTAGTGTGTGGTACTCATTGTATTAGGCCATCTATACCAAGCTCCACCAGCTTTGAAATTAATAATAATATTTAGCTGCATCTAGCCCGGAAAATAATTTTGGGCTCAGTAGCAGTGTGTGGTACTCATTGTATTAGGCCATCTATACCAAACTCCACCAGCTTTGAAATTAATAATAATTTTTAGCTGCATCTTGCCTGGAAAATAATTTTGGGCATATTAGCAGTGTGTGGTACTCATTCTATTAGGCCATCTATACTAAGCTCCACCAGCTTTCAAATTACTAATAATTTTTAGCTGCATCTTGCCTGGAAAATAATTTTGGGCATAGTAGCAGTGTGTGGTACTCATTGTATTAGGCCATCTATACCAAGCTCCACCAGCTTTGAAATTAATAATAATTTTTAGCTGCATCTTGCCTGGAAAATAATTTTGGGCATATTAGCAGTGTGTGGTACTCATTCTATTAGGCCATCTATACTAAGCTCCATCAGCTTTCAAATTACTAATAATTTTTAGCTGCATCTTGCCTGGAAAATAATTTTGGGCATAGTAGCAGTGTGTGGTACTCATTGTATTATGCCATCTATACCAAGCTCTACCAGCTTTGAAATTAATAATAATTTTTAGCTGCATCTTACCTGGAAAATAATTTTGGGCATATTAGCAGTGTGTGGTACTCATTCTATTAGGGCATCTATACTAAGCTCCACCAGCTTTCAAATTATTAATAATTTTTAGCTGCATCTTGCCTGGAAAATAATTTTGGGCATTGTAGCAGTATGTGGTACTCATTGTATTAGGCCATCTATACCAAGCTCCACCAGCTTTGAAATTAATAATAATTTTTAGCTGCATCTTGCCTGGAAAATAATTTTGGGCATATTAGCAGTGTGTGGTACTCATTCTATTAGGCCATCTATAATAAGCTCCACCAGCTTTCAAATTACTAATAATTTTTAGCTGCATCTTGCCTGGAAAATAATTTTGGGCATATTAGCAGTGTGTGGTACTCATTCTATAAGGCCATCTATATCAAGCTCCATCAGCTTTGAAATTAATAATAATTTTTAGCTGCATCTTGCCTGGAAAATAATTTTGGGCATATTAGCAGTGTGTGGTACTCATTCTATTAGGCCATCTATACTAAGCTCCACCAGCTTTCAAATTACTAATAATTTTTAGCTGCATCTTGCCTGGAAAATAATTTTGGGCATAGTAGCAGTGTGTGGTACTCATTGTATTAGGCCATCTATACCAAGCTCCACCAGGTTTGAAATTAATAATAATTTTTAGCTGCATCTTGCCTGGAAAATAATTTTGGGCATAGTAGCAGTGTGTGGTACTCATTGTATTAGGCCATCTATACCAAGCTCCACCAGCTTTGAAATTAATAATAATTTTTAGCTGCATCTAGCCCGGAAAATAATTTTGGGCATAGTAGCAGTGTGTGGTACTCATTGTATTAGGCCATCTATACCAAGCTCCACCAGCTTTGAAATCAATAAGAATTTTTAGATGCATCTAGCCCGGAAAATAATTTTTCTTCCCAATAGTGGTAGCAATAGAAATATGGGGCGCGCGCCTGGCTAACAAAAATATACGCTTCATAACAAAAAACACCAGCCTAGCGCACTGCATTAATAAGATGGCATCATCGTTTCTCCCAGTGCTAGGCCTACTACGCCAGCTAGCATTCCTGTGCCTAAAACACAATGTATGGGTCCGCGCTAGCCACGATGCTGAGGGGTCTAAAGCTGCTGCTAACGCTTTATCACAATTTAATTGGCAGATTTTCACAGAGCTCCTCCCCAACGCCCACCCATCGGGCAACAGTTACCCACCCTCCCTATGGGATCTAGTGGCGAATAGTTGATGCCATTAATGAGAGTGTCAGTTGCCCCGTCGACGTGGCAAGCATACGGTAAGGCATGAGAAGAGTGGACACGACTAGTAGCAGGCAGACGGGTTGAC
Source organism: Phyllobates terribilis (assembly GCF_046119375.1). Classification (NCBI taxonomy): domain Eukaryota; kingdom Metazoa; phylum Chordata; class Amphibia; order Anura; family Dendrobatidae; genus Phyllobates; species Phyllobates terribilis. The sequence continues at coordinate 1,119,743,981 of NW_027362761.1, read as the reverse complement.
CAATGTGAACAAGCCAGATTGCAAGTCACTATAGAATTTCTCCACCAGCTAATGATGAGGGGCATATCAGGGGCGTCAGCGCAGCGGTGTCTGACCGGAGTAGCATTTCACTTCCAACTACTGAATTGGGGAGATGTGACAAAGAGATTCATCATCAGACAATCCATAAAAGGGTGGAAAAGGGGTCAGCCAAGTCAGGAGTTTATACGTCCCGTCCCGTGTCACTAAAACTGATTTCTCACATCATATCTCTAACACCATTAACATGACACTCACAACACTACTGTCTACTGCATTTGCGATCGCCTTCTTAGGGGCGCTATGCATAAGCGAATTAGTCCCTCAATCCAAAATTACCAACAGTGGAGGCTTATTACACCAGGACGTAGTCATAGCCAATAATGCAATACGTCTACGCATACACAAATCGAAAACGGTTCCAGCGGGCAGGGGCACTTGGGTACAACCCACAAAAGGTACACTGAGTCGGGTAACAATAGTAAAAACATATATGGCCATCAGATCACAAAGTAATTTCATCCTATCACACATTGATGGAATGTCATTATCAAGATACCAGTTCCAAGCTATATTTAATAAATGCATAACATCGGCAGGGAACCACCCCAAAGATTATGAGACACACTCATTCCGCATAGGCGCGGCCACGGAAGCAGCAAGAGCAGGACTGTCAGAAACGGAAGTTCAGAGGATAGGGAGATGGCGATCCACGTGTTTGGCGAGATACATAAGACCGGACTTGTTATCCTAACATGGTTTGTTTCTTTTACAGGTGACGCTAAGCCAACAGTGTGGGTGATAGGCCACTTGTATATATATATTGGGCAGAAAAAAGGGCGAAAGTCCGCCCAGGCGGGAGGAAATTAGAGTTTCATAACACATATTTCAACTGGAGAGGTATTAGAGGCCTGCTATGGCCACAGGTCCTAATGGAGGTAATCAAGGTAGGGAGAGAGGCAAGAGGTCCGGTCATCTTTGTTATACAGGCTGGGGGAAACGACCTAGGTCATCACAAGAGCGCATAACTAATGGCAATAATGAAACAAGACACTGAGCGCTTCAGATAATTTTTCACAAAATTAACTATAGTATGGTTACAGATTGTGCCGATAGCGGTATGGCGAGGTGCGCCATCACGGCCATCGAACGGACAAGGCGGGTAATAAATATTCGGATGGCAAAATTTAGAAGAGACAGAGGCGGTGTAGTGATACAACACCGACAACTGGAAGGAGATAAAGCAGGACTCATACGGCCCGATGGTGTTCACTTAATGGATATTGGACTGGACATATTCCTGTCAGGACTCCAGGACGGAGTGGAACAAGCGTTAAGAGTGATGGATGGGGGTCAGAGTCCTGCATACGAGTACGCAGGATCCTCCGTGGCCTGGAAATAGAAAGGACATGTTGGAGAGTTACACTTGTTGGCCAACTTGCCGGTGTGGAGACCCAGGGCATGCTGCAACAAGCTGAATTTTTTTAGAAATAAAATGCCTTTCTAATGGAATGAGTATAAAGAGTTAATAAAGCTGTGACCGATCCTCACCCATCCAGTTGTAAGAGTTACATTATTGTATTGTCAAGGAAAGGGGGGCGGTAGGGGGGCTGAGCGTCTGGGTTTGGTTGGGGGTCCCCACAGTCTGCCTAGGCTAGATGCATTTAAAAATTCTTATTAGATACACAGGCGGTGCAGCTTGCTTCGCAGCTGGGCTACTACGCCCAAAGTATTGCCTAGGCTAGATGCAGTTAAAAATTCTACGCTGACTAGAAGACACTGAAGCTTTGGAGCAGACCTCTGAGTAAACAGCTCTTCAGACTCAACCATCTGTGTTACCCCAAGCCATAGTGTATGTAGTTTCTTACAGTTAAAAGCGGGGGGGGGGGGGGGGCGACCCAACCCACCTGGAATTGACGGTGCCAACGTCACTTGAAACACAGCAGGGGGACTCCAAAAAGAGTCTCCATTTTTTCCAAAAATTGTGGCACAGACACCACTTAAGTGGCATTGCCCCAGAGTTGCTTAAAACGGTTGGTGAGGTGATTTTAACAAAAACTCAAGCTTTTAGTCTCCCCAGGATGACACAGGGGTAGAAAAGGCCTTGCGGATCCATGATTTGTTCATCTTTATAACCGTGAGTCTGTCTACATTCTCAGTGGACAGCTGCGTGCGCTTATCTGTCAGCACACCACCAGCAGCGCTGAACACACATTCAGAGAGAATGCTGGCTGCAGGGCATGACAAGATCTCCAAGGCGTGAGTGGCGAACTCCGGACATTTTTCCAGATTGGAATCCCAAAATGAGCAAGGGTCCAGTGCCACAGTCATGGCTTCGATGTTCACTTGGAGATACTCCTGTACCATCCTCTATAGGCGTTGACTATGTGTCAGACTTCTTGTCTCCTGTGGCCTTGCAAAGGATGGTCTAAAAAAGTGGTGAAACGATTCCACAAAATTGCTGTTACCAGCAGATACTGTGTTACTATTACTGTTTGAGTGATGAAGACTCGACAGTCCCACGGTTTGCAAGTTAGAACTGTGAGATTCACTACGTGCACCACTGGTGTTTTGTGGAAAAGCACATGTAAGATTCTGCAACAGCCTCTGCTGATGCTCCTGCATGCGTGAATCCCTTTCTATGACAGGAATTATTTCGGCAAATTTACTTTTGTACTGGGGATCTAAGAGTGTGGCAACCCAGTAGTCGGGATTACTTCGAATTCTGACAATCCAAGGGTCATGTTGCTGATAGTGCAGCAAGAAGGCACTCATGTGTCTTGCGCATCCAGGAGGACTAAGTCCTTGTTGTGTTGGTAGCGAGGTAAGAATCATGCTTCTTTCCTCTGCCCTCTCCCCCCAACCTCACACAACAGAAATGTGATCAAGGTCTCCCTCATCTGATGAGTCTTACATGCCCATCGCCAGTTCGTTCTCCACTTCTTCCTCGGCTCCTGCACCTTCCTCAACAGTTTGGCTGCTACCATGCGCCCTGGTTAATCCCTCTCCCCCACCCTCCCATGCCTGCCGCCTTGGTGCTGCCGACCGTCTGGACCTTGGAGTTGTTATCCCTTCCGCATACGACTCCTCCTCTACTTCCTCCACCTCCTCTTGTCCCACCACCTGACTCTAAATTCTGTTTAACGTGTGCTCCAGCATGTAAATCACCGGAATAGTCATGCTGATAATGGCATCGTCAGCACTAAACATCTTCGTCGCCATTTCAAAACTGTGCAGAAGGGTGTGTGGCGCCCCTGAGGGTTCAGTCGCCACAGAGGTACTGCATCTCACCCAGAGGTGTGTTATCTCACCTTCAGGTAAGGAAGGAGTATGGCTCGTGACCCTAACACCTGCATCCAATACATACCCGCAGTGGGGGTAGGGCGAGATTGCTCCTAAGGGAGAGCACAGTCCCAGGTCCCTAGCTGGCGTGAGGCTCCTATGTAGTGGGTGGGGGTGGAGAAGGCAGATTAGGGGAGCACAGGACAGGGAGAGTATAAATAGGAAGCCATCTTAGAAAGAGCAAGCCAGTCAGAGGAGGAGAATTGACAGGAGCAGATGCTCTGCATGAGCTCTGCTCCGGAGGCGGGCCTAGCCTGGGAGGCCCAGGACTGAAGGAGAGAAGAGAGGAGTGGGAGCAGGAAGGCTCCAGGAATCGAAGGGACCCTAGGGGTATGGGCCGTGCAGAAGGCCACCCGTACGCCCGCTGCTACCAGGAGGTAGAGGGGTCATGCCAGATAAGGGGAACCGGTCCCTCAACTAGCGGAGGCTCAACTAGAAACCGGAGGCTGCAGCATTTCATGTACTGCAGGCCAAAGTCCACACCAGTCTCACTAAGAAGGTAGCCACATAGGACCCAGGGGACGGAACACACGTCACCCGCCAAGGCCCGAGGATACCGGATAGAAGTGTCACTGGGTGTGAGGTGCAGGGAGAAGGCCAGAGAAAGGACACACAGAAGGGGGTTCTGTTAAGTACTCCGGAGCTTTCTGGGGGTGAACTGAGCCCCTTACTGAGTACGCACAGCACGACGGGGGAGATTGCTCTGGTACCTGTAATCTGGACTGCAACAACTGTGAGTAAAGATCTTGGGACTGCATCACACAGACTCTGTGTTCATTACTGACTCCCTGCACTACAACCCTCCATCATCCACCCACACTGCCCTGAAGCTACACTCTTCCTGTGGGGAGTAATAATACCACTGCTGCAAAACCACCAGCTTCAGAGGACTGTTCCGCAACGGCGGCCCCTTTGGCCGCACTCCACAGGTGGCGTAGTCGGACATTATAAAACCCATATATACAAATTACCCTTGGATTGACCGCCCTGGGTCACGGACCGGGTCACCGCCACACTGACTACAACCCCCAGCGTCTACCGGCCCGGCTCCGGGTACCCCACGGCCCAGGGGGCGCATCAACTTCATAGGTCCCTGATCTGAGACCACTCCTGCAGCGTGATTTGCCCCACCTCTGGATCTCGTTGGCCCAGGCTATACGTCATAACGTATTGCACCAGGGCTTGTCGGTGCTGCCACAGTCGCTGCAACATGTGCAGAGTTGAATTCCACCGTGTCGGCACATCGCATTTCAGCCGGTGAACTGGCAGGCCCAACGACTTCTGTAGAGATGTAAGTCGTTGAGCTGCGGGATGCGAACGGTGAAAGTGAGCACACAGCGACCGTGCCCTCTGCAGAAGGCCATCTAGTCCGGGATAGTGGGCTAAAAATTGCTGGACAACCAGGTTCAACACGTGAGCCATACAAGGCACGTGTGTGACATTGCCCCGGCGAAGGGCCGCACCCAGGTTTGCAGCATTGTCGCACACGGCCTTCCCTGGTTGCAGGTCCAGTGGAGACAACCATTCATGAAACTGGGTCTCCAGAGCTGACCACAACTCCTCAGCTGTGTGACGCACATTTCCCAGACATTTCAAAGTAAACACCGCCTGATGCCATTGAGCCCTGCTGCCAGCATAGTAAGGAGGTGTGCAGGATTCCTTCTGCGCAGTTAGAAAGCGGGTGACATTACCAGACAGGCTTTGGGTGCAGGTGGAGGACCGAGAGGAGGTTAAGGAGGCAGAAGCAGTGGAGGAACTTCTAGATAAAGAGGATTGACGTACAACTCGTGGGGACGGCAAGACTTGGACAGCAGCCCCTTGTCCTGCTGTCACCATAGTTACCCAGTGCCCAGTCAGCGACATGTAACGCCCCTGTCCATGCCTACTCGTCCAAGTGTCTGTGATGAAATGCACCCTGTCACACACAGAGTTTCTCAAAGAAGCGGTGATGTTGTGTGCGACATGCTGGTGTAGCGCAGTCATACCTTTCTTTGAGAAGTAGTGCCAACTGGGCATCTGGTACTGGGGCACTGCGACGGACATAAGGTCTCGAAAATCCTCTGTGTCCACCAGGCGGAAAGGCAGCATTTCTGTAGCCAAGAGCTTGCAGATGGTGAAATTCAACCTCTTAGCTTTGTCATGGCTAGGAGGAAATGGTCTTTTACTTGTCCACATCTGAGGGACCGAGGGCTGGCTGTTGTGCTTAGACGGGGTTGAGTAGGGTGTCCCCGGCCAACTGCCGGTCTGTGAGGAAGATGCAGGCAGAAAAGTTAGGTTGCCTTGATCCAAAGGTGGTGCTCTCGATGTCGGAGAGCGCTCAACACCAGCTGGTGTTTCCACTTCCAAATGAAATGATGACCTGTCAATCACACTGGCTGTTGCGGGTAAAGAGGTGGCAGGTCTGCGTCCAAAAACATGTGTGACTGCTGTCCCCCCAGTCACAGAGGATGAAAAGGCTGCGGATGCACAAGATGGGGCAGACAGTGGTTGGCCCGGCCCGCTAGGCCGCATTGTAGCACAGTGAGCTTCCCACTGCAACTTATGCTTCATATCCATGTGACGGTTCATGCATGAAGTACTCAAACTATGGATTTTTTGGCCTCTACTTAGCTTTTGGTGACAAATATTACAGATAACACGAGTTGGGTCATCCTTATCGATCTGAAAAAATGCCCAGGCTACGCAAGGCTTAGAGCCCATGCGACCTGAAGAGCCACCACGACTTGTGGTCAGAGGCAGAGTTGTAGTTGAGGATGCAGTTGTTGACGTGCTTCCAGTACTCCGTCTCTGTCCAGGAAGGCGCAACCTAACCTCGTCATCAATAGCATCTGTGACGCCCCGCTGTGCTTGGTATCACAGATCCTAGAAGAGTGCATTGATGGAATTCTCCACAAGAGGCCCCCATAAACATTCACACATCTCCACCTTCCACCTCAGACCAGCAGAGGGAGCCCGTTAGGGATATAAATAGGGAAGGTGGAGCTAGGCAGCTCAGTTCCTCTGAAGGGTTCCTGCAGTAGAGAAGCCTAAGAGAGATCAGTCTGCAGTGGAGCTCAGTCTAGTCTAGAGAACTCAGTTAATAGTTCATCAGTGGAGCACGAGGCTCCTGCTAGCTAGATTCAGGGAGCCCAGTTAGAGCTTAAGGTGTGCCGGTGCCATAAGATCGGTGAAGTGCGGCAAGCTGCCGTTAGTGTGTATTGCCTAGTGAGGGCCCGAGTAGGCCGAAGGCGAGTGGAGAGTTAGTACATACGGGGCAGAGGAGCTTAACCAGCTCACCCCGAAGCATTTACCGGACACCGGATCCGAGCTTACTGGGATCTCTATGACCCAGTAAGGCATAACCGGAATCCCTGGAGAACTACAAGTCCCAGGATCGCTAAGGTGCTGATACGTAACAAAGCCAGGAGACGCTTAGTCCCCGCATACTGAGAGCATGAACTCCAAGACAAGGCCCTACCACAAGGTCAGCCAGCGCAGGACAGAGACAAAGTTAGGCCTAGCTCCAGGCAGGTCAGAAATGTACTACACAGAGGCAAGAAACAGAAGGCCCTACACCCGCTCATTGGGGAGGATCCTGATAAGCACCCTTCACCCTACAGTGCTCCGTGATGTGCCTGAATTTCCACCAGTAAAAGGTACTGAAGTGACTACTGTGTCCTTTCCCGTTCTTGCTCTGACCCAGCTGGGTCTCGCCTGTCCTGCATTCCCCCTGCATACGTTGCCCTGAGGCCTAGCTCCACCTGTGGGGAGCTATACCATCGAGCTGCCTTATCACCGGCCTCAGTGGACTGCTGCAGCGCTGGTGCTTCTCACCAGATACCACAGGTGGCGTCACGAACTCTTATAAAATTAACAATTATCCACCCTTTTAAAGAGTGACCCCAGGGTACAGGCCTGGGAGCCGACCACCGCGACATCCCCAAGGCCAGGCAAAGGCCCGGGTACCGAGTCATCCCCATCCCCTGGGCTAGTCACATCCTCCTCCACCTCCTCTGCTGACCTCATCGACTGGCTGACTGTGGGCTGACAGTAAGTGGGATCTCCAACCTCGTCATCATCACCCTGTGTGTTCTCACACCCGTCATCCTCAGAGCCAACCTCTTCCTACCCTTACCGAAAAGTCAAGTTGTCGCTCCAATAAGGTATTTGAGTCTCATCATAGTCTTCATCATTGTCTCCACCAACAGGAGTTACAGTTTGGGAACGAGGGTCTACATTATGCTCAGAACATTCTTCATCTGGTCCTGGATCCGACTCATAAAGATTCTGGGCATCAGTGCAGATAATTTCCTCATCTGGATTAACAGATGCTCTGGAGCAGACCTCCGTTTCCCAGGCTATAGTATGAGTAAACAGCTGTGCAGACTCAACTATCTGTGTTACCCCATACTTAGACGGGCAGCTGGAGACTTGGGAGCTGTGAGGAAGCAAGTGCGATTGGGGTGACACCTCTGAGGACTGGAGTATTTGTGATGTTGAAGTTGAGGTGGAGGAGAGCCCATTTGAAGGAGCACTTGATATCCGTTGAAGCACCTGCTGTTTTTGTGCCTCATCTGGAATTTGTAGCGATGGGCGTGTCCGTAAGAAAGGGATCGTATCACATTGTCCACGAAAAGAAGTAGACATCTTAGTTTGGCTGGAAGATGGTCTTTCTTCTGCAGATGTTACTCCCCCCCACCGCGGGGGGGCTCGACCCACCAGCGGACAGGCACCAGTATTGGGAGAGGGGGCTGGCCGTCAGGGTCCACCGCGGCTCTGGCACAAACCTGGCGACACGGAGGTCGCACGGGCAGGAACGCACTGGCCGTGTCGGCTTGGCACTCCAGCATAGTCCCTCTGCCCGCTCGCGCCCGTAACCTCAAAGGGATGCGCAAGGGCTTTTCTTCCCAGGGCTGTTCCCCACCCAGCAGGAACGTGGGGGAGCTCAGGTCGGCCTTCCACTGTACTCCCTTACCTCCCTCGCACTCTTTCCTTCTTCCGTTCTCCATCTAACCCCTCGGCTCTGCCTCCAGCTCTCTCCGTCTCACAGGTGGACTACTGCGTGTATTCACACTGTGGTGAATCTTTTGGGCCCAGGCATAAGAAGTTGTCGAGGTAATGGATAATATGTGCCCCCTTAGAAACGTCCATTACAACCCATTTGAGGAAGCAACTAAACACTTCAAATAGTGAGCAGAATCTGGACCACCCCATGGGCAAACAGCGATCTATATAGTATGCTCCTTCCCAGAAGTAGCCCAATAGGTGGACACTATTCGGAGGCACAGGTAGTAAGTAACCGGAACGCCACATCAATTTCTGTTTTGGCCATTAGGGTAACCCTTCCCAACTTCTTGATCCGCATGATTGCCTTGTCAAAGGATGTACAATATATACTACTGTACTTGATTCCGCGTCGATGTTGTCGTTTACTGACCTGCCCCTTGGATATGACAAATGGTGGATTAGTCCGAATGTATTGGGTTCCGTTTTTGGCACAACTCACAACGGGGATACCACTACGTCTTGTAAGGAAAGTGTTCTGAATGGAACCGCCATTCTACCTAAAGATATTTCTTTTTTCAATTTTCTTGTCACGACGTCTGGGTGTTTGTAGGCTGATTTTATATTTTTACTCCAGCCTTTCTTGATTTTAGAAGGGCATGACATGCCTATATCTGTGTCTCCCCCTCCTTTTACTCCTCCACCTCTTTTCTTTTCGCATGACTATATGTACTTGTCATTTTTCCATATGTTAGTTGTGTCTTCTGAGCAGTTTGTCAGCTTTTGGACACCTTTGAAGTGTTTTCTATGTGTTTTCTATGTGTTTCTATGTGTTTTTGTTTGCCTGCCATTGGTTTTAACGGTGTTCGAAGGTGTTCGACGAACAGTTCGACGAACAGTTCGGCGAACATATGGGTGTTCGACGAACCGAACCGAACTCGAACACTACGGGGGAGGCTCAACACTACCAAGGAGAAGACTGCGTTTTCTACACCGGATGGATGCTTCCAGTATGTCCGGATGCCGTTTGGACTGCAGGGGGCCCATGCAACCTTCCAGAGAGCTATGGATCGAATCCTTGCACCCCATAAGCAATACGCTGCAGCATACCTGGACGATATTGTTATCTTCAGCCTGGACTAGGAGAGTCATCTGGAAAAGGTCCAGGTGGTGTTTGATGCTCTAAGGAAGGCGGGGCTTTCAATAAACCTGAAGAAATGTGCCATGGGTAAAGAAGAAGCCCTATACCTGGGTTATGCAGTTAGTAAAGGCGAGATCAAACCCCAAATCAGTAAAGTGGAGGCAATCCAAACCTGGCCAAGACCACTGTCAAAAAAGCAGGTTAGAGTCTTCCTGGGGATCGTGGGATGCTACAGGAGGTTCATCCCAGACTTCGTCATGATGGCCTCACCCCTGACTGACCTCTTTAAGGGGACGAAATCGGCAATGGCCGAATGGTCTGAAAAGTGGCAATGGCCTTTCAAGAGATGAAAGTAGCTCTGTGTAGGCAAACGGTGCTGGTTGACCCATGACTTCAAGAAAGAGTTTATACTCCAGACAGATGCCTCAGATATCGGTTTAGGAGCAGTCTTTTCCCAGGAGATACACGGGGAGGAGCACCTTGTCTTCTACTTGAGTAGAAAGTTGTCCTCTTGCGAAAAAAATTATTCGGTCATAGAGAAGGAGTGCTTGGCCATAAAGTGGGCGGTGGACACGTTATGGTACTATCTGTTAGGTCAAAAATTTAGATTAGTATCCGAGCATGCCCCACTCAGATGGATGAAGGAAACAAAGGGAAAAAATGCCAGGGACACCTGCTGATTTTTAGCCCTACAGGACTTCAACTTCCATGTAGAACATAGAGCAGGAAAGCTACATGGGAATGCCAATACCCTCTCAAGAATACCCTGTCTGGTAGTCGAAGGTGCCAAGCCCCAAGACTTTAGGCAGAGGGGGAGGTATCTACGGTGGCTAATGGTCACGTAGGCGATGCGAGGTATGTATCACAGAGATGGCTGGTCTCTGTGATGTAACCCGGAGTGTTTCTCTAGTGCACATAAGCATTAAGAGGATTGTTTGATGCACCTGGGAGCTGGGTTATGGGTAGCTAGGAGAGAATGGGTGGGTCCAGCTACCCACATACAGTGGTGGCCAAAAGTATTGGCACCCCTGCAATTCTGTCAGATAATACTCAGTTTCTTCCTGAAAATGATTGCAATCACCAATTCTTTGGTACTATTATCTTCATTTAATTTGTCTTCAATGAAAAAACACAAAAAGAATTGTCCTAAAGCCAAATTGGATATAATTCCACACCAAACCTAAAAATGGGGGTGGACAAAAGTATTGGAACTGTTTGAAAAATCATGTGATGCTTCTCTAATTCGTGTAATTAACAGCACCTGTAACTTACCTGTGGCACCTAACAGGTGTTGGCAATAACTAAATCACACTTGCAGCCAGTTAACATGGATTAAAGTTGACTCAACCTCTGTCCTGTGTCCTTGTGTGTACCACATTGAGCATGGAGAAAGGAAAGAAGACCAAAGAACTGTCTGAGGACTTGAGAAACCAAATTGTGAGGAAGCATGAGCAATCTCAAGGCTACAAGTCCATCTCCAAAGACCTGAATGTTCCTGTGTCTTCCGTGCGCAGTGTCATCAAGAAGTTTAAAGCCCATGGCACTGTGGCTAACCTCCCTAGATGTGGACGGAAAAGAAAAATTGAAGAGAGATTTCAACGCAAGATTGTGCAGATGGTGGATAAAGAACCTCGACTAACATCCAAACAAGTTCAAGCTGCCCTGCAGTCCGAGGGTGCAACAGTGTCAACCCGTACTATCCGTCGGCGTCTGAATGAAAAGGGACTGTATGGTAGGATACCCAGGAAGACCCCACTTCTTACCCCGAGACATAAAAAAGCCAGGCTGGAGTTTGCCAAAACTTACCTGAGAAAGCCTAAAACGTTTTGGAAGAATGTTCTCTGGTTACATGAGACAAAAGTAGAGCTTTTTGGGAAAAAGCATCAACATAGAGTGTACAGGAAAAAACGAGAGCCATTCAAAGAAAAGAACACGGTCCCTACAGTCAAACATGACGGACGTTCCCTGATGTTTTGGGGTTGCTTTGCTGCCTCTGGCACTGGACTGCTTGACCGTGTGCATGGCATTATGAAGTCTGAAGACTACCAACAAATTTTGCAGCATAATGTAGGTCCCAGTGTGAGAAAGTTGGGTCTCCCTCAGAGGTCATGGGTCTTCCAGCAGGACAATGACCCAAAACACACTTCCAAAAGCACTATAAAATGGTTTGAGAGAAAGCACTGGAGACTTCTAAGGTGGCCAGCAATGAGTCCAGACCTAAATCCCATAGAACGCCTGTGGAGAGATCTCAAAATAGCAGTTTGGAGAAGGCACCCTTCAAATATCAGGGACCTGGAGCAGTTTGCCAAAGAAGAATGGTCTACAATTCCAGCAGAGCATTGTAAGAAACTCATTGATGGTTACAGGAAGCGGTTGTTCGCAGTTATTTTGGCTAAAGGTTGTGCAACCAAGTATTAGGCTGAGGGTGCCAATACTTTTGTCTGGCCCATTTTCGGAGTTTTGTGTGAAATGATCAACAATTAGATTTTTGCTTCACTCTCTTTTGTGTTTTTTCCTTGCAAGCAAATTAAATGAAGATAATAATACCAAAGAATTTGTGATTGCAATCATTTTCAGGAAGAAACTGAGTATTATCTGACAGAATTGTAGGGGTGCCAATACTTTTGGCCACCACTGTACCTCACCTCTGGGTGTGGTTAACAGCCAATATAATGGAGGCAGTTGTTTGACACATGGTCTGTGTTTGGAGGGAGAAGTCCTCCTCTGTGTTGTCTCCAGACTGGGCTGTGTGCTGGATACGGACCAACCTGTGAGACCACAGGTCTGGTTTACCAAAGACTTTTCTTAAAGGACTGTTTACTTTGTTTTTGCCTGCCCTAAAGACTGTTTGTTTGCATTTTACTTTCTGACCGGTTTATGAAGGCAATAAACAGCTATAAACATTTCAAGGAACATGCCTCCTGTTTATCTCACACGCACCTAAGTACAATCCCTACAATATATACATATATGTATATACACTGCTCAAAAAAATAAAGGGAACACTTAAGCAACAGAATATAACTCCAAGTAAATCAAACTTCTGTGAAATCAAACTGTCCACTTAGGAAGCAACACTGATTGACAATCATTTTCACATGCTCTTGTGCAAATGGAATAGACAATAGATGGAAATTATTGGCAATTATCAAGACACACTCAATAAAGGAGTGGTTCTGCAGGTGGGGACCACAGACCACATCTCAGTACCAATGCTTTCTGGCTGATGTTTCGGTCACTTTTGAATGTTGGTTGTGCTTTCACACTCGTGGTAGCATGAGACGGACTCTACAACCCACAGAAGTTGCTCAGGTAGTGCAGCTCATCCAAGATGGCACATCAATGCGAGCTCTGGCAAGAAGGTTTGCTGTGTCTGTTAGCGTAATGTCCAGAGGCTGGAGGCACTACCAGGAGACAGGCCAGTACACCAGGAGACGTGGAGGGGGCAGTAGGAGGGCAACAACCCAGCAGCAGGACCGCTACCTCCGCCTTTGTGCAAGGAGGAACAGAAGGAGCACTGCTAGAGCCCTGCAAAATGACCTCCAGCAGGCCACAAATGTGCATGTGTCTGCACAAACGGTTAGAAACCGACTCCATGAGGGTGGTATGAGGGTCCGACGTCCACAGATGGGGGTTATGCTCACAGCCCAACACCGTGCAGGATGCTTGGCATTTACCACAGAGCACCAAGATTGGCAAAGTCGCCACTGGCGCCCTGTGCTCTTCACAGATGAAAGCAGGTTCACACTGAGCACATGTGACAGATGTGACAGAGTCTGGAGACGCCGTGGAGAGTGATCTGCTGCCTGCAACACCCTTCAGCATGACCAGTTTGGTAGTGGGTCAGTAATGGTGTGGGGTGGCATTTCTTTGGAGGGCCGCACAGCCCTCCATGTGCTCGCCAGAGGTAGCCTGACTGCCACTAGGTACCGAGATGAGATCCTCAGACCCCTTGTGAGACTATATGCTGGTGCGGTTGGCCCTTGGTTCCTCCTAATGCAGGACAATGCCAGACCTTATGTGGCTGGAGTGTGTCAGCAGTTCCTGCAAGATGAAAGCATTGAAGCTATGAACTGACCCACCCGTTCCCCAGACCTGAATCCGATTGAGCACATCTGGGACATCATGTCTCACTCCATCCACCAACGTCACGTTGCACCACAGACTGTCCAGGAGTTGGCAGATGCTTTAGTCCAGGTCTGGGAGGAGATCCCACAGGAGACCATCCGCAACCTCATCAGGAGCATGCCCAGGCATTGTAGGGAGGTCATACAGACACGTGGAGGCCACACACAATACTGAGCCTCATTTTCATTTGTTTTAAGGACATTACATCAAAGTTGGATCAGCCTGTAGTGGGTTTTTCCACTTTAATTTTGGGGGTGACTCCAAATCCAGGCCTCCATTGGTTAATAAATTTGATTTCCATTGATGATTTTTGTGTGATTTTGTTGTCAGCACATTCAACTTTGTACAGAGCAAACTATTCAATGAGAATATTTCATTCATTCAGATCTAGGATGTGTTATTTGAGTGTTCTCTTTATTTTTTTGAGCAGTGTATATATATATATATATATATATATATATATATATATGTATATATATATATATATATATATATATGTATTGATATAATTGTTGCACCTTAGAGTCTCATCAGTAGTGTTGAGCCACCCCCGTAGTGTTCGGGTTCGGTTCGGTTCGTCGAACACCGGGATGTTCGAGGAACTGTTCGTCGAACTGTTCGTAGAACACCTTAGAACACCGTCGAACACCGTTAAAACCAATGGCAGGCAAACAAAAACACATAGAAACACATAGAAAACACCTGCAAAGGTGTCCAAAAGCTGACAAACTGCTCAGAAGACACTCTCTTTAAAAAAGCCGGCCGACAAATTCAGCAGCGGCATACACCGGTACCCGACAATTTAGACAAGAAGGAATAGAGCATCACACATAGATTAGATAGATAGAAACATGTCAGTCACACATATAAGAAGCACAGTGACAGTGTTGGTTACTGCACTTGTCATTTAGTGTAAAGGATTTATTAAAAAAAATATTAGTGTTTTCATGCACCGTCTCTTTAAAAAAGCCGGCCGGCAATTCAGCATCTGTACCCGACAATTTAGAACAGAAAGAATAGAGCTTCACACATAGATTAGATAGATAGAAACAAGTCAGTCACATATATAATAAGTACAGTGACAGTGTTGCTTACTGTACTTGTCATTTAGTGTAAAGGATTTATTTAAAAAAATAATAGTGTTTTCATGCACTGTCTCTTTAAAAAAGCCGGCCGGCAATTCAGCAGCGGTACCCGACAATTTAGAACAGAAAGATAGAGCATCACACATAGATTAGATAGATAGAAACATGTCAGTCACATTTATAATAAGTACAGTGACAGTGTTGGTTACTGTACTTGTCATTTAGTGTTAAAATAAAGGATTTATTAAAATAAAAATTGGCGTGGGGATCCCCCATAATTTTAGGCTCTAGCGGAGGTTAAGC
Organism: Phyllobates terribilis; assembly: GCF_046119375.1. Taxonomy (NCBI): domain Eukaryota; kingdom Metazoa; phylum Chordata; class Amphibia; order Anura; family Dendrobatidae; genus Phyllobates; species Phyllobates terribilis. Next base: position 1,119,728,981 of record NW_027362761.1, on the reverse strand, counting down.
AGACGGCTGGGGCAGATGTTTGAAGCCTCGGAAGGGGGTAATACCCACAGAGCTTCCCAGACTACTAATATCAGCCCCCAGCTGAATACATAGCCTTTACTAGCTATTAAAATGGGGGACCCCCCCAAAAAAATGACGTGGGGTCCCCCCTATTTTAATAGCTAGCAAAGGCTAGGCAGACAGCTGGGGGATGATATTAATAGCCCAGGAAGGGTGCCATGAATATTGGCCCCCTCCCAGGCTAGAAACACCAGCCGTCAGCCGCCCCAGAAATGGCTCATCCATAGGATGCGCCAATTCTGGCACTTAGCCTCGCTCTTCCCACTGCCCTGTAGCGGTGGCAGTGGGGTAATAGGGCTGGGGTTGATGTCAGCTTATAATGCCAGCTGACATCAAGCCCAGGTTAGTAATGGAGAGGCGTCTATAAGACACCCCCATTACTAACCCCATAGTCAAAGTTAAAAAAAACACAAACACCCAGAATAAAGTCCTTTAATTGAAATAAAGACACAATTCTTTATTGTTCTAAATTAAACCATACTTACCGTCACGCCCATTCCAGCTGAAGCCAACGATCTCCTGTAATAAAAATAAAATAATAAACCAACCTCATCCTTACCTTCCCATGGATCCCACGACAGCTTCAGCTCTGCTACATCGAGATGACAGGCTGGACCGCAGCAGAACGCCGCCATCCAGCCTGTCATCCCGCAGACACTGAGAAGAGCAGGCTTGCTTGCGCTCCACAGTGTCTCTCTGTGACGGCATAAAGATGAGCCGAGGTCATGTCCAATGAACTCGGCTCACCTCATGCACGTCACTTACAGCGTGGGAGAATTCTCACGCTGAAGCGCTGAGTCCAGGAGAATTTTCCCACGCTGTCAGTGAGGTGCATGAGGTGAGCTGAGTTCATTGGACATGACCTCGGCTCATCTTTATGCCGTCACAGAGAGACACTGTGGAGCGCAAGCAAGCCTGCTCTTCTCAGTGTCTGCGGGATGACAGGCTGGATGGCGGCGTTCTGCTGCGGTCCAGCCTGTCATCTCGATGTAGCAGAGCTGAAGCTGTCGTGGGATCCATGGGAAGGTAAGGATGAGGTTGGTTTATTATTTTTCTTTTATTGCAGGAGATCGTTGGCTTCAGCTGGAATGGGCGTGATGGTAAGTATAGTTTAATTTAGAACAATAAAGAATTGTGTGTTTATTTCAATTAAAGGACTTTATTCTGGGTGTTGTGTTTTTTTTAAATACTTTACTAGAAATTCATGGCGGTCATGTCTAATACTGGCGTGACCCCATGAATTTTGGGCTTGGGGCCAGCTGATAATACCAAGCTGGCCCTAACCCCTTTATTACCCAGTGAGCCACCGCACCAGGGCCCTGGATGAGTTGGGTACAGCGCCAGAAGATGGCGCTTCTATGAACGAGCCATTTTCCGGGGTGGCTGCGGACTGCAATTTGCAGCGGGGGGGGGCCCAGAAAGCTTGGGCCTCCCTGCGCTGCAGATTCCAGCCCCCAGCTGCCTGCTGTACCTGGCTGGACACAAAAATAGGGCGAAGCCCCACGTATTTTTTTTTTAATTATTTCATGAAATTCATGAAATAATTAAGAAAAAAAGGCCTTCCCTATATTGTTGTGTCCGGCCAGGTACAAATAGTCAGCTGGTGGTTGGGGGCAGCCCGTTCCTGCCTGCTGTACCTGGCTGGACACAAATATAGTGCGAAGCCCCACTTCAATTTTTTTAAATTATTTCAGGAAATTCATGAAATAATTAAAAAAAAATTGACGTGGGGCTTCGCACTATATTTGTGTCCAGTCAGGTGCAGCAGGCAGGAACGGGCTGCCCCCAAGCACCAGCTGCCTATTTGTACCTGGCCGGACACAACAATATAGGGAAGGCCTTTTTTTCTTAATTATTTCATGAAATAATTTAAAGAAAATTGACGTGGGGCTTCGCCCTGTTTTTGTGTCCAGCCAGGTACAACTAGGCAGCTGGGGGCTGGAATCCGCAGCGCAGGGAGGCCCAAGCTTTCTGGGCCACCCCCGCTGCAAATTGCAGTCCGCAGCCACCTCGGAAAATGGCGCGTTCATAGAAGCGCCATCTTCTGGCGCTGTACCCAACTCATCCAGGGCCCTGATGCGGTGGCTCACTGGGTAATAAAGGGGTTAGGGCCAGCTTGGCATTATCAGCTGGCCCTAAGCCCAAAATTCATGGGGTCATGCCAATATTAGACATGATCACCATGAATTTCTAGTAAAGTATTTAAAAAAAACACAACACCCAGAAAAAAGTCCTTTAATTGAAATAAACACACAATTCTTTATTGTTCTAAATTAAACCATACTTACCGTCACGCCCATTCCAGCTGAAGCCAACGATCTCCTGAAATAAAAGAAAAATAATAAAGCAACATCATCCTTACCTTTCCATGGTTCCCATGACAGCTTCAGCTCTGCTACATCGAGATGACAGGCTGGACCGCAGCAGAACGCTGCCATCCAGCCTGTCATCCTGCAGACACTGAGAAGAGCAGGCTTTCTTGCGCTCCACAGTGTCTCTCTGTGAGGGCATCCAGATGAGCCGAGTTAATGTCCAATGAACTCAGCTCACCTCATCCACGTCACTGACAGCGTGGGAAAATTCTCCTGCACTCAGCGCTTCAGCGTGGGAGAATTCTCACGCTGAAGCGCTGAGTGCAGGAGAATTCTCCCACGCTGTCAGTGACGTGCAGGAGGTGAGCTGAGTTCATTGGACATGAGCTCACCTTATGCACGTCACTGACAGCGTGGGAGAATTCTCCTGCACTCAGCGCTTCAGCGTGAGATTTTTCCCACGCTGTCAGTGATGTGCATGAGGTGAGCCGAGTTCATTGGACATGAACTCGGCTCATCTGGATGCCGTCACAGAGAGACGCTGAGGAGCGCAAGCAAGCCTGCGCTTCTCAGTGTCTGCGGGATGACAGGCTGGATGGCAGCTTTCTGCTGCGGTCCAGCCTGTCATCTCGATGTAGCAGAGCTGAAGCTGTCGTGGGAACCATGGGAAGGTAAGGATTATGTTGCTTTATTATTTTTCTTTTATTGCAGGGGATCGTTGGCTTCAGCTGGAATGGGCGTGATGGTAAGTAGAGTTTAATTTAGAACAATAAAGAATTGTGTCTTTATTTCAATTAAAGGACTTTATTCTGGGTGTTTGTGTGTTTTTTTAACTTTGACTATGGGGTTAGTAATGGGGGTGTCTTATAGACGCCTCTCCATTACTAACCTGGGCTTGATGTCAGCTGGCATTATAAGCTGACATCAACCCCAGCCCTATTACCCCACTGCCACCGCTACAGGGCAGTGGGAAGAGCGAGGCTAAGTGCCAGAATTGGCGCATCCTATGGATGTGCCATTTCTGGGGCGGCTGACGGCTGGTGTTTCTAGCCTGGGAGGGGGCCAATATTCATGGCTCCCTTCCTGGGCTATTAATATCAGCTCCCAGCTGTCTGCCTAGCCTTTGCTAGCTATTAAAATAGGGGGGACCCCACGTCAATTTTTTGGGGGGTCCCCCATTTTAATAGCTAGTAAAGGCTAGGCATTCAGCTGGGGGCTGATATTAGTAGCCTGGGAAGCTCCGTGGGTATTACCCCCTTCCCAGGCTTCAAACATCTGCCCCAGCCGTCTGCTTAACCTCCGCTAGAGACTAAAATTATGGGGACCCCCACGCCAATTTTTTTTTAAATAAATCCTTTATTTTAACACTAAATGACAAGTACAGTAATCAACACTGTCACTGTACTTCATATATATGTGACTGACATGTTTCTATCTATCTAATCTATGTGTGATGCTCTATTGCTTCCATTCTAAATTGTCGGGTACCGCTGCTGAATTGCCGGCCGGCTTTTTTAAAGAGACGGTGCATGAAAACACTAATATTTTTTTTTATAAATCCTTTACACTAAATGACAAGTACAGTAAGCATCACTGTCACTGTACTTCATATATATGTGACTGACATGTTTCTATCTATCTAATCTATTTGTGATGCTCTATTCTTTCGGTTCTAAATTGTCGGGTACCGGTGTATGCCGCTGCTGAATTGCCGGCTTTTCATGTTTCACTGTTGGCACTGTTCCCATCGATTTGGGCAATCACTGTAATGCCACAACCACCATGGCTGTGGCATTACAGTGAGTGGCAGACAATCCCTGCATGATTGGTGCTCTAAATAGCGCCAGACATGCAGGACACGCTTTTGGTGCACGAACAGTTATCGAACATAACCTCGAACAGCCGAATTTTTTGCAAATCGTTCGGGTTCGTCGAACAACTCGAACACCGCCCAAAACAGCTCGCATTTGAGATTGGCGAACAGTTCTAGTCGAACACCGCTCATCTCTACTCATCAGTAGATGTCATTATTGTGTAGCTGGCTCCTGAGCGAGTGGGGTTCTTTTGTTCCACACTGCCAATTTTATCTCTTTTAACCTATTTGTTTTGGATTAGTATAATAATAATCTTTATTTTTATATACAGCCAACATATTCTGCAGCGCTTTACATACATTATCAACGCTCTCCCCATTTGGGCTCACAATCTAAATTCTCTATCACTATGTGTTTGGAGCATGGGAGGAAACTGGAGAAACACCGCGCAAACACGGTGAGAACATACAAACTCATTGCAGATGTTGTTCTTGGTGGGATTTGAACCCAGGACCCCAGCGCTGCAAGGCTGCAGTGCTAACCACTGAGCCATCATGCTTTATTGTATCAATAAAGATTATTATTATTATTTTTTGCTTTCTATGCTTCCTTTGTTTTTCGAATTTGTATATGTGTTGAAAGCACCTTCATTATCTAGTGGCCATTTATAGGTATTTATTCTGTTTTTTGGTTGTTGCTTTTTTTAAAAAAAAATCTGCCAAACAGTTCCAGTGATATTGTCCTTTCTATTTAGTAACAATTTTTACGGTCTTTACTAAGAAGATGTTGCTCATAGGTTAACTGTGAAGAGCAATTTATAAAAAAAAATCCCAAACACGGAGCCACATAGAAGTGATAAACAAAAAATAAACCTGTGTGTTTTGGACATAGTGATAAGTCTTCTTTAAATTTTGATAAGGAGTCTTATTTCTCACAATACAAAGTCAATACCTTATTACAATATAGTAGAAAAACTATAGTCCATATTACAGTTACAGTATGGCCACATATGGACAAATAACACATAAACATCTCTCATCCAACTATCGTAAGTTTTTTCTTAAAGCTGGCCATCTTGGGCCAATCATCTCGGAATATATTTCAAGTCAAGAGGAAAGTAATGTATAAAATATTAATTTAAGGTGCTATAATAAAATAAAATGAGGATCCAGAACCCTGTAGGTATTATTGGGGTCATTGTTATATTATGGTGTTGAACACAAATGTAGCGTCGGCGTCCCTGCCTCCTGCTAGGCAGGGACGCTGTTCCCCTCACCTCTCTGCTCCGTGCCCGGCGGCTTCCTCCCGCTCTGCCTGCAGCGCCCGCTCTCCCCCGGTCACTGTGCTTAGGGCGCGCGCGCGCTCCCCCTCTCTTAAAGGGGCCGCGCGCGTCGCCCTAAGGAGTCCCCGGCCAATGGCCGGAGGATCCCTCCATATATAAGGCACCTCCTCCAAAATGGAGGTGCCCGAGCAATGTTGTTGCACTGTTCACTACTCTGCTTCAGCCCTCAGGTCCCGTTGCCTGTTACCTGCCTGTTACCTGCCTGTTACCTGCTTGTTACCTGCCAGTTGCCTGCCAGTTGCCTGCCAGTTTCCTGCCAGTGTGCTGCCTGATTCCTGCCTGTCATCCGCTTTCCTGCTTGCTAGCCTGAGGTCCGACGGTCTGCCTTCCGACACCTGTCAGTCTGTCTATGGACCAGCTTGCCCGCTCACCTGGGAGCGCTCACCTGCTACCTGTCTGCTAGCCTACCTGGAGGCTCCGCCGTCACGTGCTGTGACCACCTGCCAGTCCAGAGACTCTTGCCTGCTCACCTGGGAACGCTCATCTGTTACCTGCCTGTTAGCCTACCTGGAGGCTCCGCCGTCACGTGCTGTGACCACCTGCCAGTCCAAAGACTCTTTCCCGCTCACCTGGGAGCGCTCATCTGCTACCTGCCTGTTAGCCTACCTGGAGGCTCCGCCGTCACGTGCCGTGACCACCTGCCAGTCCAGAGACTCTTGCCCGCTCACCTGGGAGCGCTCATCTGCTACCTGCCTGTTAGCCTACCTGGAGGCTCCGCCGTCACATGCTGTGACCACCTGCTTATCCTGAGACTCTCGCCTGCTCACCTGGGAGCACTCATCTGCCATCTGCCTGCTAGCCTACCTGGAGGCTCAGCCGTCACAGGTCGTACCTGCCCGTTTACCCAGAGACTGTCCCGGTCACTTGCTGTGACCTCCTGCCCGTTTACCCAGAGACTGTCCCGGTCACTTGCTGTGACCTCCTGCCCGTTTACCCAGAGACTGCCGCGGTCACTTGCCGTGACCTCCTGCCCGTTTACCCAGAGACTGTCCCGGTCACTTGCTGTGACCTCCTGCCCGTTTACCCAGAGACTGTCCCGGTCACTTGCTGTGACCTCCTGCCCGTTTACCCAGAGACTGCCGCGGTCACTTGCCGTGACCTCCTGCCCGTTTACCCAGAGACTGTCCCGGTCACCTGCTGTGACTGCCTGCCTGTCTTCCCTGGTCGCCACCCGCTTCCTTACAAGGACCACCCCCTTGTATAAGTTGCTCAGAGGTTCCGCCTCCCAGACCCGTTACAGTTTGCTTGGGCCATGGAACCCGGTGGCACCCAAGCTCCCTCGCTCTCGGACCTTTGTCATGAACTGTCCCGACAGAGGTCCCAACAGGAGTCCATCCTGGGTCACCTGCGGAATGTCAATACTCGCCTGGACACTTTGACTGCCCCACCAGCAACCACCGCTAGTGTCATGACTCGCAGCCCGGCTGCTCCGCTGCCCACCAATACCATAGTATCCTGCTCTGGAATCCGGCTTTCTGCACCTCCTCGCTTCGGAGGCGACTCCGCTCAAGCTCGGGGCTTCATTAACCAGTGCACCCTGCACTTTGAACACCAGTCCCACCAGTTTAATTCCGACCGGGCCAAAGTAGCCTTCATCATGTCCCATCTCACGGGAGAGGCACTGGCTTGGCTAAATCCTCTATGGGAGAGAGGAGACCCTCTGGTGTCCGACCTGCCAGCCTTTCTCACGGCTTTCCGGAAGGTCTTCGACGAACCCGGACGGAAGACCTCATCCGCCTCATCTCTGCTACGCCTCCGTCAAGGGAGTCTCACCGTGGGCCAATATGCCATACGGTTCCGTACCCTTGCTTCGGAGCTGGCCTGGGATAACGACGCCCTGGTGTCCGTCTTCTGGGAGGGTCTGTCCGGCCGTATTAAGGATGAACTCGCCGGTCGGGACATTCCTACCACTCTCGACGACTTGATTACACTTGCCACCCGGATTGACATCCGGTTCCAGGAGCGCGCTAGGGAGGTCACCCGTGAGAGGAGGATTCCACGTCTAGTCCCTACCTTCCAGAGACCCGTCACTCCCTCTGTTACTCCCCAGGCACACTCACCTGAGCCTATGCAGGACGACCAGACCAAGATGGTCAAGACCCGTCAAGACTTACGTCGTGCCGAGGGGTGCTGTTTCTACTGTGGCAGTAAGGAGCACCGGATCCGTTCCTGCCCTGAGAGGTCGGGAAACGCCTGTGTCTAGGATCACTCAGAGAGGTCGCCCTAAACAAAAGTAAACCCTCTCCATCCCTGATGCTGTCTGTTTCTATCCTCTGCGGAGAGAACCGCTATTTCAAACTGGCTCAACTTGACTCTGGAGCTGCTGGAAATCTCATCTCTCAATCCCTGGTAGAAAAATACCACATTCCCACCATACCTCTGGCCGTACCTATATCTGTCGCCGCCGTGGATGGGGGTCTCTTACCACATCCCATCCAACTCATCACCGAATCTCTGACTCTACAGGTGGGAATGCTGCATTCTGAGAGCATCTCCTTTCATGTTCTGCCTGGACTCTCTCACGCACTATTGCTTGGCCTGCCTTGGCTCCAGAAACATGCACCCGTGCTTGACTGGCAGACCGGAGAGGTCCTTCGCTGGGGACAGGACTGCCATAAGACTTGTCTAGTTCCCGTTCATCCTGCCCATCCTTCTCCTACCCCAGCCAATCTGCCCGGTCTTCCGGTTCCCTATTGGTCTTATGCGGATGTCTTCAATAAAAAAGAGGCAGAGACTTTACCTCCTCATAGACCATATTACTGCCCAATCGACCTGATGCCCGGCTCTACTCCTCCCCGTGGGCGAATCTACCCTTTGTTCGCTGCTGAAACCCGGTCCATGTCTGAATATATTGAGGAGAACCTGGCCCGGGGATTTATCCGGAAATCTACCTCCCCGCCGGGAGCAGGCTTCTTCTTTGTCAAAAAGAAGGACGGCTCACTTCGTCCATGTATAGACTATAGAGGCCTAAACCAGATTACTGTGAAGAATAAATACCCCCTTCCGCTTATTCCTGAATTATTTGACCGTCTGAGGGGGGCTAGAATCTTCACCAAACTGGATCTCCGTGGGGCGTATAACCTGGTCCGTATCCGTCAGGGGGATGAGTGGAAGACGGCATTCAATACCCGGGACGGCCACTATGAGTACCTTGTGATGGCCTTCGGTCTCTGTAACGCTCCTGCCGTCTTTCAAGAGTTGGTCAATGACATCTTCCGTGATCTTCTCTACTCCTGCGTGGTGGTGTACCTGGACGATATCTTGGTCTTCTCTCCGGATCTTCCTACTCACCGGAGGGACGTTCGTCAGGTCCTGCTCAGGCTCAGGCAGAACCACCTCTACGCTAAATATGAGAAGTGCCTCTTTGAGCAGACCTCTCTTCCATTTCTGGGCTACATAATCTCTCAGACTGGTCTACAAATGGATCCTGAGAAACTGTCTGCCATCCAGAAGTGGCCCCGACCAGAGGGGTTGAAGGCTATTCAGCGGTTCCTGGGCTTCGCCAACTATTACCGCCTGTTCATACCGCACTTCTCTTCCCGGACCGCCCCTATCTCTGCTCTCACCCGTAAAGGTACGAACCCCAGAGAATGGCCGCCCAAAGCAGAGGAGGCATTTCTTTCCTTAAAACAGGCCTTCCTCTCCGCCTCGGTGCTGCATCGTCCGGACGGCAACAAACAATTCTTCCTAGAAGTTGACGCCTCCACCTCCGGAGCTGGGGCGGTACTTACCCAAAAATCTTCTTCCGGAAGAAAGGTAACCTGCGGCTTTTTCTCCAAACTTTTCTCCTCTTCTGAGTGCAATTATTCTATAGGAGACCGAGAATTGTTGGCCATTAAGATGGCACTGGAGGAGTGGCGTTACCTGCTCGAGGGGGCTCTTCACCCGGTAATAATTTACACTCACCACAAGAACATGGCATATCTCCAGAGCGCCCAGAGACTTAACCCGCGCCAAGCCCGGTGGTCTTTGTTTTTTGCCCGCTTTGATTTCATTCTTCATTTTCGTCCGGCTGACAAAAACATCAAAGCTGACGCCCTGTCCCGATCCTTTCTGGTGTCTGATCTTGAGGAGGAGCCTAAACACATCATCGATCCCGCCAGAGTAATGCAGGTAGCCCCTGTGGGCCTAAATCGTCTCCCTCCCGGTAAGATGTTCGTAACGGAGTCCGATCGGGAGAAGATTCTACACTGGGGTCACTCGTCTAAGCTAGCTGGGCATGCCGGTCAGAAAAAGACCCTCCAGCTTATTACCCGGCACTACTGGTGGCCTACCCTGCACAAGGATGTAATTGACTTTGTTTCTGCCTGTGTGTCCTGCGCCCGCAACAAAGTTCCGAGACACCTGCCTGCTGGCCGCCTTCTTCCTCTGCCTGTGCCTGCTGCCCCGTGGCAACATATAGCTATGGACTTCATAAAAGATCTCCCCGTCTCTGCCGGTTGTACTGTCATTTGGGTGGTCGCTGACCGCTTTTCCAAAATGGCTCATTTTATTCCCCTGCCAGGCCTCCCATCTGCTCCCGAGCTAGCTAAGGACTTTATCCGCCACATCTTCCATCTCCATGGTCTGCCTCTCCACATCGTGTCGGATCGTGGGGTTCAGTTCACCTCACGCTTCTGGAGAGCCACATGTAAACTGCTCGACGTCACCCTGGACTTCTCCTCCGCTTACCACCCACAGTCCAATGGTCAAGTGGAGCGGATCAATCAGAATTTGACCAGTTACCTCCGGCACTTCGTTAATACCCACCATTCAGACTGGGTGGATCTCCTACCATGGGCCGAGTTCTCTTACAACAATCACGAGAGCGAATCTTTTTCTAAATCCCCGTTTTTTGTAGTCTTCGGTCAGCATCCTCGGATCCCTTTTCCTGTATCCACCTCTGTGGACAACCCGGCCGCGGAATCTCTCGTTAGCAAATTTTCCTCCATTTGGGAGAGTACCCGATCCGCACTCCTTCAGTCGTCCGAGCGGATGAAGAGACACGCCGACAAAAAACGCCTGGATTCCCCACAATTTCGTCCCGGAGATAAAGTCTGGCTCTCATCCAAATATGTCCGGCTCAAGATTCTTTCCTATAAGTTAGGGCCTTGGTTCATCGGCCCACTGGAGGTTATCAAACAGATCAACCCTGTGGCCTATAAATTGAAACTCCCAGCCAACTTACGGATCGCTAACTCCTTCCATGTATCTCTTCTCAAACCCGTGGTACTTAACTCCTTTTCCAAGTCTACAGGTATGCCTCCTGCTCCGGTTTCTGCTGAAGACGAGTTTGAGGTAGAGAACATTCTGGCCACCAAAAGGGTAATAGGAAAGACCTTTTATCTAGTGGATTGGAAGGGGTTTGGTCCTGAGGAGAGAACATGGGAGCCCCGGGAGAACATCCATGCCCCTCTCATCCTTGCTAAATTTCTGTCTGGCCTAAAAAAGGGGGGGCCTAAAGGGGGGGTACTGTAGCGTCGGCATCCCTGCCTCCTGCTAGGCAGGGACGCTGTTCCCCTCACCTCTCTGCTCCGTGCCTGGCGGCTTCCTCCCACTCTGCCTGCAGCGCCCGCTCTCCCCTGGTCACTGTGCTTAGGGCGCGCGTGCTCCCCCTCTCTTAAAGGGGCCGTGCGCGTCGCCCTAAGGAGTCCCCGGCCAATGGTCGGAGGATCCCTCCATATATAAGGCACCTCCTCCAAAATGGAGGTGCCCGAGCAATGTTGTTGCACTGTTCACTACTCTGCTTCAGCCCTCAGGTCCCGTTGCCTGTTACCTGCCTGTTACCTGCCAGTTGCCTGCCAGTTGCCTGCCAGTTTCCTGCCAGTTTGCTGCCTGATTCCTGCCTGTCATCCGCTTTCCTGCTTGCTAGCCTGAGGTCCGACGGTCTGCCTTCCGACACCTGTCAGTCTGTCTATGGACCAGCTTGCCCGCTCACCTGGGAGCGCTCACCTGCTACCTGTCTGCTAGCCTACCTGGAGGCTCCGCCGTCACGTGCTGTGACCACCTGCCAGTCCAGAGACTCTTGCCTGCTCACCTGGGAGCGCTCATCTGTTACCTGCCTGTTAGCCTACCTGGAGGCTCCGCCGTCACGTACTGTGACCACCTGCCAGTCCAGAGACTCTTGCCCGCTCACCTGGGAGCGCTCATCTGCTACCTGCCTGTCAGCCTACCTGGAGGCTCCGCCGTCACGTGCCGTGACCACCTGCCAGTCCAGAGACTCTTGCCCGCTCACCTGGGAGCGCTCATCTGCTACCTGCCTGTTAGCCTACCTGGAGGCTCCGCCGTCACATGCTGTGACCACCTGCTTATCCTGAGACTCTCGCCTGCTCACCTGGGAGCACTCATCTGCCATCTGCCTGCTAGCCTACCTGGAGGCTCAGCTGTCACAGGTCGTACCTGCCCGTTTACCCAGAGACTGTCCCGGTCACTTGCTGTGACCTCCTGCCCGTTTACCCAGAGACTGTCCCGGTCACTTGCTGTGACCTCCTGCCCGTTTACCCAGAGACTGCCCCGGTCACTTACCGTGACCTCCTGCCCGTTTACCCAGAGACTGTCCCGGTCACTTGCTGTGACCTCCTGCCCGTTTACCCAGAGACTGTCCCGGTCACTTGCCGTGACCTCCTGCCCGTTTACCCAGAGACTGTCCCGGTCACCTGCTGTGACTGCCTGCCTGTCTTCCCTGGACGCCACCCGCTTCCTTACAAGGACCACCCCCTTGTACAAGTTGCTCAGAGGTTCCGCCTCCCAGACCCGTTACAACAAATAGGCAAAAGTGATTTCAAGTGTACCATTATAGCTCAAGATAACACTACGTTAAAGTTTGCCCTCTGATGATCAATTTACTTAATGTACTTAGCTGGCTCAATCAGTCCCATAAACATTAAAGGGGTGGTCAGGCCTACGCTAAAAGCCTGAACCTCACTGCGCACTGTGAGGAATCTTGGGTTCCGGTGCCAGGAGCTGATGTCATATAGCCAGAAGTATGCAATATGCATACTTTCTGCCACATTCCGACTAGCCTGTGTCCGGCCTCACTCAATAAACTTGCATTGTGCAAGTCTGCACCCATCTATTCGGCATATGACCACTTATATGCAAATCACATATTTGCGGTCACACTTCCGTTGTTCCTGGCATTGGAGAATCCTTACAGAGTGCAGTGCATGCAATGCGAGGATTTACAAGTCTGCAGTCACAGAGTGACTTTAGCCTTGAACCCTAAGGCCAGACAACTCTTTAAATGGAGTGTGATGGAACATGAGTGACCATCGCTCCATATAAACTTCTCCAGAATTGGTCTTGGGACCTCATTCTATTGTTTTCTTGTGTGTTCAAGCACTGGAGCCTCACAAAAATATACAACCTATAATTTGTATAGATGAATATTTTTTTTCCTGGGATAACCCCTCTAATCTATAATTAGTCATGTGGGGTTCATTGGATCCCAAGTGAGTTTGTTTTCGTCATATCTCCGCAAATATTGAAGGCGCCCCTCCCTCCTCTGTGCATCACGAGACACGGCATCGATTACACTTGCCACAACAAGGTGTAAGTACTAATAGTGTAAGTATTTTGGTGCCACTAACTGAAAGTTAAGAATTGGATTGGAGGAAAGTTTTAGTGCTTTGAGTGATTTTTGAAAAGTGATTGTCTTTTTATTTTAATCTGAACCCAAAGAGTATATGCAGCTAGTTTTCTCAGTCACTTCTCAATTACCTGCCATGGAGATTGTCAAAGTGTCATCTACAAATCCCTCCGTATAGTGCCCACCACAGGTTTCCTTTGGAATACAATCAATATCATCATCTTGTGGAAAGGCTAAATTGTGGCCCCACGTGGCCCGGTGTAGCACATCAACACTTAATAATTAGTGTTGAGCGAGCACTAAAATGCTTGGGTGCATGAAGCTCGGGCCGAGCTCACCGTGATACTCGGGTACCCGAGCAACGAGCCCAATGTTAGTCTATGGGAGACCCGTGCATTTTTGCGGCGGCACCCCCAGCAGTCTGTAGAAAGCCTAAAAAGTGCCCAAAACAATAGTGACAGTGCTCAAATGACATGGGGACAGCATGGGGATCGCCGCAGGAAGCATTTCTGACCCCAAGGTCACTGCTGTCAACAACGTGGTCAGAGGTATTAAGCCACTTTTACAAGCTCACAATAAAACGTTCAAAAACGAAAATGAAACTGTTTTCCTGTGAAATATGTTAAGGAACATCCTTTCCAGGGTAAAGACTTGTGTATAAAGTAAAATAAATAACCAAAAACAAAAATACTCCTACACACCTTGGGCTATGTTCACAAGTAGCATAAGATGGGTATTTGTACAGTCTGACTGAGGAAAAAAAAAAAAAAAAGAGTATTTGGATGAAAAAAAAAGGATTTTTCCTGGCCCCTGATAGCTGGGGCTAAGTCTAGCAAATTAAGAAGCAGCAGCACACAGGACTGTAATGCAGTGTTTGTTGGTATAACCACTGCGTCTCCTATACAGCCTGCCTGCCTGATATCTGGGATCGATATTAGTCCTGAGAAGGATTGTTTGTTTGATTTTGCAGGCTTTAGAGACCCTACACTACCTATTTCGCAGTATAAATCTCTCCCTAGCTCAGCAGCACTCTCCCTACACTGTCTGATCCAGAGCGACTGTGTCCAAGATGGTGGCGCCCGGTTTTAAATACTCGAGGTGACGCTGTGCGGCCAGCCAATCACTGTAATGCCCACAACCAACATGGCTGCGGCATTACAGTGAATGGCTGGCAATCCCTGCATGTTCATTGGCTACCGCCCAAGTAACCTGGAAATGCTCGGTGCTCGCCGAACATCCCGAGTAGTGAGATGCTCGGGCGAGTACCGAGCAGTGTCGAGCATGCTCGCTCAACACTATTAATAATCTAACTCTTTTACCAACAAGTCAACTTTTTTGTTTTTGAAACTTTGTGGGCAAGAGTATTGGAAAATGTCCATGGTTGGAAGTTAAATGGGCATTGTACTTTCAAACAACTTGCATTTTAAAAATCATTGTACACAATATGTAAAAAATATGGGTACATTTAACCTTAGAGTCAACTATGTAACAACAAAAATCCGAGATATATATAGTCAGATTAAAAAGGCACTCATGCAATCTTTATCTTTAAAACATTTATTTTTATTATGAAGAAATGTAAAATCCATGTAAAATAGTAAACAGGAGCTTTCCCAAGTGTAGCCAACTGATCATGCTAGACACTTGCCAGTTTAAATACCGAAGTACATATAAATCCACTTTTGTATCAGCCTAGCAGCCTTTAAGCAATTTTAACCACAGCAAAGTTTTTAAACATATTAAACTTAGGTAAAGTGCAAGTGCTTATATAATTCATATAAACTTTATGTATGGAATATAGTTTTGGGCTACTCATGATGGCAATCATTTTCAGGAGACAGTGTACTTGCAATTTGTAGAATGCAAGGTCTGTGCAAGTCAGGGCTACCACCCCGACGCTGCCGTTTCGCCTAAGCTTCTTCCACAGGGGGCATTACAACTACACTTGGGAAAGCTTCTGTTTACTATTTTACATGTTTTTTACATTTCTCTATAATAAAAAAAATGCTTTAAAAATAAAGATTCCATGAGTGACTTCTTAATCTGAGTATATGTATCTTGGATTTTTGTTGTTACATTTTAAAAATCATGTAATAAGTTAAAATTTGCAGTTATCTTTAAAAAAAATTATGTTGTTTTACCCTTGAAAAATCACTCAAAAGTGTCAATCACTAGATGTCTACTTTCTGTCTAACTTACTTTCCACTGCCTGTTGTCAAGTGTAATCCATCTCAAGCAGCAAATACATCAAGATGAATTTACAGGAAGTGGAAGTGGATTTTTATCCCTCTCATCCTGCTCTTCTTCATCTCAAACTACATACAGAGATATCACAAAGTCAGGCTATCAGATCAGGACAAGCAAGCCTTTGGATAATGACAGGCACATTGAGTGCTGGGAAGTGAGAGAAATGGAGTTCCTGCACCAATAGTGCTGACAAAATTATAATATATAAAGGAAGCAACTATTTAAAAAGAAAGGATAGCAAGCTACAGAACATGAGGACATATCCTGGGCCTATTAGACTGCTATGTTCCCTTAAAACAGTTTTAACTTGTTGTAAGGGATGAGGGCTGGCAGACCATGCTATTCGGAAGGTTTTATGTGAAAGGGCAATCAACAATCAAGTGCTTGTAAAAGCTAGAACTGTGTACAGACAGTGATTGATGGATCTATTGCCTTGTTTGAGGAAGAGACAGTTAAGAAAATATAGCCTCTTCTTTTTTTCTTTAGTGGCTCTTTGTATCAGATTAAGCTGCTCGCTAACCGAAGAGATCAATAAAATTATACTAGCTACCCATAGACACCCAACGTATCTTCTTCCCATCAGTTCTTTCCAGGAAGTATCGGCTGCTGGGTGGTATAAAGTCATATTGTCCAGAGATACGGAGCCGATTCTGCAGCAATCATAAATACTAAAGAATTATAAGGATGCTGGGAATGGCTCTCGTTTATAAGATGTGTCTCTTGTAAAATGGAGCTCTCTATTGCGAAGGCTGAAACGTTCTCAGCTTTATTCTGCTTGATGTCTGCACACGTTTTTCAATAATGCATCTCCAGTGACTCATATTGAATAAAACATATTCCGAAGCTAGACTGTGTCCATTTTATCAGCATGCTTGATAGTACATTGGTCAATATTCACTTGGTTAAACAGATGGCATCACAGTCTATAGATTTTTATAGCACCGAATGCCAACTCCAATTGCCAACAAACCTGACGTATATCCAGTGAGTGTATTTTTAAGTGACTAACAACATCCATTTTATTTAGGTCTAGTCAGTGGCTGTGGTATAAATTGTGCCCTGGAGACTGCAGAATGTAAAAGGCGAGCCTCAAAAACAAATCTAGATTCCAATTACCTTGGATTTTAACATGGATTTACATGGCATGTTATAGGATCAGTCATTTAGTGATATGTTCACTTACTTAAGTTTTGCAGAATAAAAGTCTAAACATTTTTATTTTTCATACACCAATCTAAACAAGAATATCTCTAAATTATATTTACTCACAAATGTGGAATTGTTTTGAGATAGCAATCACATTTATAGTACAACTTCTACTGAATTTTTGGGGGGGACCTATACCATGATTCATCATCTGCCAAAGCTCAATTTATTTTTTGCTTCCAATAAACTCCATGTAAATCGATTCTAAGGGGGATTCATGAATGGCATAATTTACAGTTAGGTCCAGAAATATTTGGACAGTGACATAGGTTTTGGCATTTCAACTGTTTACCAAAAACATATTCAAGATACAGTTACATAATGAATGTGGGATTAAAGTGCAGACTCTCAGCATTGAATAGAGAGAGAGAAACAGACCATCATTAGACTGAAAAAAAGAAGAAATCCATCAGAGAGCAGAAATTTTAGGAGTGGCCAAATCAACAGTTTGGTACATTCTGCAAAAAAAAGACCGCACTGGTGAGCTTGGGAACTCAAAAAGGTCTGGACGTCCATGGAAGACAACAGTGGTGGATGGTCGCAGAATCATCTCCATGGTTAAGAAAGAAAAACTCCTTCACAACATCCACCCAAGAGAAGAACACTCTTCAGGAAGTATGTGGTTCAGTATCTAAGTCTACCATAAAGAGAAGACTTCATGAGAGCAAATATTTAGGGTTCACCACAAAGTGTAACCTATTAATCAGCCTTAAAAATAGAAAGGCCAGACTATACTTTGTCAAAAAACACTTAAAGAAGCTGCCCAGCTCTGGAAAAGCATTTTTTGGACAGATGAAACTAAGATCAACCTTTACCAGAATGATGGGAAGAAGAAAGTATGGAGAAGGCTTGGAATGGCACAAGATCCAAAACACAGCAGATCTTCTGTAAAACATGGTGGAGACAGTGTGATGGCATGGGCATACATGGCTTCAAATGTCACTGGGTCACTAGTGTTTATTGATGACTGAAGCAGCCGGATGAATTCTGAAGTGTACAGGGCGATACTATCTGCTCAGATTCAACCAAATGCAGCAAGGTTGATTGGATGGCGCTTCACATTACAGATGGACAATGACCAAAAACATTTTGTGAAAGCAACCCTGAGTTTTTCAAGGCAAAGAAATGGAATGTTCTGCAATGGCCGAGACAATCGCCAGATCTCAACCCCATCAAGCGGCATTTCACATGATTAAGACAAAATTTATGGCAGAAAGACCCAAAAACCAGCAACAACTGAATTCAGCTGCACTAAAGGCCTGGCAAAGAGTCACAAAGGAGGAATCCCAGCATTTGGTGACATCTATAGATGTAGAGATTTATCATAGACTTCAATTGCAGGTAATTTTGCATCACAATCTGCAACACAAATCTGCAGCAGATGGACCTCAGTGCCCTGTGACATCGATGTGTGTGAATATTACAATGAAGGAATGTTTTGTCCTGGTTATTCTTAAGAAGAGCTTGGTGTTGATTAGGTGGACATGCTATTGAGATGGTAATATGATTCATGATTGTACTAGTAGTAGGCAACTTGAGGAAGCCCTTAAATTTGCAAAGTTTTATGCCATTAGGATGAGAGTGTATTATATTACGTGAAGAGCTGAGCCGTAATATTGGTGGTCAAAAAAAGTCACTGTAGATGATAACTTGTCATTCTGCAGTGAGGGGGATAACAACTGAAATCTGTGGTTTTGTAGTTCTGGATCTAGGATTACAGTTAGTTTGTAAGAATCTCTTGGAAGAGGACACCTGTTGGACCGAGGTTCTAGGAAGAAAGAAAGATACCTTTAAGACCTAATCCCTTAAAGTCAAGAAGTGGTGATAGAAAGACACTGGATAGTGATAAATAGGGATGGGCGAACCAGAAGTTCGAGGTCTGTACCGAACACATCTCCGGGAAGTCCATGCTACTGTTCGGGTGCGGCAGCCCAAACATCAAGTGTTTCCCACACTGTCAACTGTGTGACAGCACAAGAAACATTGGTTCTGATTGGTGGTAAGTTCATTACCACCATTCAGAGTTGTGCTGTTCCCACGTAGCAGCTGTGACCAGCGGTAAAAAGGTTACTGGTGGTCACAGGCATCGGCTGATGAGATATCAGCTTTATATTGGCTGGATATCAAAAATAGAGGGTCCTATGTGTTTTTTTAAATTATTTAAATAAATAATTTTAAAAAACGCCATGGGGTCCCCCCTATTTTTGACATCAAGCTGACATCAAGCTCACAGATTAGTAATGGAGAGGCGTTTATAAGTCACTCCCATTCCTAACCCCAAAGTCAAATGTAATAAAAACACAGCCAGAGTAAAATCCTTTATTTGAAATAAAAACACTAACTCCTTTATTTGAAAGAAACACTCCACATCCTTTCACCTATTTATTAATGTAAAAGTAAAAATAAAA
This sequence comes from Phyllobates terribilis, assembly GCF_046119375.1. Classification (NCBI taxonomy): domain Eukaryota; kingdom Metazoa; phylum Chordata; class Amphibia; order Anura; family Dendrobatidae; genus Phyllobates; species Phyllobates terribilis. The sequence goes on along the minus strand of NW_027362761.1, from coordinate 1,119,710,025 downwards.
AAGCACCATATTCCTCACCTTTTCGCCGATAATTAGTGATGAGCGAGCACTAAAATGCTCGTGTACTCGAAGCTCGGGCCGAGCACATCGTGATACTCGGGTGCTCGACCCGAGCAACGAGCCCAATGTAAGTCTATGGGAAACTCGAGCATTTTTCCGGCGGTCCCCCCGGCGGTCGGCAGAAGGTCAAAAATTGCCCAAATCGATGGGAACATTGCTCAATGAAACATGTCAGGCAGGCAGGCTGAATATATATGCAGACAGGCAGGCAGGGTATATAAGAGGGTGCATGAAAAACATAGCAGGGCTCTTGGAACACACTAGTGCCCTCCGATTTTCACGCACCCATCTCTTTAAAAAAGCCGGCAATTCAGCAGCTGCATACAGTTATAACATCAGTACCCGACAATTTAGAACAGAAAGAATAGAGCATCACACATAGTTTAGATAGATAGAAACATGTCAGTCACATATATAATAAGTACAGTGACAGTGTTGGTTACTGTACTTGTCATTTAGTTTTAAAATAAAGGATTTATAAAAAAAAAAAATTGGCGTGGGGTCCCCCGTAATTCTAGTCTCTAGCGGAGGTTAAGCAGACGGCTGGGGCAGATGTTTGAAGCCTGGGAAGGGGGTAATACCCACGTAGCTTCCCAGGCTACTAATATTAGCCCTCAGCTGAATACCTAGCCTTATAGATACCTCTCCATTACTATTCTGTGGGCTTAATGTCAGCTGACATTACAAAGCTGACATCAACCCCACAAATATTACCTCACTTACCACCGCACCAGGGTAACTGGGAAGAGACGGGCAAAGTGCCATAATTGGCGCATCTAATAGATGTGCCTTTTCTGGGGTGGCTGTGGGCTGCTATTTTCAGGCTGGGGAGGGCCAATATCCATTTTCCCAGTCTGAGAATACTAGCCCCCAGCTGTCTGATTTAGCTTGGCTGGTTGTCAAAAATGGGGGGGCCCCATGCTATTTTTCTAAATTATTTATTTAAATAATTTAAAAAAACGGCGTTGGAACCCTATATTTTTTATAACAAGCCAATATAAAGCTAACAGTTGGGGGATTCAGCCCGCAACTGTCAGCTTTACTTGTGCTAGATAACAAAAATAAAGGAGACCGCAGGTCATTTTTTAAATGTATCTATTTATTGCACAGGCGCCGGCTGATGAATACTCCAGGTGTAGGATGATTAGAGTATTACTAAGCTTTTTACTGCTGGTCACAGCTGCTGTTTGGGAACCACAGCACTATGACCAGCGGTAACAAACTTACCACCGATCAGAGCCGGTGTTTCTCGCACTATCACACAGATGACAGCATGGGAAACATCGGATGTTCTGGCTCCCCATTCATGTGAATGGGTTCCGGGTTTGAGTTTGGGTACCATTCTGGTACCCGAACCAAACTTTTTTTTAAATGTTCGGCGAACCTGACGGACCCGAACATCAAAGGGTTCACCCATCACTAGTGATAAATAGGCAGAATCTTTAAAAGTCAGGGAACTGTGACAGAACCTATACCCGTGTGAACAAAATCTCTCAAGATACTGGGGCAATGGCAGATGGAATGACAAGGCCTAGAGATCAGGGTCTGGAATTAGAAGTCGACATCTTGGCGTAGGACTATGAGAGAGACAGGTGTCTGACAAGTGGTGGGAAAGCGTAAGCAAGGTGTGAGATTGTGTTAGGTGGCACAATGAAAGTGTGAATTCTCATGAGAGCCCAGTAATATTATGTAAGTTTTGCTGGTAAAGGCACAGTACGATAACACATTATGTACAGCTCTAGTTGCAGCTGTATTTATTAAACTTGAAATTGTTAACTTATTTTGGAACGCAATTGTTTTCTTTCTTGTAAGGTAAACTGTGATGATGCTGGTGTTAGTAAAACAATCTATTTGGTAATGTAACTTTGGATGGTGGAGAATCAGTGCAGCCAGGGATTGACTGTCATGATGGAGAACAAAGGAATCAGCGATGTGGGGGGTACGCTGCCCATTAAATGTATAAAGTGCAATATTTGGCAAGTAATATTAATTTAATTTAAGTCCACAGTATGATACATTGGCTCCGGACATGAGCCTTCGTCAGCTCACAGTCAGAGAATATGTGGGCTAGTTTTTAGGTGTATTCACTTGGTGTTAGTGCTGTATTGTGGCCATTGTTGCTGTGGTTTTGTGCCTGTGGGGTGCTGTGGCCTAGAATCATGGGGACTCAGCCTTGTAGAATGGGTACTGTGGGGCACCAGGTGTCCCCCCTGCTGGTGCACTGTTGCTATGGCAGTGGTTGCACTGCTCCTTTAAGACTAGTAAAAGCTAGGCACCCACTAAGAGGTTTGCCGTGACGTGGCCGTGGGCTTTATACAATCAGAATGTTAAACTAAGAACCTCATGTTCAGTTTTATAAATTTTTGCCTAGCGGCATTAGATCAACGTATGATTTTTGGATGTGCGGTCCATGTATTTTTTCTACAGTTCTGCCATTATTCTGAGCAATTACTGAAATAGCAGGTACGTTTTAATGGATAATCTGCTTTGTTGTGTATTGAAACCTCTAGCCACATGGAATTTATCACTTCTTTATTTTTTAGTTAATTTCCCTTTAAGTGAATATTTAATTTTATGTTGAAGTAAGGAAATTGAGACAAAGAGAAAATTAGGCAGTTTCACCTTGCAAACTATGAAGACTGTATCAAGGTGTCCTACTGTATTATATGAGCGCTGTAAATCAGATTAGGAACATCCTGATTTAAGGCCAGTATGGTGCTGCTCAGTTTGTGAACAGAAGCTTTGAAATGTGGCTTTCCATTCAAAGCTTGATAGTCTCCATTGAACAGTGTGAAGAGAGATTTACTGCATTCTACTTTACATATGTTACTGCATTGATTAAAGAAACTTAAAACCAAGATTAACAGACTTATAATTCAAAGAAGGAGGTTAAATCTATAGCACCGGAGAGAGAAGCAACTAGCCATTGACTTAAACATTCTGTCACTATTGTAAATTTGCTGCACAATAAACTCAAAATAGGAAACTCTTTGCTCTCTTGTTGGAACTGGTCTATAAGTGACTTGGAGAAGACATTGAGAGTTCTTGTCCATCGATAGGTTGCCAAAATAAGTTTCAATATCAAATCTCAAAATCAAAATTTATTCAAGCTGTAAAGTATACTACTAATTCTGAATCCAAACACATACAGTTAAAAAAAAAGATTTACCAGGATTTATAATTGATGGCTTATGTTGAGGATGGGCCATCAGTAGGGATGAGGGGACCCATGGAAGTTTGGGTCCTGCTACCTTACCCGAACTTTATTCCAAAGTTTGGTTCTTCAACCAGAATCCAAACCCCATTGAAAACAATGAAGACCCGAACTTTGGATCTGGAAAAAATTTCTCTCTCTCTCTCTCTCTCTATATCTCTCTCTGCTACACTTCACCCGAAACTCCGAACTTTGCAACAGACTTCCGGGAGTAGTCTGTGTTTGGCATTTACCGTCGGACACTAGCTGTCTGGTATGGACCAGAAACTTTTAAGTTTGGGTTCTCTCATCTCTGACATAGAAACATAGAAAGGTAGAGTTGGAAGGGACCTCCAGGGTCATCGTGTCCAGCCCCCTGCTCAATGAAGGATTCACTAAACCATCTCAGACAGTTATTTGTTCAGCCTCTGTTTGAAGACTTACATTGAAGGAGAACGCACTGTAGCATCGGCGTCTCTGACCCCTAAAAGGCAGAGACGATGCCCCCCTTACCGCCGCTCTCCCGGCCAGGCGTCTTCCGGCTCTCCTGCTGCTGCTGCAGGCACGCGCAGCTTCCCGGGCACTGTGCTTAGGGCGCATGCGCGCTCCCTCCCTCTCAAAGGGGCCACACGCGCCGTCCTAAGGAGTCCCCGGCCAATGGCCGGAGGACTTCTCATATAAAAGGCACCTCCTCCAAAATGGAGGTGCCCGTGCAAGGTTGTAGCTTTGTGTTCTAAACTCTGCTTCAGCCCTCAGGTCCCGCTGCTTTTCTGACTACCAGTCCAGTCCGCCAGCCTGACTACCAGTCCAGTCCGCCAGCCTGACTACCAGTCCAGTCTGCCAGTCTGACTACCAGTCCAGTCCGCCAGCCTGACTACCTGTCCAGTCCGCCAGCCTGACTACCAGTCCAATCCGCCAGCCTGACTACCTGTCTCCGCCAGCCAAGTACACTCTCCAGCCCGACGGTCTGCCTGCAGTCCAAACCCGCCAGTCTGTCTATGGGCCAGGCTTGCCTGCCTACCCGGAAAAAGTACCAGTTACCTGCCGTGCCTACCAGCCAGCCTACCTGGAGGCTCCTCCCAGTTTCCCGTGGTGTCTGCCAGTCTGTCTACCCGGATCACCCGTCAGCCTGCCTGCCATGCTCATCTGCTGTACCGGTCAGTCCCTGCCTTCTGACCCGTGGGAGTCACCTGCTCTCATACAAGGACTCACCCAGAGTAGCACCTGGTCCCTCTGCTCGGTCCTTCCCTGGTTCACGGAGTCGATTGAGCCGCCGTGCGACTTTGGTCAGTACGAGTTGATACCTAGTTAAGCCTCTCTGGTCCCTCCTTGCACCGCAGCACAGAGGTTCCACCATCCGGATCCGTAACACTCACCACCTCTCGTGACAGACTGTTCCACTCATTGATCACCTTCACTGTCAAAAAGATTTTTCTAATATCTAATCTGTATCTTCTCCCTTTCAGTTTCATCCCATTACTTCTAGTCTTTCTTTGTGTAAATAAGAATAAAGCTGATCCCTCTACAGTGTGACATCCCTTGAGATATTTGTAGACAGCTATTAAGTCTCCTCTCAGCCTTCTCTGTTGCAAGCTAAACTCTAGTCAGTGTACGATCCATCCAGATCCAGCTCAGGGATTTCCATAAGCGGGCAGATCAAAAGGTCTGTGACTGGCGACTGTCAGGAGACTTACACCTCTAGCAATGAGCAAATTGAAGGGGTTGAGCTGCAGGACCAGGAACACACAAACACGTTCATGCCTGTATAAAATAAATTAAGGGATCATTAAATTTCGGTGAGTGCCACAGCTTCTTTGTACTGCGAATTAGCAGGGGTTCAATGAGTTCGACCCTATTGATTACAGGTCAGTTAGAAAAATCCTTTTAACTTTATGTCCAGCTATATGATAAATGATTTTTTTTATATAATTGATTTAACTATGGATTACTGCAGTTGGTATAATCATTTTACAGACTGAATAACATTTAAAGTTTTCAACCTTAAGAAATCAATAAACAAACAAAAAAAGCATCAAAACAGCCCCAAAAAAAATTCAAAAAAAATGTTTTTAAAACTTTTTATTTACCCTTCTAGTAAGTGGTGTTTCATGAAAAGTAAAGGAATGCAAGGCCCCATGATGCAAGTTATGGTGGTATGCCAACTACAATTTCAGTTTACAATACAATCTTGTAAAATAGTCCAAGTAATTATATGTTGTGCCACCATGAAACAGCATACTATAAAGTACCCGGCCTTCTTATCCTATGCATGTTTAAAAAAAAAAAATCCTCTGCGCACCTACTATTAGTAATATATAAAATCTTACTATCTTAAAGAGAACCTGTTATGTGATTGATGCTGCATAAACCAAATGGAGCATGAATCAGAGCTTGGGTGCATGATTGCTCCAGGGTTTCAGAATATAGTTTGAAGAGCCAGTTGGGCACATAGCCAGGATATATCTGTGAATGACTTGTAACTGTGCTAGGAAAAGCCAGGCAAGGGCAGCACCAGACAAAGCACGTCTATTCCTTTGGTCCCCAGATGGGCCTCCAAACTATATTCTCTTTGAAATACCAGAGCATTTCTGAGAAAAATATATCTGATTACAATTATGCAGCCAGGCTCTGATTCACACTGTACATGGTTTGAGCAGCATGAATCGCCAGATAGGTTCCATTTATTAATATTCCTAAATATTTTGTTTTATGTTTGCTGATATCAGTGTGCCTATATATTCTGCTGACAGGAAAGTACCCAACCTGTCTACAGATATCAGTGTGCCTATATATTCTGCTGACAGGAAAGTACCCAACCTGTGTGCTGATATCAGTGTGCCTATCTATTCTGCTGACAGGAAAGTGCCCAACCTGTCAGCTGATATCAGTGTGCCTATCTATTCTGCTGACAGGAAAGTGCCCAACCTGTCAGCTGATATCAGTGTGCCTATCTATTCTGCTGACAGGAAAGTACCCAACCTGTGTGCTGATATCAGTGTGCCTATATATTCTGCTGACAGGAAAGTTCCCAACCTGGCTGCTGCTATCAGTATGCCTATCTATTCTGCTGACAGGAAAGTACCCAACCTGTGTGCTGATATCAGTGTGCCTATATATTCTGCTGACAGGAAAGTACCCAACCTGGCTGCTGATATCAGTATGCCTATCTATTCTACTGACAGGAAAGTGCCCAACCTGTCAGCTGATATCAGTGTGCCTATATATTCTGCTGACAGGAAAGTACCCAACCTGGCTGCTGATATCAGGGTGCCTATCTATTCTGCTGACAGGAAAGTGCCCAACCTGTCAGCTGATATCAGTGTGCCTATCTATTCTGCTGACAGGAAAGTACCCAACCTGTCTGCTGACATCAGTGTGCCTATCTATTCTGCTGACAGGAAAGTACCCAACCTGGCTGCTGATATCAGTGTGCCTATCTATTCTGCTGATAGGAAAGTACCCAACCTGTCTGCTGATATCATTGTGCCTATATATTCTGCTGATAGGAAAGTACCCAACCTGGCTGCTGATATCAGTATGCCTATCTATTCTGCTGACAGGAAAAAACCCAACCTGTCTGCTGATATCAGTATGCCTATCTATTCTGCTGACAGGAAAGTGCCCAACTTGTCTGCTGATATCAGTGTGCCTATATATTCTGCTGACAGGAAAGTACCCAACCTGGCTGCTGATATCAGTGTGCCTATCTATTCTGCTGACAGGAAAGTGCCCAACCTGTCTGCCGATATCAGTGTGCCTATCTATTCTGCTGACAGGAAAGTGCCCAACCTGGCTGCTGATTTCAGTGTGCCTATATATTCTGCTGATAGGAAAGCACCCAACCTGGCTGCTGATATCAGTGTGTCTATCTATTCTGCTGACAGGAAAGTGCCCAACCTGTCTGCCGATATCAGTGTGCCTATCTATTCTGCTGACAGGAAAGTGCCCAACCTGTCTGCAGATATCAGTGTGCCTATATATTCTGCTGACAGGAAAGTACCCAACCTGGCTGCTGATATCAGTATGCCTATCTATTCTGCTGACAGGAAAGTACCCAACCTGTCTGCTGCTATAAGTGTGCCTATCTATTCTGCTGACAGGAAAGTGCCCAACCTGTCTGCCGCTATCAGTGTGCATATTTATTCTGCTGACAGGAAAGTACCTAACCTGTCTGCCGATATCAGTGTGCCTATCTATTCTGCTGACAGGAAATTACCCAACCTGGCTGCTGATATCAGTGTGCCTATATATTCTGCTGACAGGAAATTACCCAACCTGGTTGCTGATATCAGTGTGCCTATCTATTCTGCTGACAGGAAATTACCCAACCTGTCTGCTGATATCAGTATGCCTATCTATTCTGCTGACAGGAAAGTGCCTTATTTGGCTGCTGATATCAGTGTGCCTATCTATTCTGCTGACAGGAAAGTACCCAACCTGTCTGCTGATATCAGTATGCCTATCTATTCTGCTGACAGGAAAGTGCCAAATCTCCCTGCTGATATTACTGGGCTCATCTATTCTGCTGACAGGAAAGTGCCTTATTTGGCTGCTGCTATCAGTGTGCCTATTAGTGTTGAGCCACCCCCGTAGTGTTCGAGTTCGGTTCGGTTCGTCTAACACCCGTATGTTCGCCGAACTTTTCGTCGAACTGTTCGTCGAACACCTTCGAACACCGTTAAAACCAATGGCAGGCAAACAAAAACACATAAAAACACATAGAAAACACTTCAAAGGTGTCCAAAAGCTGACAAACTGCTCAGAAGACACAGCTAACACATGGAGAAGTGACAAGTACATATAGTCATGCGAAAAGAAAAGAGGTGGAGGAGTAAAAGGAGGGGGAGACACAGATATAGGCATGTCATGCCCTTCTAAAACCAAAAAAGTGCGAAGCCGACACGGCCAGTCCGCTCCTGCCCGTGCGACCTCCGTGTCGCCGGGTTTGTGCCAGAGCTGCGGTGGACCCTGACGGCCAGCCCCCCTCTCCCAATACTGGTGCCTGTCCGCTGGTGGGTCGAGCGAGCCCCCCTGTGGTGGAGGCAGCTCTAAGCTTTTTAATTTAAATTGTCTCTCTAATTTGAATGAGTACCCTTTAAATCCTTTTACAAGGATCTATTGGAGGGCAAGTCTCATGCCAGCAGCCTCGGTAATTCCAGCTCCAGTAGCGTCCACTAAAGCTGCTGCAGTTAAAAAGCTTTTATAAGGATCGAGCTTGGCGGTCCACCGCAAGGCGTCCTGCCGCCAGTCCCAGCCCCTGTGCCTTGGGGTGCCTCCCCGATGCTCCTCACTGAGTGTCCCGGGGGCCCGAAGCATTTCCTTTGAAAAAATTAAGTGTCCAAACTGCAGGTGGTGTAGCTTGCTTAACAGCTGGGATAATCTGCTGACTAGCAGACACTGCTACTAGGCCCAAAGTATTGCTTGGGCTAGATGCAGTTAAAAATTTGTAATTAGATACTCTCGTTGGATGCTGTGAAAGCATTCCATAGAGTCTCCTGGCACGGCATATATTATTCTCTTAAAAAGCTTGGGGTAGGGGACCCTTTTATAGCCAAAATCATGGCCCTGTATCGCAATCCGTCAGCTAGGCTGAAGATAAATGGAACATTATCATCACCTTTCATAATCACCAATGGTACAAGGCAGGGATGTCCTCTGTCCCCTCTCTTATACATCCTAGTGATGGAGCACCTGCTCTCATCAATTCACGATAACCCCAATATTAGGGGGATTGAGGTGGGAGGCACTGATTACAAGTGCTCTGCATTTGCTGATGATGTCCTAGTATATATCACTCAACCACATATATCCATCACTGCTGTTATGGCTGAAATAGATCACTTTGGTGCGTGGTCAAATTTTAAAATCAATGCAGCGAAGTCTGAGGCCCTCGATGTCTCCCTCTCCAAATCCATGCAGGATTCCATCCAGTCCAACTTTCCCTTTGCCTGGGCCTCACAGGGTATCAAATACTTAGGAATTCGTATTCATAGAGACCTCTCCCGTCTATTTTATCTTAATTTTGGACCCTTTATTGAACCACTCCATAGAGATCTTACTTCTTAGACGGTGAAGGATTTTTCCTGGTTCGGCAGAATAAATATACTGAAAATGAACGTCCTACCTAAACTCATACCTCTTCCAAACCATTCCCGTGGTAATTCCCTCAAATTTTTGGAAAAGACTAAGCAGTAGTGTTGAGCCACCCCCGTAGTGTTCGGGTTCGGTTCGGTTCGTCGAACACCAGGATGTTCGAGGAACTGTTCGTCGAACTGTTCGTCGAACACCTTAGAACACCGTCGAACACCGTTAAAACCAATGGCAGGCAAACAAAAACACATAGAAACACATAGAAAACACCTGCAAAGGTGTCCAAAAGCTGACAAACTGCTCAGAAGACACTCTCTTTAAAAAAGCCGGCCGGCAAATTCAGCAGCGGCATACACCGGTACCCGACAATTTAGACAAGAAGGAATAGAGCATCACACATAGATTAGATAGATAGAAACATGTCAGTCACACATATAAGAAGCACAGTGACAGTGTTGGTTACTGCACTTGTCATTTAGTGTAAAGGATTTATTAAAAAAAATATTAGTGTTTTCATGCACCGTCTCTTTAAAAAAGCCGGCCGGCAATTCAGCATCTGTACCCGACAATTTAGAACAGAAAGAATAGAGCTTCACACATAGATTAGATAGATAGAAACATGTCAGTCACATATATAATAAGTACAGTGATAGTGTTGCTTACTGTACTTGTCATTTAGTGTAAAGGATTTATTTAAAAAAATAATAGTGTTTTCATGCACTGTCTCTTTAAAAAAGCCGGCCGGCAATTCAGCAGCGGTACCCGACAATTTAGAACAGAAAGATAGAGCATCACACATAGATTAGATAGATAGAAACATGTCAGTCACATATATATGAAGTACAGTGATAGTGTTGGTTACTGTACTTGTCATTTAGTATTAAAATAAAGGATTTATTATTAAAAAAATTGGCGTGGGGTTCCCCTTAATTTTAGGCTCTAGCGGAGGTTAAGCGGACGGCTGGGGCAGATGTTTGAAGCCTGGGAAGGGGGTAATACCCACGGAGCTTCCCAGGCTACTAATATCAGCCCCCAGCTGAATACATAGCCTTTACTAGCTATTAAAATGGGGGACCCCCCAAAAAAAATGACGTGGGGTCCCCCCTAATTTAATAGCTAGCAAAGGCTAGGCAGACAGCTGGGGGCTGATATTAATAGCCCAGGAAGGGAGCCATGAATATTGGCCCCCTCCCAGGCTAGAAACACCAGCCGTCAGCCGCCCCAGAAATGGCGCATTCATAGGATGCGCCAATTCTGGCACTTAGCCTCGCTCTTCCACGCTGCCCTGGTGCGGTGGCAGGGGGTAATAGGGTTGGGGTTGATGTCAGCTTATAATGCCAGCTGACATCAAGCCCAGGTTAGTAATGGAGAGGCGTCTATAAGACACCCCCATTACTAACCCCATAGTCAAAGTTAAAAAAAACACAAACACCCAGAATAAAGTCCTTTAATTGAAATAAAGACACAATCCTTTATTGTTCTAAATTAAACCATACTTACCATCACGCCCATTCCAGCTGAAGCCAACGATCTCCTGCAATAAAAGAAAAATAATAAAGCAACCTCATCCTTACCTTTCCATGGTTCCCACGACAGCTTCAGCTCTGCTACATCGAGATGACAGGCTGGACCGCAGCAGAACGCTGCCATCCAGCCTGTCATCCCGCAGACACTGAGAAGCGCAGGCTTGCTTGCGCTGCTCAGCGTCTCTCTGTGACGACATCCAGATGAGCCGAGTTCATGTCCAATGAACTCGGCTCACCTCATGCACGTTACTGACAGCGTGGGAAAATTCTCACGCTGAAGCGCTGATTGCAGGAGAATTTTCCCACGCTGTCAGTGACGTGCAGGAGGTGAGCTGAGTTCATTGGACATGAGCTCACCTCATGCACATCACTGACAGCGTCGGAGAATTCTCCTGCACTCAGCACTTCAGCGTGAGAATTTTCCCACGCTGTCAGTGACGTGCATGAGGTGAGCCGAGTTCATTGGACATGACCTCGGCTCATCTGGATGCCGTCACAGCGAGACAGTGAGGAGCGCAAGCATGCCTGCGCTTCTCAGTGTCTGCGGGATGACAGACTGGATGGCAGCGTTCTGCTGCGGTCCAGCCAGTCATCTCGATGTAGCAGAGCTGAAGCTGTCGTGGGAACCATGGAAAGGTAAGGATGAGGTTGGTTTATTATTTTTCTTTTATTGCAGGAGATCGTTGGCTTCAGCTGGAATGGGTGTGATGGTAAGTATGGTTTAATTTAGAACAATAAAGAATTGTGTCTTTATTTCAATTAAAGGACTTTATTCTGGGTGTTGTGTTTTTTTTAAATACTTTACTAGAAATTCATGGCGGTCATGTCTAATACTGGCGTGACCCCATGAAATTTGGGCTTGGGGCCAGCTGATAATACCAAGCTGGCCCTAACCCCTTTATTACCCAGTGAGCCACCGCACCAGGGCCCTGGATGAGTTGGGTACAGCGCCAGAAGATGGCGCTTCTATGAACGCGCCATTTTCCGGGGTGGCTGCGGACTGCAATTTGTAGCGGGGGGGGCCCAGAAAGCTTGGGCCTCCCTGCGCTGCAGATTCCAGCCCCCAGCTGCCTAGTTGTACCTGGCTGGACACAAAAATAGGGCGAAGCCCCACATACTTTTTTTTTAATTATTTCATGAAATTCATGAAATAATTAAGAAAAAAAGGCCTTCCCTATATTGTTGTGTCCGGCCAGGTACAAATAGGCAGCTGGTGGTTGGGGGCAGCCCGTTCCTGCCTGCTGTACCTGGCTGGATACAAATATAGTGCGAAGCCCCACTTAAATTTTTTTTAATTATTTCATGAAATTCATGAAATAATTAAGAAAAAAAGGGCTTCCCTATATTGTTGTGTCCGGCCAGGTACAAATAGGCAGCTGGTGGATGGGGGCAGCCCGTTCCTGCCTGCTGTACCTGGCTGGACACAAATATAGTGCGAAGCCCCACTTCAATTTTTTTAAATTATTTCAGGAAATTCATGAAATAATTTAAAAAAAATTGACGTGGGGCTTCGCACTATATTTGTGTCCAGCCAGGTACAGCAGGCAGGAACGGGCTGCCCCCAACCACCAGCTGCCTATTTGTACCTGGCCGGACACAACAATATAGGGAAGCCCTTTTTTTCTTAATTATTTCATGAAATAATCTAAAGAAAATTGACGTGGGGCTTCGCCCTGTTTTTGTGGCCAGCCAGGTACAACTAGGCAGCTGGGGGCTGGAATCCGCAGCGCAGGGAGGCCCAAGCTTTCTGGGCCACCCCCGCTGCAAATTGCAGTCCGCAGCCACCCCGGAAAATGGCGCGTTCATAGAAGCGCCATCTTCTGGCGCTGTACCCAACTCATCCAGGGCCCTGATGCGGTGGCTCACTGGGTAATAAAGGGGTTAGAGCCAGCTTGGCATTATCAGCTGGCCCTAAGCCCGAAATTCATGGAGTCACGCCAATATTAGACATGACCACCATGAATTTCTAGTAAAGTATTTAAAAAAAACACAACACCCAGAAAAAAGTCCTTTAATTGAAATAAACACACAATTCTTTATTGTTCTAAATTAAACCATACTTACCATCACGCCCATTCCAGCTGAAGCCAACGATCTCCTGAAATAAAAGAAAAATAATAAAGCAACATCATCCTTACCTTTCCATGGTTCCCATGACAGCTTCAGCTCTGCTACATCGAGATGACAGGCTGGACCGCAGCAGAACGCTGCCATCCAGCCTGTCATCCCGCAGACACTGAGAAGCGCAGGCTTGCTTGCGCTCCACAGTGTCTCTCTGTGAGGGCATCCAGATGAGCCGAGTTAATGTCCAATGAACTCGGCTCACCTCATGCACGTCACTGACAGCGTGGGAGAATTCTCACACTGAAGCGCTGAGTGCAGGAGAATTCTCCCACGCTGTCAGTGACGTGCAGGAGGTGAGCTGAGTTCATTGGACATGAGCTCACCTTATGCACGTCACTGACAGCGTGGGAAAATTCTCCTGCATTCAGCGCTTCAGCGGGAGAATTCTCACGCTGAAGCGCTGAGTGCAGGAGAATTCTCCCACGCTGTCAGTGACGTGCAGGAGGTGAGCTGAGTTCATTGGACATGAGTTCACCTTATGCACGTCACTGACAGCGTGGGAGAATTCTCCTGCACTCACCGCTTCAGCTTGAGAATTCTCCCACGCTGTCAGTGACGTGCATGAGGTGAGCCGAGTTCATTGGACATGAACTCGGCTCATCTGGATGTCGTCACAGAGAGACGCTGAGCAGCGCAAGCAACCTGCGCTTCTCAGTGTCTGTGGGATGAGAGGCTGGATGGCAGCGTTCTGCTGCGGTCCAGCCTGTCATCTCGATGTAGCAGAGCTGAAGCTGTCGTGGGAACCATGGAAAGGTAAGGATGAGGTTGCTTTATTATTTTTCTTTTATTGCAGGAGATCGTTGGCCTCAGCTGGAATGGGCGTGACGGTAAGTATGGTTTAATTTAGAACAATAAAGGATTGTGTCTTTATTTCAATTAAAGGACTTTATTCTGGGTGTTTGTGTTTTTTTTAACTTTGACTATGGGGTTAGTAATGGGGGTGTCTTATAGACGCCTCTCCATTACTAACCTGGGCTTGATGTCAGCTGGCATTATAAGCTGACATCAACCCCAACCCTATTACCCCCTGCCACCGCACCAGGGCAGCGTGGAAGAGCGAGGCTAAGTGCCAGAATTGGCGCATCCTATGAATGCGCCATTTCTGGGGCGGCTGACGGCTGGTGTTTCTAGCCTGGGAGGGGGCCAATATTCATGGCTCCCTTCCTGGGCTATTAATATCAGCCCCCAGCTGTCTGCCTAGCCTTTGCTAGCTATTAAATTAGGGGGGACCCCACGTCATTTTTTTTGGGGTTCCCCCATTTTAATAGCTAGTAAAGGCTATGTATTCAGCTGGGGGCTGATATTAGTAGCCTGGGAAGCTCCGTGGGTATTACCCCCTTCCCAGGCTTCAAACATCTGCCCCAGCCGTCTGCTTAACCTCCGCTAGAGCCTAAAATTAAGGGGAACCCCACGCCAATTTTTTTTAATAATAAATCCTTTATTTTAATACTAAATGACAAGTACAGTAACCAACACTATCACTGTACTTCATATATATGTGACTGACATGTTTCTATCTATCTAATCTATGTGTGAAGCTCTATTCTGTCTGTTATAAATTGTCGGGTACCGCTGCTGAATTGCCGGCCGGCTTTTTTAAAGAGACGGTGCATGAAAACACTATTATTTTTTTAAATAAATCCTTTACACTAAATGACAAGTACAGTAATCAACACTGTCACTGCACTTCTTATATATGTGACTGACATGTTTCTATCTATCTAATCTATGTGTGATTCTCTATTCCTTCTATTCTAAATTGTCGGGTACCGCTGCTGAATTGCCGGCCGGCTTTTTTAAAGAGACGGTGCATGAAAACACTATTATTTTTTTTGATAAATCCTTTACGCTAAATGACAAGTACAGTAAGCAGCACTTTCACTGTACTTCATATATATGTGGCTGACATGTTTATATCTATCTAATCTATGTGTGAAGCTCTATTCTTTCGGTTCTAAATTGTCGGGTACCGGTGTATGCCGCTGCTGAATTGCCGGCTTTTCATGTTTCACTGTTGGCACTGTTCCCATCGATTTGGGCAATCACTGTAATGCCACAACCACCATGGCTGTGGCATTACAGTGAGTGGCAGACAATCCCTGCATGATTGGTGCTCTAAATAGCGCCAGGCATGCAGGACACGCTTTTGGTGCACGAACAGTTATCGAACATAACCTCGAACAGCCGAATTTTTTGCAAATCGTTCGGGTTCGTCGAACAACTCGAACACCGCCCAAAACAGCTCGAATTTGAGATTGGCGAACAGTTCTAGTCGAACACCGCTCATCTCTACTAAGCAGTAGCTTTTGCAGATTTATCTGGGCAAGTGGGCATCCACGCATTCGGGGGGACGTTCTGATCAGACACAAACAAAAGGGGGGCCTTAGCCTTCCAGATTGTAGAAGGTATTACATGGCAGCAGTACACGCTAGAATCCTGGACTTCATCATTCGGAGGGTAAATTGTGGGTCAAAATAACTCAATACATTTGTCCAAAAGCTCTTACCACTCTCCCATGGTGCGCCCATTTAATTGTCCCCTCTCTTGGCCTCATGTCCATAAAGTACTTATGCCACTGCTTTGGCTTTGAGATCCCCAAAAAAAAGCTTATCCTCAATCGACCCCCAGGGCCCCTTGCTCCCGATTTCAGATAATCCAGATTTCCCACCAGGACTATCTGCAAATAGATTTCTCGGTTCAAATAAATCCCATCCGATATTATTTTCTCATGTCATCTCCAATACTTCGCTGCTCCCCATCAATGACTTGTTACAGGGAAGAGCCACTTCACCGAAGGCTAATTTTGAATATAGCCAGTTACAACACTTCTATTCAACTGTGAAGAATTGCACACATCTTCATAGAGATCTCACAAACTTTGAAAAATTGAGCCTATCATTGTCACCCCCTACACACTCCATCTCGCTACTGTATAATCTCCTCATTGCCCAGGTAACTGACAATAGGCCAGGATTCTGCGGTGCATGGGAAAGGGAACTGGGGAAGTCCTTCTCTGACTCACAATGGGATAAATGTATCTTCCTAACACATAAAACCTTAATAGGGTCCAAAGCTCAGGTAACCTCCTTCAAAATTATCTCTAGATGGTACCGGGTACCAGCAGTCCTTCATAGATGGTATCCAGTGGTCTCAGATAGATGTTGGAGATGTGGGGAGGGGGAAGGGACAATGTCACACATATGGTGGGCATGCCCTATAATAAATGCATTTTGGGCAACGGTGGTTCCCATGATTGAGAAAATAACTGGTTTGACTATCCCTAATACGCCAGAAGCCCTCCTTTTATCAATGTTACCAATAAGTAAACGAAGTTATAAAAGGTCATCAATAGGCTACCTAATACAGGCGGCTAAGAATGTCATTCCATGACACTGGAAAAGCAGAGACCCACCCACTGTGGAGGAATGGTTTGAGGAGATCTCCCTCCTTAATAGGATGGAGCATCTGATTGCCATCTCACCGGCTGATGTTGATAGATACTGTGTGATTTGGAGGGATTGGATTGATTTGCAAAACTCTGACGCCTACCATCTAGCCCCCAACTGAAGTTATCCGTCATGTCAGCACAACAATGATCATAATCACACTCTATTGATTGGTGGTCTGCCGTGGTCCGCTCCCTCTCTCTCTATCTTTCATATGGAAAAATACATGCTTGATCTGGATATTGATGGAAAACCCTCCCTGTACCCCCCAATGTACTGTCGTTATGCATAGATTTATAGTTATACTACCCCTTTTACTATGTATATTGTATTTTCTTGTACTTTTTCAACACAAAAATAAAAAAAAACTTGAATTTGAAAAAAAAAATTGTAATTAGATCTACAGGCGGTGGCTAATCTGCTGACTAGCAGACACTGAAGCTTTGGAGCAGACCTCTGATTCCCAGGCTATAGTATGAGTAAACAGCTCTTCAGACTCAACCATCTGTGTTACCCCAAGCCATAGTGTATGTAGTTTCTTACGGTTAAAAGGGGGGGGGGAGACCCGACCCACCTGGAATTGATGATGGCAACATCATGTAAAACACAGCAAGGGGACTCCAAAAAGAGTCTCCATTTTTTCCCAAAATTGTGGCACAGACACCACTTAAGTGGCAACAATTGTCCCAGAGTTGCTTAAAATGGTTGGTGAGGTGATTTTCCAAAATACTCAAGCTTTTAGTCTCCCCAGAATGACACAGGTGGGGCAGATGGTGGTTGTCCCGACCCGCTAGGCAGCATTGTAGCACAGTGAGCTTCACACTGCAACTTATGCTTCATATCCATGAGACGGTTCATGCATGAAGTACTCAAACTATGGATTTTTTGGCCTCTACTTAGCTTTTGGAGTATATTACCGCACCACCGATGGGAGAGGTGCTCGAGTAGGGGCCTAACCCGTAATGTAGTAAATAACCTCGGCACTCAAGGTATATTAAATGTGAAAGTTTATTACAATCATGGTCCAATCCCAAAAAAACAGTAGACGTTTCGGCCAGTCAGTGGCCTTCATCAATACAATCTATAAACATAAATGGACACCATAGATTATAATATGAAATTACAAAAATAAAGGAACAGATCAAAATTGCATAGTGATCATACGCCGGCATTGAGAACATGCATAAAACATAGCATAATAATAGTGAGGAAGCTTCAAAAGTGACACATACCAGGTGTGGATTGCAGTGAATCCAGAGAAACAGGCAAGTGTCACTGGGAGTACAGGTAAGTCCTGTGGGAGGATGTAAGTCAAAGTGAGTAACCAGAGCTCACAATACTAATAGGGGGTGCCGCATACTGTCCTATTGGGGTGTACCTGTACGTCCTGGAAGTGGTCCTATGATTCCAACGCGGAGTCCACCGCTAGTTGTGGGAGGAGTGACCTCATGGGTTCGAAATTGCCGCTATTTATAAGCCCTAAGGTTGGGGAGGGCGTTATTGACGTCGCCAGTGAGGTGAGTGGAACGCACCCAGCAACGTTGCTGTATGTGTGTGTGTTCCTTGGAGAACCGGAAGTGACGTTTCCGGAAGTGACGTCACCGGATACGCGAAAAACGGAAGTCAAGTGCGTTCCACGTATAAGGACTTGCGTTCCACCAGGGAAAAGGAAGAGGAGGGGAGCTTGAGAAGCGATTTTTACAAAGCAGATATGTGGAGAACAAATCGCTTAGACAGGGTGCATTGTGCTTGGGTGGTCCTGTGTCCAGGTGGCAGGATGAGACATGTGGAGGTGACATCAGATGAATATACAAAGAATATGTTTATTTGAAACAAAGTACACAATCATTAGAAGAATATCAATAGTGTATCACATAAATAGTATAACCAATCACTGTGTTTCAAATAAAGGATAATAGGTCGTAATCTCTGTTGAGGCCCCTGGGGGTAAGGGATTGTAATTCGTGTATCCAAAACGCCTCCCTCTGTTTGAGAAGGCGTACACGATCTCCGCCCCTATGCGGTGTTGAAACCTGCTCTAGTATTTGGAATTTGAGTTGTGAGATTTGATGACCTGCTGAGTGGAAATGGAATGGAATGGGTAACAGGTTCTTGCAGCGGATAGTTGATTTATGTTTAGAGATACGATCTCTAATCGGTTGCGTAGTTTCCCCAACGTAAATAAGACCGCATGGACATTTAATCAGGTAGACAACGAATGACGTGTCACATGTGAAATAGTCCTTGATCTTATATCTCTTCCCAGACAGTGGGTGGTGAACAGTATCACCTCGTAACACATTGTTACATTGTCTACATTGCAGGCAGGGAAAGGTACCGGTTCTGGAGGAACCTCTGTCTAGGACCTAAATTCTGGCTTCCTATGTCTGCCCGTATAAGGCTATCTCTCAGGTTTGTGGATCGTTTGAAGCACGGTAAGAATGGTGTCTGAAAAGAGGGGATGTCTGGATAACCTGTACTCAAGATGCCCCAGTGTCGTCTGATAGCTTTATGGATTAAATATGCATATGGGTGATAGGTATGTACAAAAGGGATGCGGTCTCTCATAGGCGGATTAGGACGCTTAGGTTTTTGGAGGTTCGGATTCCAAATGGATGTGGGATATCCCCTTTGTACAAATTTGTCCTTCATCTCCTGTAATCTTGTTTGTTTAAGATGATCGTCAGTGACGATTCTTTCAATTCTTTTGAATTGCGACTGGAGAATGGAGCGTTTCATAGTCATGGGATGATTGCTAGTGAAATGTAGTAGGCTATTGCGATCAGTGGATTTAGAGAACAGGTCTGTGGTGAGGTTGCCATATTGATCTTTCATAACCTCGGTGTCCAGGAAGCTCACATGATTCGGGTTATGGGTCAATGTGAAGTTGAGGTTGGGCCAGGCTGTATTGATATCCAAAAAGAATGTCATTAGGGAGTCTTGTGGGCCCACCCATATGCAAAAAATGTCGTCTATATATCTTTTCCTGACGATTGGAAATTGTTGAAATAGTGCATGGGGATAGACGACATCTTGTTCAAAAGCGGACATATAGCAATTTGCATATGGGGGGGCCACATTGGACCCCATTGCGGTCCCCCTGACTTGGAGGTAATATGTATCTTGGAATAAAAATAAATTCTGCGTGAGAACTATGTGTAGGAGGTCAATGCAAAGGTTGGAAACCCTGGAGTCGATATGAGAAGATTCTAGTAAGCGTTGGGCCGTAACGATTCCATGTTCATGTGGTATGGAGGTATAATATGATTGTAATAAACTTTCACATTTAATATACCTTGAGTGCCGAGGTTATTTACTACATTACGGGTTAGGCCCCTACTCGAGCACCTCTCCCCATCGGTGGTGCGGTAATATACTTCTACTTAGCTTTTGGTGACAAATGTTACAGATAACACGAGTTGGGTCATCCTTATCGATCTGAAAAAATGCACAAGCTATGCAAGGTTTAGAGCCCATGCGACTCTGCTACTAGCAATACTATCAAATGATTGGCTGGGTTAGATGCAGAGCGTCTGGGTTTGGTTGGGGGTCCCCACAGTCTGCCTAGGCTAGATGCAGTTAAAAATTATTATTAGATACACAGGCGGTGCAGCTTGCTTCGCAGTTGGGCTAATACGCCCAAAGTATTGGTAGACTCTATACTAAATAAGGAAGGATTCACTGACTGTGGTGGCCCCTCCGTGGGCCGTGGCGATTGGTGGAGATTTGGTGGATGATTATAGGAGAAAGCTCCATAATAGAGAAAGTTGGTGGATTTATACTTTAAATACACTTGTACCAGCGGGTTTAAACATCAGACATGATTTGATGTATCATTATGAGTGATCATTTATAGATTATTATTATATATATGTTCCTCTTTTCTTCTTTTCTTTTTCTTTTGGATTATTTACATTTATATGCATTGTTTCTATGCTATACGATTTTAACATGGTATGTGTGTTTAAATTTCAAATTAACTCAGCCTTGAACAGGTGCATAGCAGGACATGACATATAAATACCACTTCCTTGCTGTTTTTTTGCTATGCATTGATTAAGAACCTTTAGTTTGAAACGCGTTTGCTGTTCTTCTCCAAGTGGACTTTTAAAATATTTTTTGTATGACCCAATAAAAAGTGGATTTTAGAAGATTTGTTCAGCTGGATCTTCCTGGTTCCTCATGTTCGTCTGGTAGCACTCCTGGCTCCGTGCTGTTGATCTTCTAGGTGGGTGAGCTGATTTTTTCCTTTCTTTTTCTGCCATGTGGCGATTGGTCATTCACTTTCGCTGCCCCTTACTCAACGAATTCACAAACATCTCCCGTCGGTTTGGAGTCCCATTATGCCCAACCAAAAACATAGGCCCCACAGCTAAAAAAAAATCGTTCTTAGGCATCGAAATCGACACCACAGCAAGGTTGTTCCACCTTCCATGGGAAAAAATACCAAAACATTACACCTGATCTAGGTTTTTTGCTCAGTATGGAAAGTAACACTACAGCAGATGCAAGTATTACTAGGTCTCCTCGTGTTTGCGAGCCGGGTGATGCCAGTCGGAAGGGTTTTTTCTCTTCATTTATCGCCCGCAACAAAAGGGGCATCTAAACCGAGTCATACAATCAGAATCAGCAGGCAGCTATGGGCGGACTTAGAGGTGTGGAAAACCTTCTTATAATCATTCAACGGTCACACGTTATTTATATCAGCAGAACAGTCCAACATTCAACTAAGATTATTCACCGGGGCGGCAGAATCAGGCGGATATGCAGCGATACTAAATAACCAATGGTGCACAAGTTTATGGCCTCCGTATTGGGCAGAACAAGTGCTGACAAAAAAAACAGACAGTCCTGGAACTGTTTCCAATAGTGGTAGCAATAGAAATATGGGGCGCGCGCCTGGCTAACAAAAATATACTCTTCATAACAAAAAACACCAGCCTAGCGCACTTCATTAATAATATGGCATCATCATCTCTCCCAGTGCTAGGCCTACTATGCCAGCTAGCATTCCTGTGCCTAAAACACAATGTATGGATCCGCGCTAGCCACGATGCTGAGGGGTCTAACGCTGCTGCTAACGCTTTATCACAAATCAATTGGCAGATTTTCACAAAGCTCCTCCCCATCGCCCACCCATCAGGCAACAGTTGCCCAGCCTCCCTATGGGATCTAGTGGAGAATAGTTGATGCCATTAATCAGAGCGTCAGTTGCCCCCTCGATGTGGCAAGCATACGGTAAGGCATGGGAAGAGTGGACACGACTAGTAGCAGGCAGATGGGTTGACCAATGTGAACAAGCCAGATTACAAGTCACCATAGAATTTCTCCACCAGCTAATGATGAGGGGCATATCAGGGGCGTCAGCGCAGCGGTGGCTGACCAGAGTAGCATTTCACTTCCAACTACTGAATTGGGGACATGTGACAAAGAGATTCATCATCAGACAATCCATGAAAGGGTGGAAAAGGGGTCAGCCAAATCAGGAGTGTAGACGTCCCGTCCCGTGTCACTAAAACTGATTTCTCACATCATATCCCTAACACCATTAACATGATACTCACAATTCGAAGCAACACTACTGTCTACTGTATTTGCGATCGCCTTCTTCGGGGCGCTATGCATAAGCGAATTAGTCCCTCAATCCAAAATTAACACCAGTGGAGGCTTATTACGCCAGGATGTAGTCATAGCCAATAATACCTCTACGCATGCGCAAATCGAAAACGGTTCCAGCGGGCAGGGGCACTTGGGTACTTCTACAACCCACAAATGGTACGCTGAGTCGGGTAACAATAGTAAAAACATATATAACCATCAGATCACAAAGTAATTTCTTCCTATCATACATTGATGGAACGCCATTATCAAGATACCAGTTCCAGGCTATATTGAATAAATGCATAACATCGGCAGAGAACCACCCCAAAGATTATGGGACACACTCATTCCGCATAGGCACGGCCACGGAAGCAGCAAGAGCAGGACTGTCACAAACGGAAGTTCAGAGGATAGGGAGATGGCGATCCACGTGTTTGGCGAGATACATAAGACCGGACTTGTTATCCTAACTTGGTTTGTTTCATTTACAAGTGACGCTAGGCCAACAGTGTGGGTGATAGGCCACTCGTATATATATTGTGCAGAAAAAAGGGTGAAAGTCCGCCCAGGCGGGAGGAAATTTGAGTTTCATAACACATATTTGAACTGGAGAGGTATTAGAGGCCTGCAATGTCCACAGGTACTAATGGAGGTAATCAAGGTAGGGAGAGAGGCAAGAGGTCTGGTCATCTTAGTTATACAGGCCGGGGGAAATGACCTAAGTTATCACAAGAGTGCATAACTAATGGCAATAATGAAACTAGACACTGAGCGCTTCAGAGAATTTTTCACAAAAATAGTCAGAGATTGTGCCGAGCGCGGTATGGCAAGGTGCCCGAGACATCACGGCCATCGAACGGACAAGGCGGCTAATAAATATTTGGATGGCAAAATTTAGAAGAGACAGAGTCGGACAACTGGGAGGAGATAAAGCAGGCCTCATACGGCCCGACTGTGTTCACTTAATGGATATTGGACTGGACATATTCCTGTCAGGACTCCAGGACGGAGTGGAACAAGCGTTAAGAGTGATGGATGGGCATCAGAGTCCTGCATACGAGTACGCAGGATCCTCCGTGGCCTGGAAATAGAAAGGACATGTTGGAAAGTTACACTTGTTGGCCAACTTGCCGTTGTAGAGACTGGAGACACAGGGCAAGCTGCAACAAGCTGAATTATTTTAGAAATAAAATGCCTTTCTAATGTAATGAGTATAAGCAGTTAATAAAGCTGTGACTGATCCTCACTCATCCAGTTGTAAGAGTTGCATGATTGTATTGTCAATGAAAGGGGGGCAGTAGGGGGCTGAGCGTCTGGGTTTGGTTGGAGGTCACCACAGTCTGTCGAGGCTAGATGCAGTTAAAAATCATTATTAGATACACAGGCGGTGCAGCTTGCTTCGCAGCTGGGTTACTACGCTGACTAGCAGACACTGAAGCTTTGGAGCAGACCTCTGAGTAAACAGCTCTTCAGACTCAACCATCTTTGTTACCCGAAGCCATAGTTTATGTAGTTTCTTGCAGTTAAAAGGGGGGGGGGAGACCCAACCCACCTGTAATTGACGATGCCAACGTCACGTAAAACACAGCAAGGGGACTCCAAAAAGAGTCTCCATTTTTTCCAAAAATTTGGGGCACAGACACCACTTAAGTGGCATCAATTGCCCCAGAGTTGCTTAAAACGGTTGGTGAGGTGATTTTAACAAATCCTCAAGCTTTTACTCTCCCCAGGATGACACAGGGGTAGAATAGTCCTTGCGGATCCATGATTTGTTCATCTTTATGAACGTGAGTCTGTCTACATTGTCAGTGGACAGCCGCGTGAGCTTATCTGTCAGCACACCACCAGCAGCGCTGAACACACGTTCAGAGAGAACAAAAATTATTATTAATTTGAAAGCTGGTGGATCTTAGTATAGATGGCCTAATAGAATGAGTACCACACACTGCTACTATGCCCAAAATTATTTTTCAGACAAGATGTAGCTAAAAATTATTATTAATTTGAAAGCTGGTGGAGCTTAGTATAGATGGCCTAATAGAATGAGTACCACACACTGCTACAGGCCCAAAATTATTTTCCGGGCTAGATGCAGCTAAAAATTATTAGTAATTTGAAAGCTTAAAACGGTTGGTGAGGTGATTTTAACAAATCCTCAAGCTTTTACTCTCCCCAGGATGACACAGGGGTAGAAACGTCCTTGCGGATCCATGATTTGTTCATCTTTATGAACGTGAGTCTGTCTACATTGTCAGTGGACAGCCGCGTGCGCTTATCTGTCAGCACACCACCAGCAGCGCTGAACACACGTTCAGAGAGAACGCTGGCTGCGGGGCATGACAAGATCTCCAAGGCGTGAGTGGCGAGCTCTGGCCATTTATCCAGATTGGAAGCCCAAAAAGAGCAAGGGTCCAGTGACACAGTCATGGCTTTGATGTTCACTTGGAGATACTCCTGTACCATCGTCTCTAGGCGTTGACTATGTGTCAGACTTCTTGCCTCCTGTGGCCTTGCAAAGGATGGGCTAAAAAAGTGGTGAAAGGATTCCGCAAAATATCTGTTACCAGCAGATACTGTGTTTCTGTTACGGTTTGAGTGCTGAAGACTCGACAGTCCCACGGTTGGCAAGTTAGAACTGTGAGATTCACTACGTGCACCACTGGTGTTTTGTGGAAAAGCACATGTAAGATTCTGCAACAGTCTCTGCTGATACTTCTGCATGCGTAAATACCTTTCTATGGCAGGAATTATTTTGGCAAATTTACTTTTGTACCGGGGATCTAAGAGTGTGGCAACCCAGTAGTCAGGATTATTTTGAATTCTGACAATTCGAGGGTCTTGTTGCAGGTAGTGCAGCAAGAAGGCACTCATGTGTCTTACGCATCCAGGAGCACCAAGTCCCTGTTGTGTTGGTGGCGAGGTAAGAATCATGCTTCCTTCCTCTGCCCTCTCCCCCCAACCTCGCACAACAGAAATGTGATCAAGGTCTCCCTCATCTGATGAGTCTTCCATGCCCATCGCCAGTTCGTCCTCCACTTCTTCCTGGGCTCCTGCACCTTCCTCACTAGTTTGGCTGCTACCATGCGCCCTGGTTAATCCCTCTCCCCCACCCTCCCATGCCTGCCGCCTTGGTGCTGCCGACCGTCTGGACCTTGCAGATGTTAGCCCTTCCGCATACAACTCCTCCTCCTCTACTTCCTCCACCTCCTCTTTTGCCACCACCTGACTCCGAATTCTGTTTAACATGTGCAGCTAAAAATTATTAGTAATTTGAAAGCTGGTGGAGCTTAGTATAGATGGCCTAATAGAATGAGTACCACACACTGCTACAGGCCCAAAATTATTTTCCAGGCACGATGCAGCTAACAATTATTAGTAATTTGAAAGCTGGTGGAGCTTAGTATAGATGGCCTAATAGAATGAATACCACACACTGCTACAGGCCCAAAATTATTTTCCAGGCAAGATGCAGCTAAAAATTATTAGTAATTTGAAAGCTGGTGGAGCTTAGTATAGATGGCCTAATAGAATGAGTACCACACACTGCTACAGGCCCAAAATTATTTTCCAGGCAAGATGCAGCTAAAAATTATTAGTAATTTGAAATCTGGTGTAGATTAGTTTAGATGGCCTAATAGAATGAGTACCACACACTGCTACTATGCCCAAAATTATTTTCCGGGCAAGAGGCAGCTAAAAATTATTAGTAATTTGAAATCTGGTGTAGATTAGTATAGATGGCCTAATAGAATGAGTACCACACACTGCTACTATGCCCAAAATTATTTTCCAGGCAAGATGCAGCTAAAAATTATTAGTAATTTGAAAGCTGGTGGAGCTTAGTATAGATGGCCTAATAGAATGAGTACCACACACTGCTACAGGCCCAAAATTATTTTCCAGGCAAGATGCAGCTAAAAATTATTAGTAATTTGAAAGCTGGTGGAGCTTAGTATAGATGGCCTAATAGAATGAGTACCACACACTGCTACTATGCCCAAAATTATTTTCCAGGCAAGATGCAGGTAAAGATTATTAGTAATTTTAAAGCTGGTGGAGCTCAGTATAGATGGCCTAATAGAATGAGTACCACACACTGCTAATATACCCAAAAGGTTTTACTTGGCTAGGTGCAGTAAAAAATTTGTATTACATACACATGTGGTGTAGCTTGCAACACAGATAGGCTACTCCACTGACTAACACACACTGCAAGAGGCCTAAAAGGATTTGCTTAGCTAGATTTAGCCAAATGCTGTGAAAAACACTTGCACAGCACTAAAACAGACCTGCCTGTCAAAACGTGATAGGAACTGATGTAACCTAGCCCTTAAAAGGGCTGCAATTACAACTAGTCACTACTCCCAACCTATCTGTCTATTTAAGAGCACAGACCTGCCTGCTAAAAGTCGTAGGAAATGCTGTAACCTAGCCCTCAAAAGGGCTGCAATTACAAACTAGTCCCTACTCCCAAGCAATCTGTCTATTTCACTTGCAATTCACACAGTTATACTGTATAGCGCGCACACAGCAGCAGCGGTGCCGTCTAACACTCAGCTGCAGCAGTGAGAAAATGGTGGCGACGGGGAAAATGGCTGGGTCTTATAGGGCAAGGACATGTGACATACACAGCCAATGACACATGCCCTTGCTTGTGTGAAAAAAAGCACTTCGCTTCGTGTGTGCGCTGCTGATAGGCTGACAGACTGCACCTCCCCACTGTAAATGCGGGAAAGAGAAAAAAAGATGGAGATCTTCATTATTTCTGCAGAGATCCATCCCATGCCCCTCCCCCCGCCCCGCTGTACACTCAAACTGCGTTTTAACATTGATTATCAGCATTACTGTGAAAAAATCCAGTTACGATTTTGGTGCACGAACAGTTATCGAACATAACCTCGAACAGCCGGATTTGTTTCAAATCGTTCGGGTTCGTCGAACGGCTCGAACACCGCCCAAAACAGCTCGAATTTGAGATTGGCGAACAGTTCGATTCGAACACCGCTCATCTCTAGTGCCTATCTATTCTGCTGACAGGAAAGTGCCAAATCTCCCTGCTGTTATTACTGGGCTCATCTATTCTGCTGACAGGAAAGTGCCTTATTTGGCTGCTGATATCAGTGTGCCTATCTATTCTGCTGACAGGAAAGTGCCCAACCTGTCTGCTGATATCAGTGTGCCTATCTATTCTGCTGGCAGGAAAATACCCAACCTGTCTGCTGATATCAGTGTGCCTATCTATTCTGCTGGCAGGAAAATACCCAACCTGTCTGCTGATATCAGGGTGCCTATCTATTCTGCTGACAGTCAAGTACCCAACCTGTCTGCTGATATCAGTGTTCCTATCTATTCTGCTGACAGGAAAGTGCCCAACCTGTCTGCTGATATCAGTGTGCCTATCTATTCTGCTGACAGGAAAGTGCCCAACCTGTCTGCTGATATCAGTGTGCCTATCTATTCTGCTGTCAGGAAAATACACAACCTGTCTGCTGATATCAGGGTGCCTATCTATTCTGCTGACAGTCAAGTACCCAACCTGTCTGCTGATATCAGTGTGCCTATCTATTCTGCTGAGAGTCAAGTACCCAACCAGTCTGCTGATATCAGTGTGCCTATCCATTCTACTGACAGGAAAGTGCCTAACCTAGCTGCTGATATCAGTGTGCCTATCTATTCTACTGACAGGAAAGTGCCTAACCTAGCTGCTGATATCAGTGTGCCTATCTATTCTGCTGGAGGGACAGTACCCAGTCTCCCTGCTGATAATTCTGGCCTCATCCAATCTGCTGACAGGTAAGCGCCTTATTTGGTTTGTGATATCAGTGTGCCTATCTTTTCTGTTGACAGAAAAGTGCCTAACCATCTGGAAAATAACACTCTGTCTCTCCAACCTCTTGAAAGGAAGGTGCCTAATCGTTGTGCTCATGTAGAGATTTTAATCACCCTCCAGAAATAAATGTATGTACCAAAAGGTTTAATGGTCTTCTTCCTCTTGTTCTAGGTGTTCTTCTTCTTCTCAGTGTTTTTCCAGGTGTTTACGGATCGTATTATTTCAAAGCACTTTACTGACTGTATAATTTCTTGCCTCTGCTGGCTTGACAGCGACTGACCATCAGCTGTTTCTGTTCAATGAATTATATAAAAAAATAACCATTCTTCCTTCAAGAGTGTTCTTAACTTTTGAGCAGGTGCCAAGCAGAACTTCAGGCAAAGTAGAGTGGTTGTGCTAACAGTGAAGAGCTTGTAACCAGTCACCACAGCAGCAACGCTTAGATGAGTATTGCGATCAGCACACATCAGTTTTATAACGTCAATTTTTCCATTCTAGTAAAAGGGTGGATTTTACCAGTGGGACACCTATGAAGTTAGCCATGAGCTCTATAGCCACCTGGAGGTGCTTTATTAACCACAGCTTTGATGACATGTTTCCATTTAAATATAGAGAACCGCTCATAAATTAACTGAGACTAGTTTCTTATTGCATTCTTCAGATAAATACTAGCCACAAGTTCTGTGTCTTTTTAAAGTAATCCTGTAATCTCCCTTCTGAGCCTCTCAGGCCATGATCCATGGTACAGAAAAATAACTATGAACGTGGAATGTAGTTGTAAGTTCTTAAAAAATTAAGGTCCAGCACTAAATGCAAGGAGTATAAATCTGTAGCCAATCACTCTGTACACAAGGAGGGAATTACTAGTGAAATGAGCTAATAATGTGGATTTAGTACAGCTATTGCTTGGTTGAAAGTGGTCAAAATATAGCGTAAAAAGCCTGAAGAAACTTGAATATATACCACTATTATACCATTATATAGATATGCCACCATAAACACACCACCAAATGCACAAGCCCATCATCATATTTAGGGTTTGTATAATTTGCATTCTGAATATTGTCGCATGACTCGGTCTTAATACTAATAAACATCTTCACATTCAACATGATTTTTGGCAGGCTAAAGTAATATGGCTTTAATATAGGTTTTCCACATGTCAATTTAGTCCTTTTTGTTGCATTTAAGAACAAATACTAGATAAGTTGTAGTGAGGAGGGAAATAATTGGCCAGTATGAAATATGGCTGACAATTTGCAGGCCATACATGTTGTAATTAGAGTTTTAGAAGTGACTACACAATGTTACTATCAAGTCAAAAGTGAAAAATAAGTGCTCCAAAACGGGAGCCATCAATAGGGCAAATGGCTTCTTTTTTATTATTTTGTGTGTAGATAAAACATGTCCAGTGTCCTTTCCACAAACTTTGCATAAATCAATAATACAAGTGAATACAAGAAGCTTTGCAAAATATCATAACAGAGAAAAATTATTCTGTCTCCTCTTTTGAGTCACTTTTTCCCCTCTGGCTCTTGAACTCATCATTTACACTGAAAAACAGCTACAATCTGTCTTGGTTAAAGAGGATCTTTCACCAAATTTTTCTCTTTGAACTGGACACATGATGCAATAGTGGCAGCAAAACGGAATGTAACATTTGTTATTTTATTTTTTTATTTTTGCCTCTCCGTTATGAGATATTAGCAATCAAAGTATTTGGCACCTAGTGAGCTAACTTATGTTAAAGAGTTTGTCCACTACTTTTACATTGATGACTGATCCTTAGAATAGGTCATCAATGTCTGATCGGCCGGGGTCTGCCACCTGACTACCCCGCTAATGAGCTGTTATCTGTGTCGGCGGTGGCAGCCGCCAGCTTGAAGTTCTCACTTGTGGAGGTGATCGTCTTCTGATAGTGTCCACCGCAGGGTGCTACACATCCGTCTCCTATTGAATGGAATAGGAGGCGGATGTGCAGTACCAAGTTTCGGAAACTACCAAAAGATGGCTAAGACGGCTCAGCAAGTAAGTACTTCCGGCCGCCGATACTGATAAGAGCTGATCGGCAGAGGTGCCAGGTGTTGTACCCAAACCGATCAAACATTGATGACCTATCCTAAGGATTGTTCACCAATGTAAAAGTAATGGACAACGTCTTTAAGTCCAAGTTGGTTCTATCAAATAGTTTTCACTGATGTGCAGTACCAAGCCTCGGCCACTACCAGAAGATGGAGCAGCTAAGCAAGTGATTACTTCTGGCCGCCAACACTGATAACAACTGATCGTCAGGGGTGCCGGGTGTCAGACCTCAGCTGATCAGACATTGATGACCTATCCTAAGGATAGCTCATCAATGTAAAGTAATGGACAACCTCTTTAAGTCCAAGTTGGTTCTATCAAATAGTTTTCACTGAGAGTGTGTACTTCTTTCCACTCTATGATGCTAACCAATCATAAGCAGCCAGTAATATAGCAGAAAAAGTACACACCCCCACAATAGCTTAAAGAAGGTTTCTCATTGTCTGAGATATTTGACAGACAGCCCTGATCTCTTGGTCTAAGCTCCTGCATGATAAGAAAACAGAGATGAATAACACTTTTCAGATAAGGTCCCTGTGTGAAATCTTCCAGAAATGTCAGCTCTGCTGTATTGCACCTCCCCTCACACTACCTATATCAATAATCACACTTACGAGTATGTCTGTTGTGCTCAACTTGTATTCACTTTGCAAGAGATCAGAGCAGACTGTCATTACATCTCACACAGGAGTAGCCCAGAACAGACTGCTCCTGTGTGAGATTTAATGACGTGAGAACAGGTTTCACAACAGTCATAAGTGTAATTACATCTGATAAACTGAGAAACCTGTTCTAAGCTATAGTAGGGATGTGTTCGTCTTCCTTTTGAGTGTTGCTGCCTGCTTATCTTATGATTGGTCAGCATCATACGAAGAGAAAATATACACACCCCAAGTGAAAACTGTCTGATAACACCCACTTGGACTTATAAAACCTTAACTCATTAGTTGCCAAATATTTTGATTACTAATATCTCCACAATGGGGAAGCAAAATGTAAAAAGAAGAAAACCTAAAATGTTTTACTCCACTCTACTGTCACTATTATATTGTGTGTCCAGTTCAACAAAAAAAATTTGCTGAAAGGTCCTCTATAAGACAAGATGATTTGCTACCTCATTGAAAGGCTCGAATTCTAGCTACTTATTGAAATTTATAGAGGAGGCAACTGAAAGAGATATTTGAGCAACTGGTCTCTCCCCTCTAGCTCAGAAACAATTGAAAAGTAGAAGCAGATCCTGCCGAGGTAAAAACTAGTGATAAATGAAAGATACAAGTAATATATAGCGTACATTCTTTATTATTCAAAACAGTAAAATTTTCAAACAATCTAAATAACTACATAATGAACAGCATGATTATAAAATGCTTAAAATGTCAATGTATGCTTATTGCTTCATGTCACACAGAGGTGAAGAATCTGGTGACATTTCATTGACATATTATGTTACAGGAAAAAAAGGTTCTTATCTAATAGAAAACTAAATAAAACAGTAGGAAACATTATCTCACATTTTAAAGAATTCTCATCTCTTAAAGGGGTTACCCTGTAAGGATAACCACTAAAAAAAATCATATGAATGTCATAGAAGAAAGGACTTGGTGAGTGACATCTAATTTTTTTTTCCTCCTATCTGCTTGGACTGACTATGAGATAGAATGCTCTATTTCTCTTGTAGTGGCTGCTGCTATTGAACATTATGAACCATTGCATGTAAAAAGGTGTTTTCTTAGAGAGACAAGACCTTTACATCTTTAAAAGGAATGTGTTTAAAAAAATGTGTTTTCAACAATTGAAAAATGGAAAGTTTAAATTTGTTTAAAATATTTTTGAATGGTATAAAATATAAAAAAAAATTCTTTAAAAAGTTTTGATATTTTCAACTTTTAAACAGTAGGGGGATAAGCTGCTGATATTTGTCATGAAAACCTAGATACTTCCCACATTTACTGTAGTCGTATTGCTAGCTCGCATTGCGACTGCAGTAAATGTGGGCAGGATCTACTCACATTTGTCTGATGTCACTCCTTTCATCCCCTTCTGGGTGGGAAGCATAAAGTTATATATCGTTATATAGTTAGTTTATTTATACCATTTTGGGGAACATAACATGTTTTGGATTTGCAAACTACTGATCCCATCTCATAAGTATAGGGGTTTAAACTCTAGACTCAATGGCTCTGATTCATCGAAGTGATTGCACCAGAAATTTTGGGGAAAACACTTTGAAAAGTAACAACATTTTTGCCCAACACAGTCTAAATCATGATGAGGTGTGGCATACCTTATGCCACAAATCTTACCCCAGTCTAAGATTGGAGTAAGATTTGTGGCAAAGTGAAAGTAGACACATGCCACTTTTTAGACACGACTGATTCATTAAGAGATGTGCACCTGTTAATGAATCAGGCATGTCTCATTCTAACATGCCCTGTAATCGAGACCGGCATGAACAACAGTGGTCTAGATGAATCAGGACCAATGTCTATGCTACTTCAGCTTGACAAATAGTTAGATCTAGAAATGTTTGGACAGAGACACAATATTTGTCATTTGCACTCTGCGTGCCACTATTTTTGATTTAAAATGAAATAAATGAGATGCAAATGAAGTGTAGACTTTCAGTTTAATTAAAGGGTTTGATCAAAAATATCCTGTGAAACATTTAGGAATTGCAACCAATTTTCTACAAAGCCTCCTAATTCAAGGGCTCAAAAGTGATCGGACAAATTAACTTTACCATAAATAAAATGTTCATTTTTAATACTTTGTAGAGAATCCTTTGTGCTTTGGATCATTAGTTGTTCCAAGCCTTCTCCATTCTTTCTTCTTCCCTTCATTCTGGTTCAGGTTGATCTAAATTTCATCTGTCCTAAGAATACTTTTCCAGAACTGGACTGCCTTGTTTAGATGTTTTTTGGCAAAGTCTTATCTGGTCTTTCTATTTTTAAGGCTGATTAATGTTTTGCACCCTGTGGTGAACCCTCATGAAGTCTTGTCATTATGGTAGACTTAGATACTGAAACACCACTTCCTGAAGAATGTTCTTCACATCGGTTGATGTTGTGAAGGGGTTTTTCTTCACTATGAGAAAGATTCTGTGATCATCCACCACTGTTGTCTTCCATGGATGTCAAGGCCATTTTTTATTTCCCAAGCTCACCAGTGTGCTTTTTTTTTGCAAAACGAACCAAAATGTTAATTTTTCCACTCCTAACATTTCTGATATCTTTGATGGATTTCTTCTTTTTTATCAGTCTAATGATGGTCTGTTTCTCTTCCATTGAGAGCTCCTTTGTCTACATGTTGTGGGTTCACAGCAACAGCTTCCAAATGCAAACACCACAACAGGAATCATCTTCAGACCTTTTACCTACTTATTTGATGAATTAATGAGGGAATAACTCAGGCAGCCAATTAAAGAGCTTTTGAGACAACTGTCCAATTATGTTTGGTCCCTTTAAAAGAGGCAGCTACATATTAAAGAGCTGTAATTTCTAAACCCTTACTCCAATTAGAATGTGAATATCCTCAAAATAAAACTGAGAGTCTGCACTTTAAGTCCATATTGATTATATAACTGTATCTTGAATATGTTTTGGTAAATAGCTAAAATGGCAAAAATTGTGTCACTGTCCAAATATTTGTGGATCTAACTGTATGCAGAGCAGGTTTATCCAAATCACCATTAGCTTTGTACCAAATTTGCTGAGATTCTAAAGCCGTGGTTGGGATCTATTTTCCCCTCATCACTTTCTCTTTTAAAACCAGTGTCAGTGTTGCTATTTTCAGAAAATTATTAAATATATCAATATGTGCATATATAGTAGCATGTTTAAGTCATACATTCACTCCCATGTAGGACCATCACATTACAAAATACTTCAAATGACAGGTTCCTCTGCGCTTCCTGCATAGACTCTTTAGTTATTGATCAATGAAAATTAAATACAATATGAAGCTCCAGTTCTGTTTTATTATACACTTTTTTCACAGTAGGGAATTTTTATTGTTAGCTGTTGGCTTAGTGACATCAGCTTTAGCAGCTCTGAGCACTGAAGCATAGTACATAAGTATATGCCATAAATACTGTACACGGAATACTGAGTATTTTCTATAGAAAGCTATTTCTTATTGTTGCTCACAAAGCCTTATTATCCAAAGTGCATTAACCATCCATTTATTGGATATGAAAGATGAATGGAAATATTATATTTACAAATAAAAAGTCAGCAATGGAACAGCCACCTTAAATTGTGGCCTTAAAGATAGGAGTACAAATAAACACAAGTTGAAGAAGCAATGAAGGGTTAAACTATTAAGTATCAGCTTTAGAAGACATGTGGACCTGGTCTTTTGCAAGATTACTGAAGATTGTGTAAATAGCATTGCAAGAATTCCAGTATTACAGTGTATTTTCTACAATGCATCTATGATGAGATTGTGAACACGGAAGGAATCCTAGTTATGATTCAACATAACAGAAATAAGATATTTACTTAATAGCCTCAGTTATTCTTCAATTAATAATGTTCAATATCTCCCAAGCATCTGTATTTTGCTAGATACTTGAACTTGATCCACATGAGGGACTGAAGCTACAAAAGACCACATAGAGTTCTAGGTCATCAGGATCAGAATCCATTTTTAGGTATCACATCTATTGAATGCTTTGTCTTGTTTCATAGGTTACCTAATAATCATCCTTATGTTTTCTCATTTGTTAACTTGTGTTATAGTTACTATCTATCAAATGAGTGTGGAAAATGTAGATACAGTGTGACATGGTTTGTCATTGGCAATACTCCACAGGATATGATACTTGTTACTTTACATCTTTACATAGGACTACATTTCCATAAAGAGACTGTCCACTTCAGTATTTTTTCCTCTAATATACGCAACTTTATACAATTAAAGGGGTTATCCAGAACTATGTATTTTTTTAACATTGGTCTAAGAACTAACAGGCTAGTAGTTGCTAACTCCCTGTCTGATGTACCCGGCACAGACCTCTTCTGGCACAATGTCTTCACAGACCGTTCCTGTCAACGATTCTGCCGCTTCCGCTGACGTCACGTTGACATAGCATTGGCTTCTCATCAGCTCTGTTGACCTGGTGTGACTGCTGACGTCATGCTGATTGACAGCCTTCTCCCTGCTGCCTAACTGTGGGGAGTCAGCCTTCAATCAGCATGATGACGCAATCATGCCCCATCAACAGAGAAGTCCAGAAGAAGAAGAGCTCATCTGTTGATGTGGAACACCTGAATCGCCTGCAGGAGTGGTCGGTGACCGCTCTGAATCTGCATCGGGAACAGCAGGCAGGCAGTTGCCTCTGTTAGCAACTACCTGCCTGTTTTTAGGCCAATAGTAAAAACTATAATAGTCTTGGACAACCCCTTTAATCAATATTTCCCTGGATAGCAATGCCATCTGGTAGACATGAATCATCTAGCTTTTATTTATGTGCATGTCTACAAGTCAGGTGGGCTAGTTCCTGTAGATGGAATGTCATCAGTAACATGCCTATTCTGGGAGATGGCTTCCATCTGAGAAATAAGTATGCACAGGCCCAGAACACAGTTCATGAATCCAGACAGATAAGGGATTTACTATCTAAGATGAGTGAAGAGTAGTCACAGCAGAGGATGTAAACTAATGTCTGCCTATGATAAATCTGCACCAAAAATTGGGAGACTAACGAGAAAGGACAAGGAACTGTGACTTGGTAACTGTAGACTGCAAGAGTGTGCAAAACATCACATAAGCTACTACAGGAGACTACTGTCAAAGTCAACTACCATCAGAGGAATTGTAACTAAGATTAAGAGTGTGTGCTGAGCTGCTAAGAATGTAACAGAGATTGTTGCAGAGGCATGGTGGTGCTGCTGAAGAGATTGCCAGCACGTTATTGCAAGTGTCAGCAAATTGTAAGAAGTGTCACAATTACTGTAATTACAAGTGAAAATCCCACCACTGTCAATACCAATTTTCTACCTCTGTTAACCTGTTATCTCTTGTAGCATTGTTGAAATTATCAAGCTCATGTGAGATATGTAATCATCAAGCTTGCATTCTCCCCGTGAGTAAAGCTGTTGTACGGCATCCTTCCACCATACATGAGTAGGAACCACACCATCATCAAGAGCCACTACATCTTATTAAATTTGAATGGATATACCATATTAGACCTGTTTTATAGAGGGATTCAATTCGTATACATTTACTTAGCCAACCCTTTTATAGGCCAAACACTGAAGCCTCCCTATTCCATAGAAAGCCATGAACACCTGGCTCAGATCAGTGTGCATTTGTTCTCAATGGAAAGCCGCTGCCAGACTGTGCCCTCTCTAGAAGTTTTTGACGTCAGCTGATCTCCAATTAGAACATAAGATCCTTCATTTCCCAGAAATCTGCCATCTAAGAAAGGCAGGATACAACCATACACATTGGCAGGATCAGCCAACATTCATCGACTGTAATGTTGGCCATGTTAGTAGTTAATGGCCACCGGACCAGAGAACTGCAACATCCTTGGTGCATCTTCTGATTAGTAGGCCACCTCAACATGATTACATTGTGATGCGATGTACGACTTTGCGGCGGCCTACTAAGCAGAAGGAAGTTGGCGATGTAGGAGGTTCACAGTCCTCTAGTCCAGTGGCTATGGACTACCGAGGTGACCACTGGTTCAGAGTCCGGTGAATCTTTTTACTCAACTCTAATCACATTATTGTCAGCTTAATTTGTACACTGTGATAATTCACTAGGTTGTGCCCAATGTTTTTGCAGTCCTATGTAAAACCACAGATAACAGATTTTAATATCAACATGAATTATGCAAAATAACAAACTTTTCTATGTTTGTAGAATAGCCATATATGAAACTGTTTAAGTATAGAGATCTCAGACCGGAGAACAGCTTATTTCAGTAGACACAACATTGGACTTAGCAATGAGGAAAAAAATTATAGGTTATGTGTCACATTATTTATCATAATAATGTCTTTAATGTGACTAAGAAACAAAACAAATCAATACAGCGTTGATTGCTCCAGTCTGCTACAAAAGAAATCTTAATTACATTTGCAAAAGGTACTGCTCCATGAGATGTGGAAGAAATGAATGCAGACCGAGTGGAAGAGTTGATACATCTGCAAGATAGAAGGAATTATTACTTTGCTCTGGAGTTAAATCCAGACAACCAGTATTGTAAATTAGTAAGAATATCTAGGATAGATCAAGTAATACAAAGAGCTCTACTGAAGGTGATTACTACTAACTGCAAGGAATAATTCAAAGGTGACTGCAATGGACCTGTGATAAACTATTAATGATGATATGTTTCTACTACTACTATTATTACTACTACTTCTACTAATAATAACAGTTAAATTTCTGTAGCATTTTACAATTCACAGGGGACAAGTCCAATCATATCAGATATTACTCAGTAACACATAATTCAACAATTCAAACAGGAGGAGTGAGGGCCCTTGCTCGCAAGTGATTGCACTGTATAAGGAAATAGGGGTGATACAAAAGCTAAAAAGTACTTGTATTTTATGGTCCAGTCATCATTAAAATTTATAAAGTCATTTATTTAAAGCTCCATGAACTGGTCACTAGCCAGTATCTGTATATGTCCAAATACAAAGTGCTACTCAGTGCATGTAGGGTTCTGGAAACAGATTATGGAAAGGACCAGATTCTGAGAAATAATGTAAGAATGGAGAACTAAGAACAGTTAGAATAGCAAATTGATGTGATTGTGCATTCCAGAGAACAGGTGCAGCATGGGAGAAGTCTTGTTCATGGGAGTAAGATGCTCAGATTATGGATGAAGTTAGTCTTAGATTATTAAAGTGGTTGTCCACTACTCGGACAACCCTATCTCAATCAGCATGCTTACATCAGTAAAAGAACAACAAGTGGTGTTGGCACTCGTTCTCCCGTGGCCCATGTGAGATTGTTATGTCAAGTGAGCCCTGCACCCAATCAGCGCTGGCTTCACTCTCCCCACCTTTAGATGTTTCAGACATCAAGAGGAAGTGAGCAGCCATCCGCAGCTCTGACTTCCTCTTGATGTCTGACTTGTTCAAAGGCGAAAAAAGTGAAGCCAGCGCTGATTGGGCACAGGGCTCACTTGACATAACAATCTCATGTTTGCCCTGGGAGAGTGAATGTCGACACTACTGGAATGGTGCTGCCACTGAACACTGAAGGATAGTATAAGGCTGTGTGCCCACGATGCATTTTTTAAGCGTTTCCGCAGCGGCAAAAATGCTGCAGAAACGCTTAAAAAATGCATGGTAGAAGGTCTTCCATGTTCCCCAATGATAATCTTCATGTGCTGTGCACATGCTGCGGAAATTTCCGCTGCGGATTATCATTGCGGAAAAAAACGCAGCACTACCAATTATTTTGCGGAAGCGCTGCGTTTTCGCCGCCATTGACTTGCATTGGAACACATGGATTCTACATCACTGTATATGTAGATGCGCATTCCATGCGTTCCAATATGCGGATGATACCCGGGTGTGGAGGAGAGGAGACTCTCCTCCGGACCCGAGTACCATAGAACCTGTAAAAAAAAAGAATAAAATAAAAAATATATGTTATACTTACCTTCTGCCGGTCCCTGGTGCGCTCGTCCTCCCATGCCGGCAGATCACGATGGACTGAAGGACCTGCGCTGACTTCATAGTCATGTGATGGGTCATGCGATGCTGACGTCGGCAGGTACTTCAGTGTACCACGATCTGCCGGCAGCCAGGACGGAGGGAAGCAAGACTGTGGGGGCCATCGGAAGGTAAGTGTAGATTTATTTTTTGACATTCTTTTACAGTCACACTATATAAATCCATGCCGTTTGCATGGATTTATATAGTGTGACCAAGTTGTCAAGCACTTTCCAAGTGATGCTAAAATCACTTGGAAAGCGCTTGTCAACCCGCATGCGGAAATGCATGTGAAGAACGCTTCACATCCGCATGTCCCTGGCAGGAAAAACGCATGTACAATCCGCATGCGTTTTTTTCTGCCAGGGGAGATGCAGAAACGCTCAGGAAAAATCCAGAGCTTTTCTGCATCGTGGGCACATAGCCTGAGTGTTGCTATTTTACTCAAGACAAATATGCTGATTGAGAAGTGGTTTTCTGAGTAGTGGACAACCCCTTTAAAAGAATAGAGAGTACAGATAAGATAGTAGACAGAGATGAGGGGAGAGGTGTGGGGTAGTGAAGAACTGTGGAGAGCTTTGTGGATGAATGTGATAAGTTTTTGTTGTATTTTGCTGCGGCTGGGTAACCAGTGCAATAACTGGCACAGGATGAAGGCATTGCTGTTGAGCATGGACAATATGACTCTGGCTGCTGCATTCATGGTGCATTGTTGAGGTATGAGTGTAGTGAGCTGGAGACCGATTAGTAATGAGTTGCATTAATCAAGATATTAATGAATCATCAGAACGAAAGTAAGAGTATTTGTGGCTTTGAAGGTAAGAAAGAGGCGTATTCTGGAGATATTTTTGATGTGCAGATGACATGAGTAAGCGAGTGATTGGATATACAGTAGTGTTCAAAAACAGTTAAGTTAAGCACAAAATCTTTATACTAGTTTTTATTTCCATGCATTGGGAACATTGCACACTGTTTTCTAATTCAAAACATGAAGAGAAATGTATATAATTTTAACTACTTTACAGAAAATAACAAAAAATGGACATTGGGCTGTTCCAAATAATAGCAATGTCTGCATTTGTCTTTACAAACTCACAATATGTACTCTTTTTTTTGAGGACTTAGCATTCCTGTGAATCACTAACCTAATATTTAGTTGTATAACCACAGTTTTTTAGAACTGCTTCACATCTATGTTGCATAGAGTCAACCAACTTCTGCCACCAGTCAATTGTCATTCCAACCCAGCATGCTTTGACTACAACCCACAATTTTTTGGCATTTGTTGACTTTACCTCAGAAACGGCATTTTTTCTGTCACCCCTCAAGGCTTCTATCGGATTAAGGTCTGGGGATTGGGCTGGCCACTCCATAGCCTCAATTTTGTTGGACTGGAACCAAGATTTTGCTCATATACTGGTGTGTTTTGGGTAGTTGTCTTGTTGAAACACCCATTTCAACAGCGTAAGGCAAAATGACCTCTTCAAGTATTTTAATAAATGCAAACTGGTCCATGATCCCTGGTATGCGGTAAATAGGACCAGCACCATAGTAAGAGAAACATGCCCATATGATAATGCTTGCACCACCATGTTTCACTGTCTTCAGAGTGTACTGTGGCTTGATGTGTTGTTTGGCAAATTGTAACTGCTTCATTACATATCTTTTTTTTAACAGTGGGACTTTGCGGGGACTTCTTGGACTTCTTGCTAAGAGATTAGCTTCACACAGGCGTCTTCTAACTGTCACAGTACTCACAGGCAACTTGAGACTGTCTTTGATCGTCCTGTAGCTGATCATTGGCTGAGCCTTTGCCATTCTGGCTATTTCTCGATCCTTTCAAAGGGTAGTCTTCTGTTTTCTTCGACATCTCTCTGGTTTTGCATTCCATTTTAAAGCATTGGAGATCATTGTAGCTGAAGCCTATCATTGTCTACACGTCTTTATAAGTTTTACCCTCTCCAATCAATTTTTTAATCAAAGTACACTGTTCTTCTGAACAATGTCTCGAACGACCCATATTTCTCAGGCTTTCAAGAAGAAATGCATGTACAACATGTGCGGGCTTCACCACCTGATTCACACCTGTTTCTTAACAGAATGATTGACCTCACTAATTTCACTCTACACTGCTATTATTTTGAACATACCCCCTTTCAATTAATTATTCAAGTACACAGACTCAAAAACACGCAGATCATGAATGCTGAGTCTGTTGGTTTTCTTAGAATCTACTGCACCAACTGGTAAATTGTTTGACATTGGCTATATAATTTATACTAAAAACAGTGATTAATCTGGTTAGTCATATTGGACTGCTATTATTTTGAACACTACTGTATTTAGAGAAGCAAAACCTACAAAAGACAAAAATATATCTCATACCCTACCATCATTATATATAAATGTAAAGCAAAGTTGCATAATAAATATAGGGTACTTAGTGAACTATTTTTGATCAAAAAAAGTATACAAGCCGTCCCACCAGCGGCAAGGTGACCCTAAATTGGGACGGTACCTATACTGCCTATATTAAAAACCTTACTGTATATCAAAGTTGAAGCAATGCATATAAAAGGGTAGACAAATAGGACCGGGTCCCAACTCCAGACCACCCAGGCCCGTGGTAAGCTACATATATACCAGTCAGCTCAACAAAGGGGATGCCACACCCTTAAATTGCACAGAATGCAAACAAGACAAAAAACCAGGCAATGTGAACTGAGGTCTAAGATGGTAGACATGCAAGAAATAGGAGCATGTTCACACTAGCAAAAAAGAAACAAAACCTACAAAAGACAAAAGACAAAAATATATCTCATACCCTACCATCATTATATATAAATGTAAAGCAAAGTTGCATAATAAATATAGGGTACTTAGTGAACTATTTTTGATCAAAAAAAGTATACAAGCCGTCCCACCAGCGGCAAGGTGACCCTAAATTGGGACGGTACCTATACTGCCTATATTAAAAACCTTACTGTATATCAAAGTTGAAGCAATGCATATAAAAGGGTAGACAAATAGGACCGGGTCCCAACTCCAGACCACCCAGGCCCGTGGTAAGCTACATATATACCAGTCAGCTCAACAAAGGGGATGCCACACCCTTAAATTGCACAGAATGCAAACAAGACAAAAAACCAGGCAATGTGAACTGAGGTCTAAGATGGTAGACATGCAAGAAATAGGAGCATGTTCACACTAGCAAAAAAGAAACAAAACCTACAAAAGACAAAAGACAAAAATATATCTCATACCCTACCATCATTATATATAAATGTAAAGCAAAGTTGCATAATAAATATAGGGTACTTAGTGAACTATTTTTGATCAAAAAAAGTATACAAGCCGTCCCACCAGCGGCAAGGTGACCCTAAATTGGGACGGTACCTATACTGCCTATATTAAAAACCTTACTGTATATCAAAGTTAAAGCAATGCATATAAAAGGGTAGACAAATAGGACCGAGTCCCAACTCCAGACCACCCAGGCCCGTGGTAAGCTACATATATACCAGTCAGCTCAACAAAGGGGATGCCACACCCTTAAATTGCACAGAATGCAAA
This sequence comes from Phyllobates terribilis, assembly GCF_046119375.1. Classification (NCBI taxonomy): domain Eukaryota; kingdom Metazoa; phylum Chordata; class Amphibia; order Anura; family Dendrobatidae; genus Phyllobates; species Phyllobates terribilis. Next base: position 1,119,667,816 of record NW_027362761.1, on the reverse strand, counting down.
CAAGACAAAAAACCAGGCAATGTGAACTGAGGTCTAAGATGGTAGACATGCAAGAAATAGGAGCATGTTCACACTAGCAAAAAAGAAACAAAACCTACAAAAGACAAAAGACAAAAATATATCTCATACCCTACCATCATTATATATAAATGTAAAGCAAAGTTGCATAATAAATATAGGGTACTTAGTGAACTATTTTTGATCAAAAAAAGTATACAAGCCGTCCCACCAGCGGCAAGGTGACCCTAAATTGGGACGGTACCTATACTGCCTATATTAAAAACCTTACTGTATATCAAAGTTGAAGCAATGCATATAAAAGGGTAGACAAATAGGACCGGGTCCCAACTCCAGACCACCCAGGCCCGTGGTAAGCTACATATATACCAGTCAGCTCAACAAAGGGGATGCCACACCCTTAAATTGCACAGAATGCAAACAAGACAAAAAACCAGGCAATGTGAACTGAGGTCTAAGATGGTAGACATGCAAGAAATAGGAGCATGTTCACACTAGCAAAAAATAAACAAAACCTACAAAAGACAAAAGACAAAAATATATCTCATACCCTACCATCATTATATATAAATGTAAAGCAAAGTTGCATAATAAATATAGGGTACTTAGTGAACTATTTTTGATCAAAAAAAGTATACAAGCCGTCCCACCAGCGGCAAGGTGACCCTAAATTGGGACGGTACCTATACTGCCTATATTAAAAACCTTACTGTATATCAAAGTTGAAGCAATGCATATAAAAGGGTAGACAAATAGGACCGGGTCCCAACTCCAGACCACCCAGGCCCGTGGTAAGCTACATATATACCAGTCAGCTCAACAAAGGGGATGCCACACCCTTAAATTGCACAGAATGCAAACAAGACAAAAAACCAGGCAATGTGAACTGAGGTCTAAGATGGTAGACATGCAAGAAATAGGAGCATGTTCACACTAGCAAAAAAGAAACAAAACCTACAAAAGACAAAAGACAAAAATATATCTCATACCCTACCATCATTATATATAAATGTAAAGCAAAGTTGCATAATAATTATAGGGTACTTAGTGAACTATTTTTGATCAAAAAAAGTATACAAGCCGTCCCACCAGCGGCAAGGTGACCCTAAATTGGGACGGTACCTATACTGCCTATATTAAAAACCTTACTGTATATCAAAGTTAAAGCAATGCATATAAAAGGGTAGACAAATAGAACCGGGTCCCAACTCCAGACCACCCAGGCCCATGGTAAGCTACATATATACCAGTCAGCTCAACAAAGGGGATGCCACACCCTTAAATTGCACAGAATGCAAACAAGACAAAAAAACAGGCAATGTGAACTGAGGTCTAAGATGGTAGACATGCAAGAAATAGGAGCATGTTCACACTAGCAAAAAAGAAACAAAACCTACAAAAGACAAAAGACAAAAATATATCTCATACCCTACCATCATTATATATAAATGTAAAGCAAAGTTGCATAATAAATATAGGGTACTTAGTGAACTATTTTTGATCAAAAAAAGTATACAAGCCGTCCCACCAGCGGCAAGGTGACCCTAAATTGGGACGGTACCTATACTGCCTATATTAAAAACCTTACTGTATATCAAAGTTGAAGCAATGCATATAAAAGGGTAGACAAATAGGACCGGGTCCCAACTCCAGACCACCCAGGCCCGTGGTAAGCTACATATATACCAGTCAGCTCAACAAAGGGGATGCCACACCCTTAAATTGCACAGAATGCAAACAAGACAAAAAACCAGGCAATGTGAACTGAGGTCTAAGATGGTAGACATGCAAGAAATAGGAGCATGTTCACACTAGCAAAAAAGAAACAAAACCTACAAAAGACAAAAGACAAAAATATATCTCATACCCTACCATCATTATATATAAATGTAAAGCAAAGTTGCATAATAAATATAGGGTACTTAGTGAACTATTTTTGATCAAAAAAAGTATACAAGCCGTCCCACCAGCGGCAAGGTGACCCTAAATTGGGACGGTACCTATACTGCCTATATTAAAAACCTTACTGTATATCAAAGTTGAAGCAATGCATATAAAAGGGTAGACAAATAGGACCGGGTCCCAACTCCAGACCACCCAGGCCCGTGGTAAGCTACATATATACCAGTCAGCTCAACAAAGGGGATGCCACACCCTTAAATTGCACAGAATGCAAACAAGACAAAAAACCAGGCAATGTGAACTGAGGTCTAAGATGGTAGACATGCAAGAAATAGGAGCATGTTCACACTAGCAAAAAAGAAACAAAACCTACAAAAGACAAAAGACAAAAATATATCTCATACCCTACCATCATTATATATAAATGTAAAGCAAAGTTGCATAATAAATATAGGGTACTTAGTGAACTATTTTTGATCAAAAAAAGTATACCAGCCGTCCCACCAGCGGCAAGGTGACCCTAAATTGGGACGGTACCTATACTGCCTATATTAAAAACCTTACTGTATATCAAAGTTGAAGCAATGCATATAAAAGGGTAGACAAATAGGACCGGGTCCCAACTCCAGACCACCCAGGCCCGTGGTAAGCTACATATATACCAGTCAGCTCAACAAAGGGGATGCCACACCCTTAAATTGCACAGAATGCAAACAAGACAAAAAACCAAGCAATGTGAACTGAGGTCTAAGATGGTAGACATGCAAGAAATAGGAGCATGTTCACACTAGCAAAAAAGAAACAAAACCTACAAAAGACAAAAGACAAAAATATATCTCATACCCTACCATCATTATATATAAATGTAAAGCAAAGTTGCATAATAAATATAGGGTACTTAGTGAACAATTTTTGATCAAAAAAAGTATACAAGCCGTCCCACCAAGAAATAGGAGCATGTTCACACTAGCAAAAAAGAAACAAAACCTACAAAAGACAAAAGACAAAAATATATCTCATACCCTACCATCATTATATATAAATGTAAAGCAAAGTTGCATAATAAATATAGGGTACTTAGTGAACTATTTTTGATCAAAAAAAGTATACAAGCCGTCCCACCAGCGGCAAGGTGACCCTAAATTGGGACGGTACCTATACTGCCTATATTAAAAACCTTACTGTATATCAAAGTTAAAGCAATGCATATAAAAGGGTAGACAAATAGAACCGGGTCCCAACTCCAGACCACCCAGGCCCGTGGTAAGCTACATATATACCAGTCAGCTCAACAAAGGGGATGCCACACCCTTAAATTGCACAGAATGCAAACAAGACAAAAAAACAGGCAATGTGAACTGAGGTCTAAGATGGTAGACATGCAAGAAATAGGAGCATGTTCACACTAGCAAAAAAGAAACAAAACCTACAAAAGACAAAAGACAAAAATATATCTCATACCCTACCATCATTATATATAAATGTAAAGCAAAGTTGCATAATAAATATAGGGTACTTAGTGAACTATTTTTGATCAAAAAAAGTATACAAGCCGTCCCACCAGCGGCAAGGTGACCCTAAATTGGGACGGTACCTATACTGCCTATATTATAAACCTTACTGTAAATCAAAGTTGAAGCAATGCATATAAAAGGGTAGACAAATAGGACCGGGTCCCAACTCCAGACCACCCAGGCCCGTGGTAAGCTACATATATACCAGTCAGCTCAACAAAGGGGATGCCACACCCTTAAATTGCACAGAATGCAAACAAGACAAAAAAACAGGCAATGTGAACTGAGGTCTAAGATGGTAGACATGCAAGAAATAGGAGCATGTTCACACTAGCAAAAAAGAAACAAAACCTACAAAAGACAAAAGACAAAAATATATCTCATACCCTACCATCATTATATATAAATGTAAAGCAAAGTTGCATAATAAATATAGGGTACTTAGTGAACTATTTTTGATCAAAAAAAGTATACCAGCCGTCCCACCAGCGGCAAGGTGACCCTAAATTGGGACGGTACCTATACTGCCTATATTAAAAACCTTACTGTATATCAAAGTTGAAGCAATGCATATAAAAGGGTAGAAAAATAGGACCGGGTCCCAACTCCAGACCACCCAGGCCCGTGGTAAGCTACATATATACCAGTCAGCTCAACAAAGGGGATGCCACACCCTTAAATTGCACAGAATGCAAACAAGACAAAAAACCAGGCAATGTGAACTGAGGTCTAAGATGGTAGACATGCAAGAAATAGGAGCATGTTCACACTAGCAAAAAAGAAACAAAACCTACAAAAGACAAAAGACAAAAATATATCTCATACCCTACCATCATTATATATAAATGTAAAGCAAAGTTGCATAATAAATATAGGGTACTTAGTGAACTATTTTTGATCAAAAAAAGTATACAAGCCGTCCCACCAAGAAATAGGAGCATGTTCACACTAGCAAAAAAGAAACAAAACCTACAAAAGACAAAAGACAAAAATATATCTCATACCCTACCATCATTATATATAAATGTAAAGCAAAGTTGCATAATAAATATAGGGTACTTAGTGAACTATTTTTGATCAAAAAAAGTATACAAGCCGTCCCACCAGCGGCAAGGTGACCCTAAATTGGGACGGTACCTATACTACCTATATTAAAAACCTTACTGTATATCAAAGTTGAAGCAATGCATATAAAAGGGTAGACAAATAGGACCGGGTCCCAACTCCAGACCACCTTTTGTAGGTTTTGTTTCTTTTTTGCTAGTGTGAACATGCTCCTATTTCTTGCATGTCTACCATCTTAGACCTCAGTTCACATTGCCTGGTTTTTTGTCTTGTTTGCATTCTGTGCAATTTAAGGGTGTGGCATCCCCTTTGTTGAGCTGACTGGTATATATGTAGCTTACCACGGGCCTGGGTGGTCTGGAGTTGGGACCCGGTCCTATTTGTCTACCCTTTTATATGCATTGCTTCAACTTTGATATACAGTAAGGTTTTTAATATAGGCAGTATAGGTACCGTCCCAATTTAGGGTCACCTTGCCGCTGGTGGGACGGCTTGTATACTTTTTTTGATCAAAAATAGTTCACTAAGTACCCTATATTTATTATGCAACTTTGCTTTACATTTATATATAATGATGGTAGGGTATGAGATATATTTTTGTCTTTTGTCTTTTGTAGGTTTTGTTTCTTTTTTGCTAGTGTGAACATGCTCCTATTTCTTGCATGTCTACCATCTTAGACCTCAGTTCACATTGCCTGGTTTTTTGTCTTGTTTGCATTCTGTGCAATTTAAGGGTGTGGCATCCCCTTTGTTGAGCTGACTGGTATATATGTAGCTTACCACGGGCCTGGGTGGTCTGGAGTTGGGACCCGGTCCTATTTGTCTACCCTTTTATATGCATTGCTTCAACTTTGATATACAGTAAGGTTTTTAATATAGGCAGTATAGGTACCGTCCCAATTTAGGGTCACCTTGCCGCTGGTGGGACGGCTTGTATACTTTTTTTGATCAAAAATAGTTCACTAAGTACCCTATATTTATTATGCAACTTTGCTTTACATTTATATATAATGATGGTAGGGTATGAGATATATTTTTGTCTTTTGTCTTTTGTAGGTTTTGTTTCTTTTTTGCTAGTGTGAACATGCTCCTATTTCTTGCATGTCTACCATCTTAGACCTCAGTTCACATTGCCTGTTTTTTTGTCTTGTTTGCATTCTGTGCAATTTAAGGGTGTGGCATCCCCTTTGTTGAGCTGACTGGTATATATGTAGCTTACCACGGGCCTGGGTGGTCTGGAGTTGGGACCCGGTCCTATTTGTCTACCCTTTTATATGCATTGCTTCAACTTTGATATACAGTAAGGTTTTTAATATAGGCAGTATAGGTACCGTCCCAATTTAGGGTCACCTTGCCGCTGGTGGGACGGCTTGTATACTTTTTTTGATCAAAAATAGTTCACTAAGTACCCTATATTTATTATGCAACTTTGCTTTACATTTATATATAATGATGGTAGGGTATGAGATATATTTTTGTCTTTTGTCTTTTGTAGGTTTTGTTTCTTTTTTGCTTGTGTGAACATGCTCCTATTTCTTGCATGTCTACCATCTTAGACCTCAGTTCACATTGCCTGTTTTTTTGTCTTGTTTGCATTCTGTGCAATTTAAGGGTGTGGCATCCCCTTTGTTGAGCTGACTGGTATATATGTAGCTTACCACGGGCCTGGGTGGTCTGGAGTTGGGACCCGGTCCTATTTGTCTACCCTTTTATATGCATTGCTTCAACTTTGATATACAGTAAGGTTTTTAATATAGGCAGTATAGGTACCGTCCCAATTTAGGGTCACCTTGCCGCTAGTGGGACGGCTTGTATACTTTTTTTGATCAAAAATAGTTCACTAAGTACCCTATATTTATTATGCAACTTTGCTTTACATTTATATATAATGATGGTAGGGTATGAGATATATTTTTGTCTTTTGTCTTTTGTAGGTTTTGTTTCTTTTTTGCTAGTGTGAACATGCTCCTATTTCTTGCATGTCTACCATCTTAGACCTCAGTTCACATTGCCTGGTTTTTTGTCTTGTTTGCATTCTGTGCAATTTAAGGGTGTGGCATCCCCTTTGTTGAGCTGACTGGTATATATGTAGCTTACCACGGGCCTGGGTGGTCTGGAGTTGGGACCCGGTCCTATTTGTCTATCCTTTTATATGCATTGCTTCAACTTTGATATACAGTAAGGTTTTTAATATAGGCAGTATAGGTACCGTCCCAATTTAGGGTCACCTTGCCGCTGGTGGGACGGCTTGTATACTTTTTTTGATCAAAAATAGTTCACTAAGTACCCTATATTTATTATGCAACTTTGCTTTACATTTATATATAATGATGGTAGGGTATGAGATATATTTTTGTCTTTTGTAGGTTTTGTTTCTTTTTTGCTAGTGTGAACATGCTCCTATTTCTTGCATGTCTACCATCTTAGACCTCAGTTCACATTGCCTGGTTTTTTGTCTTGTTTGCATTCTGTGCAATTTAAGGGTGTGGCATCCCCTTTGTTGAGCTGACTGGTATATATGTAGCTTACCACGGGCCTGGGTGGTCTGGAGTTGGGACCCGGTCCTATTTGTCTACCCTTTTATATGCATTGCTTCAACTTTGATATACAGTAAGGTTTTTAATATAGGCAGTATAGGTACCGTCCCAATTTAGGGTCACCTTGCCGCTGGTGGGACGGCTTGTATACTTTTTTTGATCAAAAATAGTTCACTAAGTACCCTATATTTATTATGCAACTTTGCTTTACATTTATATATAATGATGGTAGGGTATGAGATATATTTTTGTCTTTTGTCTTTTGTAGGTTTTGTTTCTTTTTTGCTAGTGTGAACATGCTCCTATTTCTTGCATGTCTACCATCTTAGACCTCAGTTCACATTGCCTGGTTTTTTGTCTTGTTTGCATTCTGTGCAATTTAAGGGTGTGGCATCCCCTTTGTTGAGCTGACTGGTATATATGTAGCTTACCACGGGCCTGGGTGGTCTGGAGTTGGGACCCGGTCCTATTTGTCTACCCTTTTATATGCATTGCTTCAACTTTGATATACAGTAAGGTTTTTAATATAGGCAGTATAGGTACCGTCCCAATTTAGGGTCACCTTGCCGCTGGTGGGACGGCTTGTATACTTTTTTTGATCAAAAATAGTTCACTAAGTACCCTATATTTATTATGCAACTTTGCTTTACATTTATATATAATGATGGTAGGGTATGAGATATATTTTTGTCTTTTGTCTTTTGTAGGTTTTGTTTCTTTTTTGCTAGTGTGAACATGCTCCTATTTCTTGCATGTCTACCATCTTAGACCTCAGTTCACATTGCCTGTATTTAGAGAAGGAAAGATCTGATTCAAATATAACTCCAAGAAGGTGGACATGCTGCCTACTAGTAATAGTAATAACATGTAAATGGAAATACCTAGTAAGTTTAGCAGAGGGAGCAAACAGAAGACTTTCATTTTTGGAAAGATTCAGTTTCAGATACAGTAGAGGGAGGAGGAGGCAAGATGTTAAAGACAGAAGACAATCAGTCCCTCATAATTTGTAGTAATGCAGAGGTGAGGTTAGGAGAAGATGTGTATAATTCAGTTCCATCAGCATAGAGATGGTACTGAAAGCAAAATCTGCTAATGATTTAAAATAATAATAAAATAATAATTTGTACAGGGTGATTCACTCGTTACTTTACCTGGAAAAATTTCTGTAACCTCTAAAGGAGATAGTTGATCCTACTGAAAATTGGACAGTACATACTTTGGATCATGAGAAGTGAAAGTGTAATGAACCTTAGCGATGACAAACATCCTCATGCCGAGTGGTCTTGCCGACTTGTCGCCCTGCTGGTCGTCTCCACTACGAGATAGACTTTTTGCACTCCTTGCTGCACACCGGTAGTTTATGTGTGATGCTTACATCACTCCTACTGAATTCCTTCTTCATTTGTTAACAATGTACAGGTTCAATTTTGAGGAGTGAGTTTTCATTGTGAAAACTTATTGCAAAATGGAGTCCTTAAAGAGGTGCAAAAATGAGTCTCAAAAACAGCTTGCAGGTTGAAATCCACCTTCCAAACCGTGTATTGAAGCCTTCTTTGATGACAGAGTAACCTCCAAGGAACTGTGGCCACCAAGATCGCTTGATTTTCCTTTGGGGCCATTTGAAAGGTCCAGTGTAAAGTAGCGTGAAATTCAGGCTATGACCAGATGTCCTGTGGAATACATTCAACAATATGGAACGGCACATGCATAGTTACATAGTTACATAGTTACATAGTTTATAAGGCCGAAAAAAGACAAGCGTCCATCCAGTTCAGCCTATTTCTTGTGCACTGCAGCTATTCCGCAGCATTGATCCAGGGGAAGGCAAAAAAAACAAAAACATGCGGTATAGGCCAATTTACATCATTGAGGAAAAATTCACTTCCCGACACCAATCTGGCAGTCAGATTAAATCCCTGGATTAATTAACTATCACTAAGCATAAGATGTAATTTTATTGTTCTCAAGAAAGGCGTCCAGGCCTCTCTTGAACTCATTAAGTGAGTTGGACATCACCACTTCCTCTCCCAGAGAGTTCCAGAGTCTCACGGCTCTGACCGTAAAGAATCCCCTTCTATGCTGGTGCAGGAACCTCCTTTCCTCTAGACGCATAGTGTGCCCCCTCGTCTTTGTCACCATCCTTGGTATAAACAGGTCATGGGAGAGATCTCTGTACTGCCCCCTGATGTATTTATTCATGTTTATGAGGTCTCCCCTAAGCCTTCTCTTTTCCAACGTAAATAGGCCTAATTTTGACAACCTCTCTGGGTATTCCAGTCCCTCCATTCCCTTTATTACCTTAGTCGCCCTCCTTTGTACCCTCTCTAGCTCCAATATGTCTTTCCTGAGCACCGGAGCCCAGAACTGTGCACAATATTCTAAGTGCGGCCTTACCAGCGCTTTATACAGAGGAAGAACAATGTTCTCATCATATGCCCCTATTCCTCTTCTGATGCATGCCATGACTCTATTTGCCTTCGCAGCTGCTGCCTAACACTGGGCACTCCAATTTAATTTGCTATTAACCAAGACGCCCAGGTCCTTCTCCATGTCAGATTTCCCCAACGGTTTCCCATTTAATATGTATGGGTGACTGCTGTTTATCTTTCCCATGTGCATAACCTTACATTTATCGGCATTGAACCCTAATTGCCATTTTTTGGCCCGACTCCCCAGGCGTGCTTGGATGTGAAGGGTGGATATTTTCAACTCCTGCTTTATAACTTCAGTTTCTCATGAACCAAGGTACAGTATGTACAGTCCAATTTTCAATACTGTAGGGATTGTACTCACTCAGGTACGATGTGAGGCGAACAGGAGGCATGTTCCTTTAAATGCCCATAATGGTTTATTGGCTTCATAAACCGATTAGAAAGTAAAATGCAAACAAACAGTCTTTAGGGCAGGCAAAAACAAAGTAAACAGTCCTTTAAGCAAAGTCTCTGGTAAACCGGACCTGTTGTCACACAGGTTGGTACGTGTCCAGCACCCAGCTCAGTCTGAAGACAACACACAGGAGGCCTTCTCCCTCCAAGCACAGACCATGTGTCAAACAATGGCCTCCATTATATAGGCTGTTAACCACACCCAGAGGTGAAGTATGTGGGTAGCTAGACCCGCCCAACTCTTCACAGCTACTCGTAACCCGGTCCCAGGTGCACCAATTAGTCCTCTTAGTGCATGCATGCACTAGAGAAAATTCACCGGGTTACATCACAGAGACCAGCCATCTCTGTGATACATACAAGTTACAGCAATTTTTCCTGGTAAAGTAACTAGTGAATAACCCTGTACTATTTGCATTATCTTAGTAAACTAAGCTTGAGGCATCAATATAATCCTTGATCCAAAAAGTGTTAAAGAACACACTGGTATATGATGAGACATTGTGCCCATGCTGCAGTGCTAATATATCAGTTTTACCATTTCTTTCTAATTTGTTTTACACAGACTTTTATACTCCCCGGCACTGGGAGTTCTTAGCACAATGATTTATACAACATATTTACTTCACTTTGGGGGTGTAAGGAAAATAAATCTCCTAACATCATATTGTGTGGTGTACTACGGTCTGCACCGCTCTGCCCGAACACAGTTCATTCAGTGTTTAGCACAGGATAAATGTTATGTGAACTCTTTTCATGGATACATTAATATATTTTGCATCTAAATAAAGTAATTTTTCTACTTTATGCCATGCTTCATGTTTACTACTTTACTTTATGGTGTACAGTGTGTTCTAAGGATTGATTCCTAAAAGTGCACTTCGCCCAATCCACACTGTTCTCTTTGAATTGTGAGATGTGAGCTGTGAAATTCCCACATCGTTTCCGTTGATATATTTATTCTGAAAAAGTTTACTTCAACTTTCTCTAAAGTTGCTGAAAATATCCTACAAAGATTGAGATGGGTAGGGAAACATTGTATATTCAACATTTGTATCCCTAGGGTAGAGTATCTTTCATAATGTCAACACATTCCAAAGAGCTGTATATATTCTGTAGTTACTACAGTAGTTAGCACCGTTGAGTGGCAGCACTTGGGTCTTGGGCTCAAATTCCGTGAAGATTCTCTCTGTGTTTGTATGGGTGTTTCCTGGTTTCCTCTTGCATGCCAAAGGCTTAGGGAACTTAGACTATGAGACCCAATGGAGACACTAATGACAATGTCTGTAAAGTACTGTGGAATATGTTGTCGTTACAAAAGCAAGCACAATGAATAGAGATGAGCACTCCGTCCTTCTTGAGAAAACTCAATGTGTCTATTGTAATTTTATTCCATATGTGCTAAAACCACTGAACACAGATCCTCAAACATCTGACGCGTTTTGGAGATGAACTTTCATAGCTACGTATAAGGAAGTTTAGATGTTTGAGGATCTGTGTTCAGTGGTTTTAGCACATATGGAATAAAGTTACAATAAACATGGAGTTTTCTTAAGAAGGAGGGAGTGCTGGCTTTTTTCCTTCTGGATTTATTAACATGCTCTGCTCAAGCTGCCCTACCCTGGATGAAGCTGTTATAGGCGTGGTGAGCTGTTGGTTTTCTTTTGTTAAATAGAGATGAGCAGTTCAGTTGAAATTGCCTATTCGCGTGGATTTTCCTAGGAAATTTGATTCACCGAGAAGTTATCCTCTTAGAATTCAAGGTCCCTTTATGGCTCAGAAAAATGATAGCCAGTGACCTCCATTCTACTAAATTCACAATGAAGCGTGTTACAAAATAATCTGCAGATTGGCAATTGCAGATTTTTGTAAAATTTGAGTAGAATTAATTTCCCGTCATATATATTCGCTCATCTCTATTAATGAAAAAATAATGTGGGGGAAATAATAGTTTACCCAATCAGTATAGGCAATGCTCCATGACAGAATCTATTTTTAGGCATTGCAGTAAAGAAATAAAATAATGGAGTTTAGCAAAACAATTAAAGCAGGGGTGCAAAACATGTGGCCCACACAGTTGGTGTGACAGGAGCTGCTCCTCACTGCTCCCCCCTCCCGATTGGGATGTCATGTCACACACCAGCTCCCCACTGTGAGAAACAGCCAGCCTGAGAAGAATGGGCGTGTCCACATCGTGGTGACCAGAAAAATGCCCTCAGGAAAAATGCCCACAGAAGAAAGCCCACAGCTTTGAATGCCCACAGGAAAATTGCCCACAAGGAAAGTTACCCACACAGAAAATTTCTCACACTAAAAATTGCCCATACGGAAATCTGATGCACAGAAAATTGCCAACATGGACAAAATAACAACATTTATCACCTCACACCCGACCTGTAATATGTCATATCGCTCCAGAGCCTGTGTACAGTGTGACCCCAGCTGCAGTGATATAACGTTATCACCTCCCCCCAACCTGTAATATGTTTTATAGTTCCGGAGCCACTGTATAGTGTGACCACAGCTGTATCAACATGTGCCCAATTTGATGTGTGTGAATACAGCTTTAGCCCTCTTTAACCTCTTCACGCCGCGGCCAATTTACGTTTTTGCATTTCCTTTTTTTCCTCCTCTTTTTCTCACAGCCATAACTCTTTTATTTTTCTGTCCACATTGACATATGGAGGCTTGCTTTTTTGTGGAACAAGTTGTACTTTTGAATGACATCATTTATTTTACCACATAGTGTACTGGAAAATAGGAAAAAAATTCAAAGTGCGGTGAAATTGTGAAAAAAACGTAAGTTTTTTTTAAATTGTTTTTATGGTGTATATTTTGTGGCAAAAATGACCATGCAATATGATTCCCCTCATCAGGCCGGGGTCTCACTAGCGTATGGCATCCGATTCGAGAAACTAATGTCATTCGGCTCCTGCTGTGCTGCGAGCGGGAGCCGAATGTCAGTGCTCTGTGCTCCTCCTCGCACAGTGGGAATCGCACTGCACTCGGGTGATATTAGAGTGCAGTGCAATGTTTCACACGCACCAATAGGCTTATATGAGTGCGTGTGATCTGAATCCAGCATGTAATCGTTGCACGCTGCGATTTTTTTCCAGCCCGATTGCAATCTGATCAGAGCTGGAAAAAAAAATGCCACTGAGCACACCATCATAGGATTAAATTGGTCTGAATGCAATCTGATTTTTTATCGGATTTCATTCGTCCGATTTAATCGCAAGTGAGAGTGAGCCCTCAATGCAATACCCAACATGTCCATTTTTTAATTATTTTATTGGTGAAAAATATAGAAGTTTTAAAAAAAAATGGTTTGTGTCACCATTTTCAGGGTAAGAAGTGGGGTCTTCCTGGGTATCCTACCATACAGTCCCTTTTCATTCAGACGCCGACGGATAGTACGGGTTGACACTGTTGCACCCTCGGACTGCAGGGCAGCTTGAACTTGTTTGGATGTTAGTCGAGGTTCTTTATCCACCATCCGCACAATCTTGCGTTGAAATCTCTCGTCAATTTTTCTTTTCCGTCCACATCTAGGGAGGTTAGCCACAGTGCCATGGGCTTTAAACTTCTTGATGACACTGCGCACGGAAGACACAGGAACATTCAGGTCTTTGGAGATGGACTTGTAGCCTTGAGATTGCTCATGCTTCCTCACAATTTGGTTTCTCAAGTCCTCAGACAGTTCTTTGGTCTTCTTTCTTTTCTCCATGCTCAATGTGGTACTCACAAGGACACAGGACAGAGGTTGAGTCAACTTTAATCCATGTTAACTGGCTGCAAGTGTGATTTAGTTATTGCCAACACCTGTTAGGTGCCACAGGTAAGTTACAGGTGCTGTTAATTACACGAATTAGAGAAGCATCACATGATTTTTCAAACAGTGCCAATACTTTTGTCCACCCCCTTTTTTAGGTTTGGTGTGGAATTATATCCAATTTGGCTTTAGGACAATTCTTTTTGTGTTTTTTCATTGAAGACAAATTAAATGAAGATAATAATACCAAAGAATTTGTGATTGCAATCATTTTCAGGAAGAAACTGAGTATTATCTGACAGAATTGCAGGGGTGCCAATACTTTTGGCCACCACTGTATATACAGCGATGGCACATTATCGCTGCATCTAGCAGAAATCACAGTCTCCTTTGAAGCCTGGCCACAGGCAAGTTTTCATCAGCTGACCCTGACTATCATGACAACCCATCAGTGACCCGCGATCATGTCGCTCTGATGGGAGGAGAAAATGGCGCTCGCGTGCACGTCAGCGAGTATTAAATTCTGTTGTATTTACAGCTGCATTTAACAGGTTAACAATTGTGGGCGGAGCACTGCTCCACCCGTGATTGTTAGCAGCAGGTCCTGGCTGTAATACACAGCCATCACCTGCCAGGTATGGGTCGGACTCGCTGAGGAAGACCACTCCATATACACGCTTCTGACATGCATCATACATGTACTGCAAATGTTGTGAAGGAATTAATAAACTGTATTAATAAACTGTTGTAATTTTGTCCATGTGGGCAATTTTTTTGTGGGCAATTTTCCGTGAGGGCAATTTTTCTTGTGGGTATTCATGTCTGTGGGATTTTTTCTATGAACATTTTTCCTGTGGGCATTTTTTATGGAACCCCACGCCCCCTGTTTTCTAGAAACAGCTATTATCAGGAGAATGGCTGATAGTAACAGCATGGAGCTGCACACTGCTGTAATGTCCCAGATGGAGAGCAGTGATGAGCAGCTGCTGTCACACCAGCCCCTTTATTATATCTACCTGTCTGCAGTCCGAGGAGAGGGGGCATGGCGTGGGGGGCATGGCCACGATCCCTCAACTCGGACTGCAGACAGGGAGACATTATCAAAGGGCTGGTGTGATAGGAGCTGCTCTTGACTGCTCACCCCTCCAACTGAGACATTACAGCAGTGTGCTGCTCCATGCCCTTATCAGCCAGTCTCCTGATAATAGCTGTTTCTCTGCAGTGAATAGGGGACGTGACCACGCCCACGCCATACTGACTCTTCTCAGGCTGACTGTTATTTACAGGGGGGAAGTTGCACACTGGTGTGTGACATATTGTCCCAGATGGGGGGGGAGCAGTGAGGAGGTGCTGTTGTCACACGGAATTTCAAGTGTTATTAGTACAAATGTTACAAAAATACCATATTTATTACAAGTGTTATAAAAATAATTAAAGTGCACTGAGAATCTCATTGTTATAGTTTATGAGGGCAGGGACAGTATAATTTTTTTTTTATCTCCCCAGAGTACCCATTTTAACCATTACATCATGCTGCTCTGATGAGATAGCAAAAGCCTTGTGACAGATTCCTTGAAATACCTTTGCCTGTTTATATGAAGAGTTTTTCTCCTCTAGACGAGACTAGCTCTGTACATATACAATATTCAGTAGAGCATGGAACAGTGGCATACATAGTTACTGCTGCTCTGTAATAAGGTGCTGTGCCATCACATACTGTAATACTTGGCTCTACCTAAGGTTTGAAAAACATGTAAAAACGGAAATGATGTAATAGATCTATTATTTCACTGCTTCACTAAGGACCATATAGACTTATATTTTCCAAACAGCGATGTATTATTAGGGGGCACAAAAAAATCATACACTGTAATTTACACTGTAAATAAAAGCTTTTACATTTATGCCACCTTATGATATGTTATTATAGGAATTCTCTGCTAGAAGAACAGATCATGTGCTGCCCCACACACCCCGCACCAATGTATCAGAGCTTGTATCTCTAATGAAAACAGAGATACATAGCATGTGGCAAATCAATCAATTTGTCACCAACATGGATCTATAATGAATCCATGAATCTATAATGATCACCTTTCATTTTGTCACAAAAATAACAAATGTGACATTTTTCCAGCATGTGGTACTATTCCATGAATTGTTCTGGTGCACAGAATTTCTAGATTTCCACGAGACCCTACCATTGCCTTGTAAAGCGATGGATGAATATTATAGTGATGAATAAGTACATGAATGTAATGTAGAAGAAATTAAGTTCCTTATTGGTTTCTTGTGGTTATGTCGTGCAATATACATTTTCATGGCTTGGACAGTGCAGTAAGATTCCTCCATATTATAACTTGCTTTGAGGGCTCGTGCAGATGACCGTATTATTGGTCCGAGTGCGATTCCACAAAATATCAGATCGCAGTTTGATCAATATTATGCAATAGCGCATATGAACGATTTTTTTCCTGGACAGAGTTTGTCCGAGGAAAAAAATCACTGCATGCTCGAGTTTGATCCGATATTCAGATCACACTAAGCCATATAAGTCAATGGGTGCGTGGAAACATTGGACTAAACTCGAATGACATCTGAGTGCAGTCTGATTTCTGCGCACTCCTGGAATGGAGAAGATGAAGACATTTTTTTATATATCTTCTCCTCATCCGATAGAATCGGAGCACACTATGATCAAACTCTGATCAAACTCTGATCAGAGTTTCATCAGTGTAATTTTTATAATTGGCTCAATTCTCTTGGATGAAAGAATCTATGGCCTTCTTAGTGCCACTAAGTATCATACAAATAGTTCTGTGATTGTCTCGTCCATGTGAAATTTATTTAATGTGTAAGATTTTAATGGGGTATTCCTATACTGGGATGTCATGGTTTATGGCAATGTGCTATATTAAGTAGTAGATTTAGTAATTCAGTATTTTAATATACAACCCCTGGCAAAAATTATGGAATCACCGGGCTCGGAGGATGTTCATTCAGTTGTTTAATGTTGTTGAAAAAAAGCAGATGACAGACTTGGCACAAAACTAAAGTCATTTCAAATGGCAACTTTAGGGCTTTAAGAAACACTAAAAGAAATCAAGATTAAAAATGTGGTACTTAGTAAGGGTAATTTTTTTCAGAAATAGCAGAGAGAAAAAATTATGAAATCACTCAATTCTGAGGAAAAAATTATGGAATCACCCTGTAAATTTTCATTTCCAAAACTAACACCTGCATCAAATTAGATCTGATCATTAATCTGCATCTAAAAAGGAGTGATGACACCTTGGAGAACTGTTGCACCAAGTGGACTGACATGACTCTTGGCTCCAACACGAGAGATGTCAATTGAAACAAAGGAGAGGATTATCAAACTCTTAAAAGAAAGTAAATCATCACGCAATGTTGCAAAAGATGTTGGTTGTTCACAGTCAGCTGTGTTTAAAATCTGGACCAAATACAAACAACATGGGAAGGTTGTTAAAGGCAAACATACTGGTAGACCAAGGAAGACATCAACGCGTCAAGACCGGAAACTTAAAGAAATATCTCTCCAAAACAGGATATGCACAACAAAACAAATGAGGAACGAATGGGAGGAAACTGGAGTCAATGTCTCTGACCGAACTGTAAGAAACCGCCTAAAGGAAATGGGATTTACATACAGCAAAGTTAAACATAAGCCATCATTAACACCTAAGCAGAAAAAAACAAGGCTACAATGGGCTAAGGAAAAGCAATCGTGGACTGTGGATGACTGGATGAAAGTCATATTCAGTGATGAATCGCAAATCTGCATTGGACAAGGTGATGATGCTGGAACTTTTGTTTGGTGCCGTTCCAATGAGATTTATAAAGATGACTGCATGAAGAGAACATGCAACTTTCCACAGTCATTGATGATATGGGGCTGCATGTCAGATAAAGGCACTGGGGAGATGGCTGTCATTAAATCTGCAATAAATGCCCAAGTTTACATTGATATTTTGGACAGTTTTCTTATCCAATCAATTGAAAGGATGTTTGGGGATGATAACATAATTTTTCAAGATGATAATGCATCCTGCTATAGAGCAAAAACTGTGAAAACATTCCTTGAAAGAAGACACATAAGGTCAATGTCATGGCCTGCAAATAGTCCGGATCTCAATCCAATTGAAAATCTTTGGTGGAAGTTGAAGAAAATGGCCCATGACAAGGCTCCAACCTGCAAAGCTGATCTTGCAACAGCAATCAGAAAAAGTTGGAGCCAGATTGATGAAGAGTACTGTTTGTCACTCATTAAGTCCATGCCTCAGAGACTGCAAGCTGTTATTAAAGCCAGAGGTGGAGCAACAAAATACTAGTGATGTATTGGAGTGTTCGTTTGTGTGTTTGTTTTTCATGATTCCATAATTTTTTTCTCAGAATTGAGTGATTCCATATTTTTTTCCCTCTGCTTGGTCTGAAAAAAATTACCCATACTGAGTACCACATTTTTAATCTTGATTTCTTTTAGTGTTTCTTAAAGCCCTAAAGTTGCCATTTGTAATGACTTTAGTTTTGTGCCATGTCTGTGATCTGCTTTTTTTCAACAACATTAAACAACTGAATGAACATCCTCCGAGCCTGGTAATTCCATAATTTTTGCCAGGCGTTGTAATATTCAGAATTCCACCACTCCAGTCTGTAACCTTAGAGACAAAGGTTCCCATTCATTAAGACTGCACACTTTTGTACACCAGTCTTATTGATGGACGTGCAGGAATAAGATGGTCAGATGGCCGTATAAATTGGACCAAGATCACAAAACAGTGCACGGACTGGACGGCGGCTCTCCCTACCCAAGCGTGATAGCTGCATAGAAAAATATGAAGCTCTCACTCTGAGGTCAGAAGAGCAGCCGGCAAGTCCAAGCACTGCATTCCGATCTTGCTCTGATTTACTGTATATGGCCATCAATGCTGCTGTCACGCTCGGGTCAGGAGAGCCGCCGGCCAGTCCTTGCACTGCGTTATGATTTCACTCCGATTCAAATGACCTTCTAAGCTTCTCTCAAACTTGGGTCAGGAGAGCCGCCGGCCAGTCCTTGCACTGCGTTATGATTTCACTCCAATTTATATGACCTTCTATGCAGCTGTCACGCTCGAGTCAGGAGAGCAGCCTGCCAGTCCTTGCACTGCGTTACGATTTCATTCCGATTTATACGGCCTTGTGACTGTGCCCTAACTCCAAGTTGTGCTTACATTTTGAAACTTTTCAAAGTTTTTACATCAGAATTCTGGCATAAAAGCTTTGATGAATCAGGCCCATAGACATTTCCCCTTTTTGACCTCCCTATAACCCAAAAAAGACAAAAAGATCAAATGCCCAGATGGCCAATTAAGTGACACTTAATAAAAATGCTTGAATTATTCACTTGACAAAAAAAACAAACCACCCCTCACCAAACAGGTGTAGCAGCAGTCAGATGATGACTCAAGTAGCACATCTCATACATTTATAAGTAACTCACAAAATCATATTTCTCGCTATTCTACAAACAGCCATAAAACATTTCTATCAAAACTGCTCCGCAGGTGTTTATGTTTTATCTCTTTTGTCCGTTATCTTAGTTTATTACCATATTCTAATTATACATCCCAGCAAAGGAGAGAAAAAAAAATAGTTCCTGCCGCCTATCCAGCTTACACGGGCAATTTTTACAAACCAAACGCTTGGTGCGAGCGCTGAGTGCTCGATGCCTTCGATGTTAAATACAAGCTGAAGACTTTTAATTACAGCGTTCCTGGAGGTATTTTTAAAACGAGAAATTAACTTTGTCAATGGAATGACTGGGAGCCGCGCACAGAACTTGCACAAGCCGATACCAATCTATTCCTTTCAGGTATTTCATGTGCGATCCAGGCCGGACAGCTACCTGCTAAATACGCAGTCGGAGCATTATAAACCTCCATTTATTAATAACATAGTCGTGTTGCTAAGATTAACTTCTTGGTTACATAACTGATGATTAGTAAAGAGGCAAAGTCTCAGCCAGATCATCAGCTGGTGATCCTAGAATACTCTCAATGACTGGCGGTTAACTCCTTCTACTCTGGAAGCTGCAGGAAGGGGTTAAACGATAGTGTTATGGCTCATACACGCAAATTGGTAAAAATAACAAGCATTTCGCTGAAGTAGCTGGGACATAACGCAAATGGTAAAATGTAAACGTGTATTTTATGCGTATTAGTTACAGTACATTTCATTTAAGGAAATAAAATATTTTTTTTTTCCCCGACTGCCAAATTAGTCCAATCTGTTGTTCTTATCCTCCTCTCTTGGCAAGCGAATCTAGGATGAGATTTCGAGGATCTATACTATGTGAAGGGACGGAGGAGTAAGGAGAGAATGGGAAGGAAAAGGAAAAAAAACCAAAAACTAATGCTTGAAAGCAAAGTAACTATTACACAGTTAATTGTTCTTGTCTAATTCAATAAGCTTGTTTAAACAAAGCAGGTCAGTGATTGATCCCAGTACATGGAAATGAGGTTACCAAAGCATTGCCATGACAGCCTCGGCTTTCCCAGCACAAAGCGGCCAAATATGGTTTCAAAAATAAGGATTAGAAGAAAGTAGATTAAAGTTAGCGAAATATGCAAAATCTAGGTACAAAACCAGTTGACTCAGGAATGGAGTTGTGTTCTCAGAGGTGTCATGCTGCTGCGGTATTGGAGAGCAAAAGATTAAAGGTTCATGAATGAAGTCGGACGAAAACAAGTTACTCGTAAACAGCATCGTATATGGAAAGTTTCATAACAACCGTTGTAGGAATTAACGAAAGGAAAAAAAAGTCTAAACAGTAATTCTCTACAATCAGTGGAGTGATTTGGGCTACTCCAGTGCAAGATCTATACCAGGACCTCCAAGTACCATGTGTCTCTGAGACAATTTCCATATTTCCTAGAGGAGCATTGTGGCTTTAAAAGTCTCCTCACCTGACATGCTTAATATGTCACTCTCCGCAAGAAGAAATATTACCCCTTAGATACCGGTCTGACGCCTCTCACCCAGCCAAACCAGAACTCACACTTTGCACTGACGAGGTGCAGTACCCCGAAACACAGTGTCTGCAAATTGAGTTTCTGGTTCTGGCTTATATCCTAAGTCATGTGATAAGGCTCGTTAAAGGGTCACTATTGACTTTTAGGATTGCTACTTCCTGTAGGTGGCAATAGATTTCTGGTTCTCTTCCTCTCTAAAAAGAAAATTTGCATAATTTATAATCGTGGTGCCTTCTAGGGTTATATTACAGTAGGGATCCCAATCTGTTGCTCGGGAGCCACATGTGGCTCATGGGCCCATCATGTCTGCCAGCTTAGTGCATTAATAATAAAAAATATTAATTTTATTTATATATGGTAACATATTCCGCATTTCTTTACACCTGGAGGGACATATACATACAATAAAGACATTACAAGGTAACACATAATTCAACAGTTAATGGAGGAGTGGGGGCCCTGCTCGCAAACTTACAATCTAGAAGGAAATGGAGTAGGAAGGGACAAAATAGGTAGAACGTGCTTGTCATGTATGGTCGAGCCATCATTATAATAAATAGGGGATATGATATAAAGCTACATGATCCGGTCACCAGCCAGTATCTGTCTAATTACAGTTACCAGGTGCTATTGGGTCCATCGAGATTGTTGAGACATCTAAATAAAAGGGAACAGATTAAGGGGAGTAGGGAAGAGTTAGATAGTGAAGTGAGGTGATAGCTCTGTCTGTGTTTTTAAAGCACGCTTAAAAATGGGGGGCTAGGTATTAATAGGATTGTCCAGGGTAGTGCATTCCAGGAAACAGGAAAAAGCATGAGAGAAGTCTTGGAGATGGAAGCGGGAGTTTCGGCTTATGGAAGATGTTAGTCTTAGATCAGTTGCGGAATGTGGAGCACAGGTAGGGTGACAGACAGAGCTGAAGGAGGAGATGTAGGGTGGTGCAGAACTGTGGAGAGCTTTGTGGATGAGAGCGATAAGTTTATATTGCACTCTGTAGTGGGTGGGCAACCAGTGCAATGACTGGCATAAGGTGGAGGCCTCGGTGTAGCAGCTGGACAGAAATATGATACTGGCTGAGGGATTCAGGATGGATTAGAGAGAAGAAAGTTTGGTAAGAAGGAGACAAATCAGTAGAAAGTTGCATTAGCACCAAGTCTAGAATAGAGATGAGCGTTGTTCTACTTGAACTGTTCGCCAATCTCAAATTCGAGCTGTTTTGGGCGGTGTTCGAGCCGTTCGGCGAACACGAACAATTTGAGAAAAATTCGGCTGTTCGAGGTTATGTTCGATAACTGTTCGTGCACCAAAATCATAACTGGATTTTTTCTCAGTAATGATGAAAATTAATGTTAATACGCAGTTTGAGTGTACAGCGGGGTGGGGGGAGGGGCAGGGGATGGATCTCTGCAGGAACAATGAAGATCTCCATTTTTTTTTCTCTTTCCCGCATTTACAGTGGGGAGGTGCAATCTGTCAGCCTATCAGCAGCGCACACACGGAGCGAAGTGCTTTTTTTCACACAAGCAAGGGCATGTGTCATTGGCAGTGTATGTCACATGTCCTTGCCCTATAAGACCAAGCCATTTTCCCCGTCGCCACCATTTTCTCACTGCTGCAGCTGCGTGTTAGACGGCACCGCTGTTGCTGTGTGCGCTATACCTTGTTAATTTCAAGCCAATTTTCGCACAAATATACAGATAGCTTGGGAGTAGGGAATAGTTGTGATTGCAGTCCTTTTAAGGACTAGGTTACAGCATTTCCTATGACTTTTATCAGGCAGGTCTGTGCTCTTAAATAGATAGGTTGTGGGAGTAAAGACTAATTGTAATTGCAGTCCTTTTCAGGACTAGGTTACATCAGTTCCTATCAGTTTTTGCCAGGCAGGTCTGTGCCAGTGCTGTGCAAGTTTTTTTCACAGCATTTGGCTGAATCTAGCAAAGCTAATCCTTTTTGGCCTATTGCAGAGTGTGTTAGTCAGTGGAGTAGCCTATCTGTGTTGCAAGATATACCACCTGTGTATAGAATACCAATTTTTTTACTGCACCTAGTGAAGTAAAATCTTTTGGGCATAGCATCATTCTATTAGTCCATCTATACTGACCTCCATCAGGTTGCAAACTGAATCTAATTTTTTTCTGCATCTAGCTCTGAAAAAATATTGGACTTCTAGCTGTGTGTGGGTCTTGTTCTATTAATCCATCTATACTGACCTCCATCAGGTTGCAAACTGAATCTAATTTTTTTCTGCATCTAGCTCTGAAAAAATATTGGGCTTCTAGCTGTGTGTGGGTCTTGTTCTATTAATCCATCTATACTGACCTCCATCAGGTTGCAAACTGAATATAATTTTTTTCTGCATCTAGCTCTGAAAAAATATTTGGCCTTCTAGCAGTGTGTGGGACTTGTTCTATTAGTCCACCTATACTGACCTCCATCAGGTTGCAAACTGAATATATTTTTTTCTGCATCTACCTCTGAAAAAATATTGGGCTTCTAGCTGTGTGTGGGACTTGTTGTATTAGTCCATCTATACTGACCTCCATCAGGTTGCAAACTGAATATATTTTTTTCTGCATCTACCTCTGAAAAAATATTGGGCTTCTAGCTGTGTGTGGGTCTTGTTCTATTAATCCATCTATACTGACCTCCATCAGGTTGCAAACTGAATATAATTTTTTTCTGCATCTAGCTCTGAAAAAATATTGGGCTTCTAGCTGTGTGTGGGTCTTGTTCTATTAATCCATCTATACTGACCTCCATCAGGTTGCAAACTGAATATAATTTTTTTCTGCATCTAGCTCTGAAAAAATATTGGGCTTCTAGCTGTGTGTGGGTCTTGTTCTATTAATCCATCTATACTGACCTCCATCAGGTTGCAAACTGAATATAATTTTTTTCTGCATCTAGCTCTGAAAAAATATTGGGCTTCTAGCTGTGTGTGGGTCTTGTTCTATTAATCCATCTATACTGACCTCCATCAGGTTGCAAACTGAATATAATTTTTTTCTGCATCTAGCTCTGAAAAAATATTGGGCTTCTAGCTGTGTGTGGGTCTTGTTCTATTAATCCATCTATACTGACCTCCATCAGGTTGCAAACTGAATATAATTTTTTTCTGCATATAGCTCTGAAAAAATATTTGGCCTTCTAGCAGTGTGTGGGACTTGTTCTATTAGTCCACCTATACTGACCTCCATCAGGTTGCAAACTGAATATATTTTTTTCTGCATCTACCTCTGAAAAAATATTGGGCTTCTAGCTGTGTGTGGGACTTGTTGTATTAGTCCATCTATACTGACCTCCATCAGGTTGCAAACTGAATATAATTTTTTTCTGCATCTAGCTCTGAAAAAATATTGGGCTTCTAGCTGTGTGTGGGTCTTGTTCTATTAATCCATCTATACTGACCTCCATCAGGTTGCAAACTGAATATAATTTTTTTCTGCATCTAGCTCTGAAAAAATATTGGGCTTCTAGCTGTGTGTGGGTCTTGTTCTATTAATCCATCTATACTGACCTCCATCAGGTTGCAAACTGAATATATTTTTTTCTGCATCTACCTCTGAAAAAATATTGGGCTTCTAGCTGTGTGTGGGACTTGTTGTATTAGTCCATCTATACTGACCTCCATCAGTTTGCAAATTGAATATAATTTTTTTCTGCATCTAACCCAGCCAATAGTTTTGGCCTAATACCACAGTTTGGCCACTCAGCTCTGCTCGGTTCCCATCCATTGTTTTTTTGTGCAAACAACTCCAGAGTTGTGAATTAGTTAACCACCAAAATGAGTGGAAAAAGGCCTGCTGCTGGTGGAAAGGGGAATAGGCGTGTTGGGAAGGGGAAAAAAGGTTGTGTCCGTGGGGTAGGTGTTAAAGCAACAGTAACATCTGCAGAAGAAAGACCATCTTCCAGCCAAACTAAAATGTCTACTTCTTTTAGCGGACAATGTGATAAGATCCCTTTCTTACGGCCACGCCAATCGCTACAAATTCCAGATGAGGCACAAAAACAGCAGGTGCTTCAACGGATATCAAGTGCTCCTTTAAGTGGGCTCTCCTCCACATCAACTTCAACATCACAAATACTCCAGTCCTCAAAGGTGTCACCCAAATCGCACTTGCTTCCTCACAGCTCCCAAATCTCCAGCTGCCCGTCTGAGTATGAGGTAGAACAGATGGTTGAGTCTGCAGAGCTGTTTACTCATACTATAGCCTGGGAATCAGAGGTCGACTCCAGCGCTTCTGTGAATCCAGACGAGGAAATGATCTGCACTGATGCCCAGAATCTTTATGAGTCAGATCCAGGACCAGACGCAGAAGGTTCTGACCATAATGTAGACCCTCATTCCCAAACTGTAACTCCTGTTGGTGGAGACAATGAGGAAGACGATGATAAGACTCAAATACCTGATTGGAGCGACAACTTTAGTTTTTTGTCAGGGCAGGAACAGGTTGGCTCTGAGGACGACGGGTGTGATAACACACAGGGTGATGATGATGAGGTTGGAGATCCCACTTACTGTCAACCCACAGTCAGCCAAGAGATGAGGTCAGCAGAGGAGGTGGAGGAAGATGCTAGTGACGACGAGGTCAGGTTGCGCCTTCCTGGACAGAGACGTAGTACTGGAAGCACGTCAACAACTGCATCCTCAAACACAACTCTGCCTCTCACCACAAGTCATGGTGGCTCTTCAGGTCGCATGGGTGCTAAGCCTTGCATAGCCTGGGCATTTTTTCAGATCGATAAAGATGACCCAACTCGTGTTATCTGTAACATTTGTCAGCAAAAGCTAAGTAGAGGCCAAAAAATACATAGTTTGAGTACTTCATGCATGAACCGGCACATGGACATGAAGCATAAGTTGCAGTGGGAAGCTCAGTGTGCTACAATGCGGCCTAGCTGGCCGGGCCAACCACCGTCTGCCATATCTTGTGCATCCGCGGCCTCTTCATCCTCTGTGACTGGGGGGACAGCAGTCACACCTGTTTTGGGGTGCAGACCTGCCACCTCTTTACCCGCAACAGCCAGCGTGATTGGCAGGTCATCATTTTCTTTGGAGGTGGGAACACCAGCTGGTGTTGAGTGCTGTCCGACATCGATAGCACCACCTTTGGATCAAGGCAACCTAACATGTCCGCCTGCATCTTCCTCACAGACCGGCAGTTTGCCGGGGACACCCTTATCAACCCCGTCTAAGCACAATAGCCAGCCCTCGGTCCCTCAGATGTGGACAAGTAAAAGACCATTTCCTCCTAGCCATGAGAAAGCTAAGAGGTTGAATTTCACCATCTGCAAGCTCTTGGATACAGAAATGCTGCCTTTCCGCCTGGTGGACACAGAGGATTTTCGAGACCTTATGTCCGTCGCAGTGCCCCAGTACCAGATGCCCAGTCGGCACTACTTCTCAAAGAAAGGTGTGCCTGCGCTCCACCAGCATGTCGCACACAACATCACCGCTTCTTTGAGAAACTCTGTGTGTGACAGGGTGCATTTCACCACAGACACTTGGACGAGTAGGCATGGACAGGGGCGTTACATGTCGCTGACTGGGCACTGGGTAACTATGGTGACAGCAGGACAAGGGGCTGCTGTCCAAGTCTTGCCGTCCCCACGAGTTGTGCGTCAATCCTCTTTATGTCAAAGTTCCTCCACTGCTTCTGCCTCCTCAACCTCCTCTCGGTCTTCCACCTGCACCCAAAGCCTGTCTGGTCATGCCACAAGCTTTCTAACTGCGCAGACGGGATCCTGCACACCTCCTTACTATGCTGGCAGTAGGGCTCAACGTCATCAGGCGGTTTTTACATTGAAATGTCTGGGAAATGTGAGTCACACAGCTGAGGAGTTGTGGTCAGCTCTGGAGAACCAATTTCATGAATGGTTGTCTCCACTGGACCTGAAACCAGGGAAGGCCGTGTGCGACAATGCTGCAAACCTGGGTGCGGCCCTTCGCCGGGGCAATGTCACACACGTGCCTTGTATGGCTCACGTGTTGAACCTGGTTGTCCAGCAATTTTTAGCCCACTATCCCAGACTAGATGGCCTTCTGCAGAGGGCACGGTCGCTGTGTGCTCACTTCCGCCGTTCGCATCCCGCAGCTCAGCGACT
Organism: Phyllobates terribilis; assembly: GCF_046119375.1. Classification (NCBI taxonomy): domain Eukaryota; kingdom Metazoa; phylum Chordata; class Amphibia; order Anura; family Dendrobatidae; genus Phyllobates; species Phyllobates terribilis. The sequence goes on along the minus strand of NW_027362761.1, from coordinate 1,119,640,987 downwards.
TACATCTCTACAGAAGTCGTTGGGCCTGCCACTTCACCGGCTAAAATGCGATGTGCCTACCCGGTGGAATTCAACTCTGCACATGTTGCAGCGAGTGTGGCAGCACAGACAAGCCCTGGTGCAATACGTTCTGACGTATAGCCTGGGCGAACGAGATTCAGAGGTGGGGCAAATCACGCTGGAGGGGTGGTCTCCGATCAGGGACCTATGCACCCTTCTGCACAGTTTTGAAATGGCGACGAAGATGTTTAGTGCTGACGATGCCATTATCAGCATGACTATTCCGGTGATTTACATGCTGGAGCACATGTTAAACAGAATTCGGAGTCAGGTGGTGGCACAAGAGGAGGTGGAGGAAGTAGAGGAGGAGGAGTTGTATGCGGAAGGGCTAACATCTGCAAGGTCCAGACGGTCGGCAGCACCAAGGCGGCAGGCATGTGAGGGTGGGGGAGATGGTTTTACCAGGGCGCATGGTAGCAGCCAAACTAGTGAGGAAGGTGCAGGAGCCCAGGAAGAAGTGGAGGACGAACTGATGGAAGACTTATCAGATGAGGGAGACCTTGATCACATTTCTGTTGTGCGAGGTTGGGGGGAGAGGACAGAGGAAGGAAGCATGATTGTTACCTCGCCACCAACACAACAGGGACTTGGTGCTCCTGGATGCGCAACACACATGAGTGCCTTCTTGCTGCACTACCTGCAACATGACCCTCGAATTGTGAGAATTAGAAATAATCCTGACTACTGGGTTGCCACACTGTTAGATCCCCGGTACAAAAGTAAATTTGCAGAAATTATTCCTGCCATAGAAAGGGATGCACGCATGCAGGAGTATCAGCAGAGACTGTTGCAGAATCTTACATGTGCTTTTCCACAAAATACCAGTGGTGCACGTAGTGAATCTCACAGTTCCAACTTGCCAACCGTGGGACCGTCAAGTGTTCAGCACTCAAACCGTAACAGAACCACAGTATCTGCTGGTAACAGAATCATTTCACCACTTTTTTAGCCCATCCTTTGCAAGGCCACAGGAGACAAGAAGTCTGACACATAGTCAACGCCTAGAGACGATGGTACAGGAGTATCTCCAAGTAAACATTGAAGCCACGACTGTGTCACTGGACCCTTGCTCTTTTTGGGCTTCCAATCTGGATAAATGGCCGGAGCTAGCCACTTACGCATTGGAGATCTTGTCATGCCCCGCAGCCAGCGTTCTGTCTGAATGTGTGTTCAGCGCTGCTGGTGGTGTGCTGACAGATAAGCGCATGCGGCTCTCCACTGATAATGTAGACAGACTCACGTTCATAAAGATGAACAAATCATGGATCCGAAACGACTTTTCTACCCCTGTGTCATCCTGGGGAGAGTAAAAGCTTGATGATTGGTTAAAATCACCCTACCAACCGTTTTAAGCTTTCAAATTACTAATCATGTTTATCTGTATCTTGGCTGGAAAATAATTTGGGCTTTGTAGCAGTGTGCAGCACTGATCGTATTAGGCCATCTATACTAAAGCTTCACCAGATTTAAAATTAAAAATAATTTTTAGCTGCATCTAGCCCGGAAAATAATTTTGGGGCTCCGAGATGCGCAAGACACATAAGTGCCTTCTTGCTGCACTACCTGCAGCATGACCCTCATATTGTCAGAATTCGAAATAATCATGACTACTGGGTTGCCACACTCTTAGATCCCCCAAACTTTTCGATCAACCTTTTCATTTTAATAAAGACCAAAAAAATGGTCATTTTTGAAATTATAAGCATTAGCAGGTTGTTAGAAACTGAAATCAAACAGTTTTCAGCTCAAAACTTTATTCTAGGTGATGTTACATTTTCACATAGGACCCCTTGTTCGAAAGGAGCTTCTGAACTCTCTCGTCCATTGAATTTGTCAGGTTTTGGATGGTTTCTGCTTCAATTGTTTTGCATGAGGACAGAATACCCTCCCAGAGCTGTTGCTTAGATGTGAACTGCCTCCCGCCATCATAGACACTCCTTTTAATGATGCTCCAAAGGTTCTGAATGGGGTAGAGGTCAGGGGAGCATGGGGGTCACACCATAAGTTTGTCCCCTTTTATGCCTATATCAGCCAGAGATGCAGATGTTTTATGTGCAGCATGAGATGGTGCATTATCATGCAGAAAAATGATCTTGCTGTGAAATACACGGTTCTTCTTCTTGAACCATGGCAGGAAGTGCTGTTTGAGAAAATCCACATACATTATGGAGTTCATCTTTAGCGCCTTCAGGGATCCTAAAGGGGCCGACAATCTCTCTCCCCATGATTCCAGCCCAAAACATTACTCCACCTCCTCCTTGTTGGCGCTGTAGCCGTGTTTGCGTGGGGTGTCCATCAACCAGCCATCCTCCACTCCATCCATCTGGACCATCGAGCGCTGCACAGCACTCATCCGTGAACAAAACTGTTTTGAAATCAGTCTTCATGTAATGTTTGGCCCACTGGAGCCGTTTCTGCTTGTGTGAAGTGGATAGAGGAGGTCGACAGGATGGCGTATGCACAGCTGCAAACCTCTGAAGGACCCTGCATCTTGTTGTTCGGGGGACGTTGGAGGCACAAGCAGCTTCAAAAACTTGTCTGCTGCTATGACAAGGCTTTTTGGCCGCTGCTCTTTCAACCTGATGTAATTGCCTGTAGGAAAGAGTCCTCAATTTGCCCTTATCAGCACGCACACATGTGTACTGTGAATCAGCTACATACTTCTTGATTGCCAAGACACTTCATCCTGATCATCGCACAATGTTGATTGTAGTCATGCCTTGACCTAAACACTCCACAATTTGTTGCTTCTCAGCAGCCGACACATCCTTTTTCTTTCCCATTTTGGCAGAAAATGTAGGCTGCTTAATAATGTGAGAGAGCCTTCTTAAGTAGTCTTGCCTTTCATTGGACACACCTGCCAAACTAATTAGCACAGGTGTCTGCAATTGCTTACAGTGATATAAAGAGCCCTGACACACATCACCATCAATGAGTTTAACTGACAAACAAACAAATTCTTCCCTTATCACTCCTAAACACTTTTTGCATAATAATTTGCAACGCAGTGTACATGTGCTTTTCCACAAAACACCAGCGGTTCACGTAGTGAATCTTACAGTTCTAACTTGCCAACCGTGGTCTGTATGGAGTTGTTCAATAAAGGGCCCAAAATTAAGATAACATAGATGGGAGAGGTCTCTATGAATAGGAATTCCTAAGTATTTGATACCCTGTGAGGGACAGGCAAAGGGAAAGTTGGACTGGATGGAATCCTATATGGATTTGGGGAGGGAGACATCGAGGGCCTCAGACTTCGCTGCATTGATTTTAAAATTTGACCATGTAACAAAGTGATCTATTTCAGCCATAACAGCAGGGATGGATATATGTGATTGAGTGATATATACTAGGACATCATCAGCAAATAGAGAGCACTTGTACTCGGTGCCTCCCACCTCAATCCACCTAATATTGGGGTTATGGCGAATTGATGAGAGCAGGTGCTCCGTCACTAGGATGTATAAGAGAGGGGACAGAGAACATCCCTGCCTTGTCCCATTGGTGATTGTGAAAGGTGATGAAAATGTTCTGACGCGCCCCCTGGGCCTTGGGACACCCGGAGCCGGACCCTTTTTGGTGGATGCTGGTGGTTGTAGTCTCCGTGGCGGCAACCCGGTTCCGTGGCTCAGGGCGGTCAAACCAGTGGCGGAACTATTTATGTGGTTTTGATGTTTAAATGTCCGACTACGCCACCCGTGGATTGCGGTCAGAGTGAACCGCCGCTCCAGGGCAGACCGCTGAGGCTGGTGTTGTGGGTGCAGCAGAGCGTAGCATAACTCCCCACGGGAGGAGTATAGCCTCAGGGCAGTGTATGCGGAGGATGGGGGTGATGGTGCAGGGCAGCAGCAGTAACGACACGGAGTCAGTGATGCAATCCAGGGCCTTTACTCACAGTTCTTATTATCCAGACCACGTCTGCAGGTAACGGCTGCCCACGTCGTACTGTGCTCACCAGGTGAGGGGCTCAGACAACTCCCAGATAACTTTGGAGCACTTCACAGGACCCCCTTTGTGTGTCCTTTGTCTGGCCTTTCTTACCAACACTTCTGTCCGGCTGCCTCGGGCCTCCTCTTGGTAAACTTGGCGCCAGTTTCCCTGACCCTATGTGGTGCCTTCCTAGCGGGTGTAGCAAGGGCCTGCGCCACATAAAATGTCAGAGCCTCCGGTTTCTAGCTGAGGGTCGTTTCCTGCCTCCACTAGTTTCGGGGACCGGTCTCCCCCTTTGGCCTGACCCCTCCACGCAGGTGGATTCGGGCGTGCGGTGGCGACTCGCCCGTCCGCACCCCTGGGATCCCTTCATTCCTCGTTCCTGGAGCCTTCTCCGCTCCTCTTCCTTCTCCCTCTTCCAGGCCTGGGCCTCTGTTACTAGGCCCGCCTCCGGAGCAGAGCTCATGCAGAGCCCCTGCTCCCTGCCACTTCTGCTCAGACTTCTCTGCACTGAACTAAGATGGTGCCCACCTTTTATACTCCCTTCTCAATGCACCCAGGAACTGCTTCCTCCCTGCTCCTGCACTACAGGGTTCCCCTTCCTCAGTGTTCCCTCCCCCCACTCCAGCCAGGGACAGGGACTGTCGTGCCCATCTCAGGGGCATATTGGTCGCCCTGCCCCACGGCAATGTGGTGTAATGCATGCAGGTGTCGGGTCCTGATCCACACTCCATCCTTACCTGAGAGTGAGATATCACACCTCTGGGTGAGGTGCAATACCTCTGTAGCAACCGAGCCCTCAGGGTGCTACAGTTCCATTTATCTTCAGCCTAGGTGACGTATTGTGATACAGGGCCGTGATTTTGGCTATAAAAGGGTCCCCTAGACCCCTACCCCAAGCTTTTTAAGAGAATCATATATGGCGTGCCAGGAGACTCTATGGAATGCTTTCTCAGCATCCAACGAGAGTATCTAATTACAAATTTTTAACTGCATCTAGCCCAGGAAATTCTTTGTGCCTAGTAGCAGTGTCTGCTAGTCAGCGGATTATCCCGGCTGTTAAGCAAGCTACACCACCTGTAGTTTAGACACTTAATTTTTTCAAAGGAAATGATTCGGGACCATTGGATACTTAGTGAAGAGCATCAGGAGGCACCCCAAGGCATAGGGGCTGGGACTGGCAGTAGGATGTCTTGCGCTGGACAGCCGAGCTCGATCCTTATAAAAGCTTTTTAACTGCAGCAGCTTTAGTGGACGCTACTGGAGCTGGAATTACGCGGGTGCTGGCATGAGACTTGCCCTCCAATAGATCCTTGTAAATGGATTTAAAGTGTATTCATTCAAATTAGAGAGACAATTTAAATTAAAAAGCTTAGAGCTGCCTCCACCACAGGGGGGCTCGCTCGACCCACCAGCGGACAGGCACCAGTATTGGGAGAGGGGGGCTGGCCGTCAGGGTTCACCGCGGCTCTGGCACAAACCCGGCGACACGGAGGTGGCACGGGCAGGAGCGGACTGGCCGTGTCGGCTTCTCACTTTTTGGATTTTAGAAGGGCATGACATGCCTATATCTGTGTCTCCCCCTCCTTTTACTCCTCCACCTCTTTTATTTTCGCATGACTATATGTACTTGTCACTTTTCCATGTGTTAGTTATGTCTTCTGAGCAGTTTGTCAGCTTTTGGACACCTTTGAAGGTGTTTTCTATGTGTTTCTATGTGTTTTTGTTTGCCTGCCATTGTTTTTAACGATGTTCGAAGGTGTTCGACGAACAGTTCGACAAACAGTTCGGCGAACACACGGGTGTTCGACGAACCGAACCGAACTCGAACACTACGGGGGTGGCTCAACACTAGTCTAGAATATACAGTAGCTATTAAGAGCAGGTGATTTTGTGAGTAGCCCCACACAGAAGAGCAGATCTGGATGTGGATATACTGGTCTTGGGTGTCTAGAGATACTTTAAGTCTGGTAAGTTGGAGACAGGATGTTACTACCTGTCAGAGGAGGTGCTTGAAGCTGGTTGCAATAGTATGGTGGGAGTGCGTGATATATGGGGTTTAGGTGGGGACTCCTGGATTTTGGTACATACTGGTAATGGGGACTCTAGGTGTCACTACTGTAATAATGATCGACTGCTGTTCTGTGTTCCTACCCCTGAAGACAACAATCGCACTGTGTGTACAGTGTTGTGTGGTTTTACATGTAATGTGAATAGTGATGTGCGTCTTATATAATGTGTTATGGTAATGTACAGCATGTATGTAATGTAAAGTGTTAATGTACAATGTGAGAAGTGAATAGTGCAGGGTAAGCATAGGATTAGCATTGGGATTGAATAAGTACTGTTTATATAATAAGTGGTTTAGCTACTGTATAGGGCATAGAATAAGAACAATAGGTTTAGTCTATAGGATAGGATATAGTTAATGATAGAACTTGCCCAGTGGGTGGGAACTAGTATTAATAAAAGGTGGGCACTTCCAGATAGAGAGAGAGATAGAGAAGTGTAGTTACAAGTCCAAGTTCAAGTCCACTGGGCTGCTAGGGTCAGCATGTGTCTACTATTCAAGGCAGTGGGATGCCATACTAGAATTCTAGTGGAAACTCCTCTTGCGTCCGGAGCCCAAAGTCTTGCATAGGGCTGCCAGGCACATTGTTTTCTTTGGCATACAAGGGAAGATGGATGGGGACATGTCAAGACAGAAGCTAATGGATCCCGGGTGCACTGCCAAACAGGAAAGGAGATCCCTGGGGCTAACAGACCCAGTGCACAAAGGGATGCTCAAGGAACAAATGGTAGGGTTGAAAATGTGTTGTTCTAAGAAAGTAAAGAATATGAAGTGCTGTGCCCTATCCCATGTGTTACCACCTGATGAACTTGAACTGACTAGTAAATGTTTGCTTGTTGCAATGAACTTGGCGTCCCATGAATTGTGTGTGATGGCTCCTGAGGATGGAGGCTTGGAGACAGCGGAGGCCTGTAGCCTACAAATGAGTGTGATGACCCCCACATCTGACAGAACACCGGGTCTGCGACACTGTTTTCCTGTAGAGTGACAGAGCGAAACCAGTCAGCAACTCGGTCATGACTACCGCTCTGGCCAATTTTACTCTACTGTAAGGGGGGGCAGGAGCTGAGCGTGGATCTCAAGGTCAGAAAGGTTGGGGACCACTGTGTTAGAGGTTTGCGAGGCTTTCAAAATGATGACATTTTCAAGGGAAAACTCCTCCAAGAAACTATTTTATTTTATTTTTTCAATGTGGGGTAGGGCACTTTATTATTTCCACCAGACATTTTTAAAAATTTCTTTCGGAATAAAATCTCATGAGCTACTAAAAAGGAACAGTAAAATGGATTTTCTGTAGAAATGAACAGAAAAAAATAAATAAATAAGAAAAAGTCTTATTTTTGGAAAAGATGAGCATTTTGTGCATTTTTTTGCTGCGTATTTTCATACACAAAAAATGCAGCATCTTCTAGATTTAGTAAAGTGGGTGGGATTTCTATAAATCTCACGCCTACTGCTGTTGTTTTGAAAGTAGCCAAAATTGCCCAATGGTGCATTTTTAAAATCCATAGCATGTCAACTTCTTTTGTGGTAAAAAGGCATTTTATTTATGAATTTTCCCTGTACACTTAAATGAGATACAAAGAATTCCAGATATAAAAACTGAATATATGTTTTTAGTGCATTTTTGTAGCAGTGAGGCGGTAAAAACATGTTGTAATGTGCTGTCCATGGTCACCTGGCAGCTCTAAAAATGGATACCACGGACAGGCTTAGCACAAGCCACTCTCTTCATCAGATCCAAAGGGTTGTCCTAGCCATCTAATCCCTGTACAGGGATTTGGATTTGCACAGAAGCCACTGGGTTACTGGCCGGTGGTGCAGGTTGGCAAGAGTGGTCAGATAGCTGGGTCAGAACCAAGAGGGCAGAGATAATACAAAATCAGAAACTGCAAGAGTAATCAGTAAACAGGCCAATATCAAACAAGGAAAAAAAAATTAAAATTCACACTACAGCTGATGTGCGCAGAAAGTGCTGAACCACAGGAGCACAAGGATACAGATAGCGGCTTCCAGCAATGTGTTGGGAGCTTTAGTAGGGTGTGGTATTTTCCAGTTGGTTAAAGCAAAGAGCTGATTACTTCAGCTGGACAGCAGGCACCTATACTAGAACTGGAAAGTACTAGAGGTCCCAGCCATCCTAATCTTAGTGGCTGGACAGTGCCATCTGTGAAGATGCTCCGGTGAGTGAGTATATGACTAAAGGTAGGGGACTTACATTTAAAGCACCACTCCAGCTCTGAAAAAAAAGGAAAAAAATGCTAAAGTGGTGCTTTAATTTAATATTTTGATAGCTTGGACTTTTGCAGACACAGTGATACCACAGGTTTATTTTTCTGTCTTTCTTTATTTTTAATAGGAGAACAGAGGATTTGAATTTGTGTGTATATATTTATTATATATATTTTTTTTACTCCTCTTAGGCTATGTGCCCACGATGCAGAAATGCTGCATATTTTTTCCGCTTCTCCCTGGCAGGAAAAATGCATGCGGATTTTACATGCGTTTTTCCCGCCAGGTAGAAGCATTTGTCAAGCGGTTTTGCATGCATTTCTGCATGCGGGTTATCAAGCACTTTTCCAAGCGATTTTAGCATCTTGGTCACACTATATAAATCCATGCAGCCGGCATGGATTTATATAGTGTGACCAAGAAATAGTTAAAAAATGCAGCCGGCATGGATTTATATAGTGTGACCAAGAAATAGTTAAAAAATGCAGCCGGCATGGATTTATATAGAGTGACCAAGAAATAGTAAAAAAAAAAAAGAATAAGAATGGTAAAAAATAAAAAATAAAGATTATACTTACCTTCCAATGGCCCCCGGTATTATCTCCGCTCCGTCCGGTCTGTTGTATGGCTCGCGGTGGTGTTTAAGGACCTGTGGTGACGTCATTGACTCATGTGACAGGTCACGCGACCGCCGACGTCAGCGGTCGCGTGACCTGTCACATGACTAAATGACGTCATGGCAGGTCCTTCACACCACCGCGAGCCTTACAAGAGACCAGACGCATCACTAAGGAGGCCGGGGGACATCGGAAGGTAAGCGATTACGCTGCGTGTCCGCAAAATTATTGGACTTGCTGCGTATTTTTCTGCAATGATAATCCGCAGCCGAAATTTCCACAGCATGTGCACAGCACATGCGGATTATCATTGGGGACCATGAGGCACGTATTACCAAGCGCTTTTTAAGCGTATTTGCTGCGGAAATTCTGAGGCAAAAACGCTTGAAAAACGCATAGTGGGGACGCAGCCTTAGGGGTCTTATACCTATATTTCAATACATAGTAAAAATCACAGTTTCCTATGAAGTCTAGCCACAGGATGGTCTTCATAGAGGCCTTCAGCAGGACCTCAGCTGTTATGGCGTCTGATAGGCATCATGGGTGGGTAATAGGCACATGGAATGTCACACAGAGCAGGTGCCTTGAATGCCGATGTCAGAGCTTGACCGATTAATTACTGAACCTTTATTTTCCTATGTAAAAGAGAATTAAAGTTTCATGTTGTTTTCAACTTCATTTCATTTTTTATGTATTTTTACTTTATCCATACACAATAAAATAAAAATTGGAATTGGTATTTTTAAAATGCCCAATGATAAATGTAAAGAAATTCATTATATTCTATATTGTCATCGGTATATTCTCAGATATGGCACACACAAATATTGATCTATTACACAGATGCCATTCATGTGTAAAATACATTTATATATCATGGATCCTCCATTGACTTCTATGGAGTGAATATGGCATTCAATGAAGCATTAAAAAGGCAATAGTATAAAAATGTAAATGTGTGATTAGCCTTGTAGAATAGTATTGGCTGCATATTTGGAGCCCATTCTGTATAGAAAGAGTGTAGATCCTAAATGCATAAGAGTGAATGAGGCTCAATCCCTGTGACCAGTCGCTCCTAATGATAAATCAAATGCTAATGTGTCATAGTTTATTGTCTATTTAAACCAGAGTGCACTGAAATTTAAAGGGAATCTGTCACCAGATTTTTACCAACTAATCTGAGAGCAGCATAATACAGAGAAAGAGACCCTAATTCCAGCTATCTGTCTCTAACTGGGCTGCATGCTGTAGTTTTGATAAAAATCACTGTTTTATCAGCAGATAGTCACTAGAGGACTAGTAAACCTGCTGCCATGTAGTCCTCTATATTCATGAGCTCTGTCTAACCCCACCCACCACCACTGATAGGCAGCTTTCTGCCTATGCACAGTGTACATAGAAAGCTGCCAATCAGTGGTGTGGGCGGGGTTATACAGAGCACAGCATTCAGAGAACTGCTAGATCTGCAGGAGATAAAACTGTGATTTTATCAAAATGACAGAAAGTAGCTCAGTATGTGACACATCGCAGGAACCAGTGTCTCTGCTAAAGTGCTGCTAAAAGTTTCTTACCCATAGAGAACAAATGTACTCGGTAGCCGGGCCGGTCAGTGCTGTGGGTGTCACAGTGGCTGTGACCCGGTCCGTGACCCAGGGCGGTCAATAAAAGGGGATGTTGAGAAAAGCGGAATTAAAGTTTTATATATATATAACATTCGTGACGCCACCTGTGGTATGCGGCTATATGGAGCCGCCGCTGCGGTGCAGATCCTCTGGAGCTGATCATGACGCAGCAGAGTTGGTTCAGCTCTCCACAGGCAGAGCTTAGCTCCAGGGCAGGAAATGGTGATGTTATAGATGTCACTGTGCAGTGTAGTGCAGGGGATGGCGCAGTTAATAATCAGTCCACAACTTAATGGCGGTTTCCTCTTATCTTTACTTGCGATGGTTAGGCAGACCGGGGCACGGGTACTAGCTTGTAGTAGAGGTCCGGGCGGCCTGGAAGCAAGTTGGGAATCCACCTCGCCAGGTGAAGTTCGAGGCCTTCCCTTTGAGTTAATCTCTTTGGCCCTGCTGCTTATAGCTGTGCTGTGACCCTCGTCCCTGAGTAAAACGTCTTTGTGCTCACCAGTATGGCAGGCAGCTCGGGCCTTCCTTATGTGTCGTTCCCACGTGGCGGTGCTGGGCCCTATGGTGCTGCTGTGCCGCTGGGCGTCTGATGAGGCCAGGAGACCTGCAGTCTCCTGCCCTCCTTTTTTTGCTGCTGGGCCTTCAGTGCCCCACAACCTCGGACTCCGGTGTCTGGTTCTTCTGCGCTTCTCTCTGGGGTGAACTGCCGTGCAGCTCCACTCCCAAGGTTTTTCCTCATCGCTGTCCAGTATTCAACTGCTCTCACTAACTCTCACTAACCCCGCCTCCAGATTCCAGTTGCTAAGGGGAGAAGCTCCCCTTGCTGGTCTCGAGCCAGGAAAGTGTTGCATGCTAGTATACCTGACTAGGGGACCCCTGGTTGCTTCCAGGCATGGCATCACCCCTTGTGAAGGAGGCAATGCCACTGTGGCAAGCGGACTCCTGGGGTGCCACAAATGCATGCTCAGCTGAGTTGGTAGTGCAGTAGGGTCAGGGAGTTTTGCAATGCAATGTAGCCCCTGATACCAACATCACTCATGTAGCCCCACATAAGGACACTGCCACCATCATGTTTCACTGTAGGCAGGCACTAAACTAATTTTAATAAAACTGAAGATTTGGTAATGAAAGCTCTATTATTAACCATACTTTCATTTTATGGGTTAAAAAAAAGTTCTATAAAACTTAGGCTTGTCAAAATTTTGAAAATTGTTCTTGTATTCAGTGAGCTATTGATTAAAATCTTACTTTTTAAAGGGGGTGTACTCATTTATGCTGAGCACTGTATGTCTGCTTTATTTAAGTGTCCTTTTAACTTTTTTCCTAATTGGGCCTGCATCCTTGAGTTCCTGGCACTCATCTGAAGCACAATATCCAGTTAGATCAGCGGCAGCCTATCGATAATTATAGATTTAGCATCGGAGCATGAGACAGAAGAGGGGTATAAATTTAGAAATGTGATTTATTCAAATTGGAAAAAGGTGCTGAAGTTTTGAGAAGGTTACTCACACAAGGATTTAAAGGCTCCCACTATAAATTACATTCAGACCAGATTTGATTTAGCAGGTGTTAATCCTCACTCTTAGAACGACATGTACTTTCTTATGTTGGACAACATTCCCCACCAGTTGGCAAACTTCCCATACCCCTATGTAGGCTCATAAAAATAAATTCAACTTCACATATAAAAAGGCCAAATGTCAGAGTCGGCTCTGGCCTGACACCGATAGACATCTGTGGAGTGAATCAATAGTAAGAATGAGTGAAGTTTTACCACTTAAATCCATTGCTGTGAAGTAATTCAGCAATAGGTGATAATTAGATGAAGTACGCGTTAGAACAGGTGATACAGTCTTGTCCATCTCTGGAAATGAATATGATACTGTATTTGACCACTAGATGCTCCAGTTAAATAACTGCAGAAGTGTTTTCAGAAGTTTTAGGCCCTGTTCACACGCAGCATAAATGCTGCTTTTTACTGCTGCTTTTTAAATGCATGTTTATTGCAAGTGTCCACACCAAAATAACAGTCTTTTGGGATATTGTGTTTTTGATGTGTTTATTAATGCATTTCCTCTTTATTTGATGTGCTTTTGGTGCAAATTTAAAGCAGTATTTTTAATGCTTTTTTTTATTCCAAAAAGTATTATTTCTGCACATACAAAACCAACTGCGTTTTTTTTCAGGCTCCCCTATGGAATTCTATAGAGAAAAAAATGCACTAAATAACGGATTGTTCAACAGCGTCTGTTAGGTGGAGATTGGTTTAGAGACCACACTGGCAATGCCATTAGGAGGCCTTCACAAGGGAAAATCACACTGGCCTTACTGTAAGGATATGGACATGCTGCACATGTTTCCCTCTGAAGAAACAAGTTTTATTGTTAAAATGTGCTATGTGGTGTAATCTGAATGTCATGTATAATGTAATAAGTGTTAATGATGTGTAATGGGAAAAGTGTTATGTGTTAATGACATGTAATTTGACCGTAGGAACAGTTAATGTTTGGGAATAGCCCAGAGTGGGAGTGGCTAAGTTTCATGGAAAGTGACAAGTTCCTGTCACAGAGTTAGATAGGGTCTGGAGTGCATAGTGAGTGGACCAAATGTCCAAGGTGAGCAGTGCTGCATTCTAGGGTGACCCTAAGTGAGAGGAGACTGAAGTGAAGAGATAGCAAGATTTGGATTACAAGTGATTGAGAGACAGAGTGGCCTTCCAGAGACAGGTCCTAGGAGAGAATGCCTAGCCATGAGACCCTGTGGTAATAACACTGGAAGGTAACGGATTGAAACAGGACTGATTACGTGGGACTAGTAAAGTGAACAGAGCTGGAGTTCCAGGGCACCAGCAGTGAAAAAAGTATGCAGAACTGCAGAACAAGTAAAGACACTTGTTAATCAGGACTGTAGTGTTAAAGCTGGATTGCGATGAAGTAGGGAGAAACAGTGGACATAAAGAGCCCTGGAGTAAGCTAATGAGGAAGGAAACTGTGTGGAAAATGCTTTGAGTTGTAAAAGAAATGTTCATAAGACTGTGTACCTACTATCTCTTGTATATATTCCCTATCAAATCTCCATTCAGTAAAAAGTTTATTTTTGAATTGTAGTCTCCCTCATTGAACTGTAAAAAAATCTAATCAGGGCAAACCAACAACATCGGTTATATGGCGTAAGGCCCTCACAGCACAAGTACACACCCACAGCCAGGACCCCCACTTTCATGTAACCTGCCGGAATGCCACAGATGAATACCTCGCCCACGACTACTGTCCCACACCACTTTACACTACTCCTGGGGTTATGGTGAGGAGCGGCATAATGTACGGTCACTGGACCTGTCTAATCTTAATTCCAGGTACACTAACAGTTCAGCATCATGTTGATTTGGTTGTGAAACCAATGATACAACCATTTTTTCAAAGTGCCCCAGGAGCCAATTTTCAACTGTGAGCAGCCTGTGTGGTTCAAATGTGCTACCATTGCCTGCAGAGTCTCTGGATTTGTTTTCCATTGAGCAAATCTGAGACATCATTGGTTGGTAATTGCAAAGGGAGCTGCCAGCAGCGGATCTTGATGATTTTCCCAGGTGCATTCACCGCATCAGAACATTCCTTAGACAACCATTAATAATCTTATTGATAGCATCCAAAGCATGTGCGTGCGGGGATTTCTTCGCATGACGTTCATACTCAATTGAGATGTTTTGAAAATTTTGCTTCCATTTTTTTATCATTTGCATAATTCTAACATTTCTTTCCATCCTGTGATTTCTGCAACTGGTGTTGCAATTTCAGTATTGAGGAGTACAGTTTATCGGTGCACTGTTATTTTTTTTACATATGGAAAAATCACTGATGGTAAAAATTAGGTGCACTGACCAAACACTGATCCAGCATGCTGAAGAAAAATGGCCGGCTTTTTCACATGCAAGAAAAAAATGTATGCCCGAATGAGCCCTAAGCTTATTGTAGGGTTAAACACATGATTAAATATCTTAAATTGATGAAAAAACATATTGCTTTTTTTAAGTTGTAAAAGCAATGGTTCATGATTAGTGTTGAGCGAGCATGCTCGACACTGCTCGTTACTCGCCCGAACATCAAGCTACTTGGGATGTTCGGCGAGCACCGAGCATTTCCGGGTTACTCGGGCGGGAGCTTGGGTCTCCGCCCTGCACGTTTGGCGCTCTTTACAGAGCCAATGAACATGCAGGGATTGCCAGCCAGTCACTGTAATGCTGCAGCCATGTTGGTTGTGGGCATTACAGTGATTGGCTGGCCGCACAGCGTCACCTCGAGTATTTAAAACCGGGCGCCGTCATCTTGGACACAGTCGCTCCGGATCAGACATTGTAGGGTCAGTGCTGCTGAGTTAGAGAGAGATATATAGTGCGAAATAGGTAGTGTAGGGTCTCTAAAGCCTGCCAAATCAAACAAACAGTCCTTCTCAGGACTAATATCCATCCCAGATATCAGGCAGGCAGGCTGTATAGGAGATGCAGTGGTTATACCAGCAAACGCTGCATTACAGTCCTGTGTGCTCTTTTTGGTCAAATTGCTAGACTTATCACCCCGGTCTCAGGGGCCAGGAAAAATTTTTTTTTTTTGTCATCTAAATCCTGTTTGTATGTTTTTTCCTCAGTCAGACTGTACAAATACCCGTCTTATTAACCTTTTGGTATTTTTTCCCCCTCCCAAAAAAATTGAGTGATTCTGTGACTGGTCAGACACCAATATATCTGTTTAAAAGAGTCTGGTGTAGGCCAGGAAAATAGAACCGTGGTTTTGCAGCTCCATGGGTCAAATCTCTGTATTATCCTGTTTTTGGCATTCTTTACCGTAAAAAAAAACAGTAATAGTGTCTCCCTGACTGGTCAGACACCAATATATCTGTTTTAAAAGAGTCTGGTGTACGCCACATAACTGTTATGATCTGCAACAAGAACTAAGGAAAGATAGGGGAAAGCTGTCCCTACAGTAAGACTAAGCTGAATCCCTACGATGTAGCGGGCTACCTGTTGCTAGTGAACAGACCCGCCTTCGTCCTCGGATAGTCTGAACGAAGACCTATAGAATTAAGGAAGGGGTCCCTAAAAGAACTAAGGACTGGAACAAAAATGGGACACCTCCTAAACAGATATTGTTGTAGAACACAAAAGACAAACTGACAAAAAGTACTAGAGGTTCCAGAGGACCAAGCAAACTGACTGAGATAAGCACCAGGCTAGCAAAACAGTCAAACAACACTGAAGTCCAGCAAAGCCAGAAGGGCGGAGCTGGAATATATAGGCAGATGGTCACGTGACCGCGAAACACAAAATAGAACCCTCCTGTTTGTTTTTTCTAACAGTACCCCCTCTTTTATGTGGATCCTCCGGATCCTCCAGGCCCAGGCCTATCCGGAAACCTCCTTTGGAAAGCTTTAACCCTCCGTCAGGGGCAACTGATCTGACAGGCGCAGCTCACTTAGTTTCATTTCTCTATTTTCAGTGGTTTGTCTGGGAAACACCCTCCTCCCAGTACCTTCCTAACTTTAAAGGCTGTGTGAAACCTGAGAAGCCATTTATTACATTCCTATTAAGGTAACTGATCACTTTTAGAGCATTGAAATTTTAAAAAAAGGAAAATATAGCCAATTTTCTAGCCTGTGCCTGACAGGCGCAATGCCCCTAAACTCGTTATGAAACATATTGCCCCTGACGGAGGGTTAACAAGCCTAGGAGCAGAGACATCATCCGTCCTTACCCAGGAGTTGTCTTCGGGACCAAAACCCTTCCAGGAGACAAGATACTGTAATCTCCCTCTATGCCATCCAGAATTCAAGATACGCGAAATTTCATATTCGCCGTCTTCCACCACAGGAGGAACTGTGACAGATACGTCAGCCTTTTTCAACAAGGAAACATGAAACACAGGATTAATCTTCCAGGAAGTAGGGACATCCAACCTAACAGCAGACTGGTTAACAACCTGAAGCACTTTAAATGGACCCACAAACTTAGGACCCAGTTTTTTAGAGGGAATCCTCAACCGCAGGTTCTTCGAGGACAACCAAACCATGTCACCCACAGTAAACAAAACCTCTTTACGTTTCTAGTCAAAATACTTCTTGGACTTTTTGTTAGCCTCTTGAAGGTTACAACGTACGTTAGTTCAAACTCTCTCCAAATCACCGGAAAAATTCTCCTCCTCCGGCACCGCCGACCCCAATTTGGAGAGCGAACCAAAAGACGGATGTCTCCCAGCACAACAAAAAAAAGGAGAACACCCAGCAGAGGAGGATGTATGATTGTTAAGAGCAAATTCTGTGAGAGGCAGAAACTCCGACCACACCTCTTGATTGTCCGCCACAAAACAACGTATAAACTGTTCAACATCCTGGTTCTTTCTTTCAGTCTATCCATTAGACTCAGGATGATAACCAGACGAAAAAGACAAATGGACTCCCAACCTGTCACAAAAAGCACGCCAAAAGCGAGCCACAAACTGAGGTCCTCTATCAGAAACAATATCCGTGGGAACGCCATGGAGCTTGACAATCTCCTTAACAAACGCCTTAGCGAGTGTCTTGGCGCAGGGCAACTTAATGAATGGAACCAAATGACACATCTTACTAAAACGGTCCATGACCACCCAGATGACAGTAAAACCCTCGGACACAGGAAGATCAGTAATAAAATCCATAGTGAGATGCGTCCAAGGTGCACTAGGAACCTCCAGAGGGCAAAGCAACCCCGCAGCAGGAGTATGTGAAGCCTTTGAGCTAGCGCACACAGTACACTGACGCACCCACTTGATGACTTCCTTCTGCCATCCAGGCCACCAAAAACTGCGACTGATCAGTCTCTTAGTCTCCGAAATTCCTGGATGACCTGCCAACAGAGACTCATTACACTCCACAAACAAATCTCTCCTAAAGGCTCTAGGCACGAACAACCTCCCATGGGGAGTGTTAGATGGAGCATCATCTTGAGCTTTCAGAATCTCATTCTCCAAAACGGAGTCCAAAGCCGCCACCACAATTCCTTTCTGTAAAATGCTCTCCTCCTCCTCGGCACTGACCGTAGGAGAGAAGCTGTGAGATAAAGCATCGGCTTTAACATTCTTAGTACCAGGGATATAGGTAACAGAAAAATGAAACCGAGAAAAAAAAAAGTGCCCACCTAGCTTGACGGGCATTCAAGCGCTTGGCAGCATCCAGATAGATCAAATTCTTATGATCTGTGAAAACCTGAATAGGAAATCTAGCGCCTTCCAAAAAATGACGCCAATGTTCAAACTCGAGTTTAATAGCCAACAACTCCCGATTTCCAACATCATAATTCAGTTCGGTTTCCGAAATTTTTTTTGAAAAGAAGGCACAAGGATGTACTCCACTCTTGTTCTCCTGAGACAAAACTGCTCCGACCCCCACCGATGAAGCATCGACCTCGACCAAAAAAGGCTTGGTCTCATCAGGCTGCATAAGGATAGGGGCAGAACTGAACCTCTCTTTGAGATACTCAAACGCTTCAATGGCCTCAGTAGTCCACTGGGCCGTATTCGCACCTTTCCTGGTGAGATCGGTTAGAGGTTTAACAATTACAGAAAAATTCTTAATGAATTTCCTGTAATAATTGGCAAAACCCAAAAATCTCTGTATAGATTTCAAACCAATAGGCCTAGGCCATTCCTGCACAGCCTGAACCTTCACAGGGTCCATCTCAAAGCCCTCACTGGAGACAATGTAGCCCAAAAAACTAATTTTCTACACAGCGAAATCACATTTCTCCAGCTTAGCAAAGAGTGAATTATCACCCAATAACTGCAAAACTTCACGTACACTCTGCCAATGGGACTCCAGATATGGTGAATAAATCAAAATGTCATCCAAATACACAACCACATTCTTACCATTCAGAGGTCTCTGGATGTCATTAATAAGGTTCTGAAAAAATGCAGGTGCATTGGTAAGACCAAAAGGCATCACCAGATTCTCAAAATAACCTACCGGAGTGTTAAATGCAGTTTTGCATTCATCACCCTCCTTCACACGTAACAAATTGTATGCCCCCCGGAGATTAATTTTGGAGAACCACTAGGCTCCCACTAACTGGTTAAACAAGTCAGGAATTAATGGTAATGGGTAGGAATTGCGTACGGTAATCTTATTAATTTCACGAAAATCCAGACATGGACGTAAACCGCCGTCCTTTTTTTTAACAATGAAGAATCCAACTGCCACAGACGACTTAGAAGGTCTAATGTGACCAGCAGCCAGGCTAGTGTGTATGTACTCCTCCAAGGCCTTTCTTTCAGGGATAGTCAGATTAAACAAGCGACTTTTGGGAAGAGTAGCACCCGGAACAAACTCGATGGCGCAATCACAATCCCTATGAGGAGGTAAAACTTGCGACTCCTCCAAAAATCTTGAATAGGTACAGGTAATTCCCCTTTTTCCACAGCCGCAATGCGACCATTACAACATTTATCATAGCACTTCGGACTCCAAGACTTAATCACATTAGTAGACCAGTCCAATAAAGGATTGTGAAGTTTTAACCAAGGCAATCCTAGAACAACTGGAGAGGGTAAATTATCCAAAACAACCAAGTCCAAAATTTCTTGGTGAACTCCATTGATAGTGAGGGGAAATGCAGCAGTCTTGTGAGTAATACATTTCAAAGGAGTGTTATCAATTGCAACCACAGAAATAGGTGATGACAAAGGTTTGGATTTCAATTTAAGGTTTTCCAAAAACCCTTTATCAATCACATTTAAGTGTTGAACCACAATCCACAAATACCTGAAATTCAATCAAATCTCCCTGCAGAGTAGTACTCCCAGAAAGAAATACTCCTGCAGAGCGTAAACAAGCTATATGGGCGTAACTGACCTTTTTTTTTTCTTTACTTAAACGACGCTCAAAATACTTAATCAAATGGTCACCTTTACCACAATAAAGACACAATCCCTCGGCGAATCTCCGGTCTTTTTCCTGAGAGCGGAGTGACATCCCCCCAACCTCCATTGGTTCCCCACAGTCAGAGCAGATTTTCTGGGGGCTAGGACCTGACATTACAGGAGTCTTTACCTCATTGAGCCTGCACCTCAGTCTCCTGTCTATACGAACAGCTAACTGCATAGCTTCCTGCAGAGTCTCAGGTGCAGGGAATGCAATTAACAAATCCTTAACCCTTTCACTCAGACCAGCAAGAAATAAACATCTCAGCGCCGAATCATTCCGCTTAACTTCTGAAGCCCATCTCCTGAAGTGTGTGCAATAATTTTCAACATCATCTGACCCCTGATTCAAACGTCTAAGTTCTGATTCAGCAGATGAGATTCGATCAGGATAGTCATATAATAGCCCCATAGCAGAAAAAAATTCTTCAACAGAACTTAAAGACGGATCATTAGGCTGGAGAGAAAAGGCCCAACCCTGTGGTTCTTTGCGCAGAAGTGACATAATAAAACCGATGCGCTGTGATTCATTCCCAGAGGATCTTGGTCTCAAACGAAAATATAACAAATAAGCATTTTTAAAGGAAAAAAAATCTTGCTGTTTACCATAAAAAAACATCAGGCAGTCCTACCTTGGGTTCGACAAAATGCGCTCCAGGACAGCTACTCACGTGTTGCTGAAGTTCGGCCACCTCCAGAGACAATCCCTGCAGGCGTTGAGCCAACTCCTGGACAGAAACCATACTGATCCCCGAATTTCTTTCCTTTTAGTTTTTTTTGGGCTGGACTTACTGTTATGATCTGCAACAAGAACTAAGGAAAGATAGGGGAAAGCTGTCCCTACAGTAAGACTAAGCTGAATCCCTACGATGTAGCGGGCTGCCTGTTCCTAGTGAACAGACCCGCCTTCGTCCTCGGATAGTCTGAACGAAGACCTATAGTATTAAGGGAGGGGTCCCTAAAAGAACTAAGGACTGGCACAAAAATGGGACACCTCCTAAACAGAAATTGTTGTAGAACACAAAAGACAAACTGACAAAAAGTACTAGAGGTTCCAGAGGACCAAGCAAACTGATTGAGATAGGCACCGAAGCACCAGGCTAGCAAAACAGTCAAACAATACTGAAGTCCAGCAAAGCCAGAAGGGCGGAGCTGGAATATATAGGCAGATGGTCACGTGACCGCAAAACACAAGATAGAAAAAACAAACAGGAGGGTTCTAACAGTAACTATAACTGTGGTTTTGCAGTTGCATGGGTCAAATCTCTGTATTATCCTGTTTTTGGCATTTTTTGCCGTAAAAAAAAAAACTGTAGTAGTTTCTCCCTGACTGGTCAGACACCACTATATCTTACATAGTTCCATAGTTCCATAGTTTATAAGGCCGAAAAAAGACAAGCGTCCATCCAGTTCAGCCTATTTCTTGTGCACTGCAGCTATTCCGCAGCGTTGATCCAGGGGAAGGCAAAAAAAAAAAACATGCGGTATAGGCCAATTTACATCATTGAGGAAAAATTCACTTCCCGACACCAATCTGGCAGTCAGATTAAATCCCTGGATTAATTAACTAAGTATATTATGTAATTTTATTGTTCTCAAGAAAGGCGTCCAGGCCTCTCTTGAACTCATTAAGTGAGTTGGACATCACAAATTCCTCTCCCAGAGAGTTCCAGAGTCTCACGGCTCTGACCGTAAAGAATCCCCTTCTATGCTGGTGCAGGAACCTCCTTTCCTCCAGACGCATAGTGTGCCCCCTCGTCTTTGTCACCATCCTTGGTATAAACAGGTCATGGGAGAGATCTCTGTACTGCCCCCTGATGTATTTATACATGTTATGAGGTCTCCCCTAAGCCTTCTCTTTTCCAACGTAAATAGGCCTAATTTTGACAACCTCTCTGGGTATTCTAGTCCCTCCATTCCCTTTATTACCTTAGTCGCCCTCCTTTGTACCCTCTCTAGCTCCAATATGTCTTTCCTGAGCACCGGAGCCCAGAACTGTGCACAATATTCTAAGTGCGGCCTTACCAGCGCTTTATACAGAGAAAGAACAATGTTCTCATCATATGCCCCTATTCCTCTTCTGATGCATGCCATGACTCTATTTGCCTTCGCAGCTGCTGCCTGACACTGGGCACTCCAATTTAATTTGCTATTAACCAAGACGCCCAGGTCCTTCTCCATGTCAGATTTCCCCAATGGTTTCCCATTTAATATGTATGGGTGACTGCTGTTTTTCTTTCCCATGTGCATGACCTTACATTTATCGGCATTGAACCCCATTTGCCATTTTTTGGCCCAGCTCCCCAGTTTATCTAAATCCTCCTGTAGCTGCGCCCTATCCTCATCTGTATTAACTACTTTACAAAGTTTAGTATCATCTGCAAATATTGCTATTTTACTATGCAACCCTTCCACTAGATCATATCTGTTTAAAAGAGTCTGGTGTGGGCCAGAAAAATAGAACTGTGGTTTTCCTCTTCCACGGTTCTAATCTACTTTTTATTACCCTTTTTCCATTGATAGTGTGAGTGTAAGCTATTTTTCTTCATTTACAATGGGCAAGGCGTGTGGCAAGGGATGTGGAACTGGACGTTCTGGTGATGGTGCGTGTAGAGGATGGGGCCGTGGCCGAGGTGAAAATGTGCCACAACCAACAGCCACATCTTCTCGCTCCCACTTCTTGCCCGAATTACTAAGGAAGCACACTACAACACCAGTATTGCGAACTGATCAGTGTGAACAGGTTATTAATTGGATAGCAGATAATACTTCCAGTTACCTGGGCACCACCACCTGTCTTCCTCATGGTCAAGTTTTAGTAGCCGTGAGTCTTGACCGCATACTCCTCCTCACCCTGATGCTCCTTCCTCCCACCATGCCGAGTGTCGTCAGACAGCAACTGATCCCACACTTGGACACTCTGAAGAGCTGTTCACTGGTCCATTTCCATATTTGTGCCCCTCGCCCGCTCCACTTGAAGTGGTGGAAGAGGAGATCCCATGTAGCGATGCCCAAATATTTGAACAGCCACGGCCACAGGAAGTCGACGCTGGCAATTTGTCACAAGAGGTGGACGATGACGAGACACAACTGTCACAAAGTAAGGAGGAGGATCGTGGTGCGCAAGTGGAAGAGGAGGAAGTGGTGGATGATCTAGTAACTGACCCAACGTGGCAGGAGGACAGGCAGAGTGAGGCCAGCAGCACACAGGGGGAGGGAGGCAGAGTACCCCAACAGGCAGGAAGAAGCAGTGTGGTGGCCGCAGACAGAAGGCGGGCAACCGTTCCCCTTAACACCAACACAAGGGACGTTGCCAGTACAACCGGTAGGTCTTCCAGAGTCTGGAATTTTTTTAAAGACTCTCCTGATAACCCTAAAAAGGCCATTTTTACCACCTGACAGGCCAGCATCTGCAGGGGTGACAAAACTACCAGCCTGACCACCACCAGCATGATCAGGCACATGTCAGCAAAGCACCCCACTTTGTGAGGCGAACTGCTTCTTACACTGTTGTGCGTGTAATGCAATCCCCTGTCCATACTGCATGCAAAGATGCCCCCTCCTCTCAGTCTTCACTTGTTATGGCAGTTTCTCAAGAAACAGCATCCACGTCCACGTCCCACGGCAGCGTTCAATTGTCCATATCCCAGAGCTTTGAACGAAAGCGCAAATTCGCAGCCAATGCCCCACAGGCCACAGTCCTAAATTCACACATTTCACGACTGCTTGTTTTGAAAATGCTGCCTTTTAGGCTGGTGGAGACGGAATCCTTCTGCAACCTTATGGCGGTGGCTGTCCCTCGGGAATCGGTCCCCAGCCGACACTATTTTGCCCGGTGTGCCATCCCCGCACTACACAAGCACGTGTCCCAAAACATCTGCCGTGCCCTCAACAACGCAGTTACTGGGAGAGTCCACCTGACAACGGACACGTGGACAAGTGCTTGTGGCCAGGGACTGTACATTTCCCTGACGGCACACTGGGTAAACATAGTGGAAGCCGGGACCCAGTCGGACCTTGGGACGGAACACATCCTCCCCACACAGAGGATTGCGGGCCCTATGTCAGTCAGAGTTGCCCCCACAGTGTACAGCTCCTGCGCATCATCCTCCTCCTCCTCATGTTCAGCCTCCATATCAGATATCACCACATCAGTTACAAGCTGGAAGCACTGCAGTACTGCCTCAGCCAAGTGGCAACAGGCTGTGCTGAAACTCATAAGCTTAGGTGATAAACCTTACACTGCTTGTTAGATGTGGACAGCTGTGAAAGGGCAGGCAGATCTGTGGCTGAGACCGCTGAACCTACATCCAGGCATGGTCGTGTGTGACAATGGCCGTAACCTGGTGGCGGCTCTGAGGCGAGGCGAGATCACACACGTACCATGCCTGGCTCATGTGCTTAACCTCGTGGTTCAGCGGTTTCTTAAATCGTACCCCGAGTTGCCAGATCTGCTCGTCAAAGTACGCCACCTGTCAGCTCATTTTGGCAAGTCGGCTACAGCTTCCACGGCCCTTGCTGTGTTGCAGCAGCGTTTGCAGCTTCCGGCACACCGACTGGTGTGTGATGTCCCCACACGTTGGAACTCTACCCTCCATATGTTGCAAAGGATTTGTTAGCAGAAGAGAGCAGTTGTGGAGTACCAGCTGAAACAAGGCCGTCGATATTCAGGTAAGACTCCACACATAAGACCTCAGGAGTGGACCTGGATGTCTGACATATGTACCATCCTGACAAACTTTGAGGAGTCCACCATGATGGTGAGTGGCGATGACGCCATCATTAGCGTCAGCATCCCACTTGTCTGTCTTTTGCAAGGCTCTCTGCAGAGAATTAAAGAGGAGGCATTGCAGCCAGAGTATGATGAGATGGATCAAGAACCCGTAATGGGCGATTACACAGAGCCCAGCCTCATCTCATCCCAATGTGCATTGGGGGACAATGAGGGAGAGGAGGAGGAGGAGGAAGAACAGGAGCTGGTATCATGCGCTGTAGACGGTAGTACCTGTACAACTGTCATACAGTCGGTTCAGCGTGGGTGGCCTGTGGACTGGGTAGAGGAGGAGGAGGAGGAGAGCATGGTCAGTCGACATCTTGGTGAGGACATGGAAGTCTTGCCCGTTTCCAGTCTGGCACGGATGGCTGACTTTATGTTACGCTGCCTTAACCGTGACCCTTGCATTGGTAAAATGTTGGGTGACAGTCATTACTGGTTGGTGACACTTTTAGACCCCCGCTACAAGGAGAACTTCACTCTCTTATTCCTGAGGTGGAGAGGTCTATAAAAATGGGGCAGTACCAGAAGGCCTTTGCTGCAGAACTGTTAAAAAAATTCCCATCTGAACACGCTAGCAGCAGAGGTCACAGTTCGCTGACCAACCAAGGCGTACAGGCGAGAGAGACGCAACTCCAATCCAGCAGAGGCAGGGGAACACTGTCAACATTCTGGCACAGTTTTCTGAGACCCGCCCAGCTTACAGGCCCTGAGGCACGGGGTACTCTCACAAGGAGTGGAAAGTTTCAAAAGATGGTGAGGGAGTACCTTGCCGACCGTACCAGCGTCCTCCGTGATTCCTCTGTGCCTTTTAATTATTGGGTATCCAAGCTGGACACTTGGAATGAACTCGCTCTGTACGCCTTGGAGGTCCTGGCCTGCCCTGCCGCTAGCGTGTTATCGGAGCGTGTTTTTAGTGCCGCTGGGGGAATTATAACTGATAAGCGCACTCTACTGTCAACTGACAATGCTGACAAGCTGACCCTTATCAAAATGAACAAGGGCTGGATTGGGCCAGACTTCTCATCACCACCAAATGACAGCAGAGTAACATAAAGCCAAATCCACTGTGTTATTTCGGGAGGTGTATTCCCATGCACCACTTAACACCCACACATGGATATACGCTTCCTCAATTCGGCTTTTGGGTGACCGTGGTCCGTGTTGCCAGCATTGCAAGTTCCTCCGTCCTAATTTTTGGCAGCTTTTGCTTGGAAGGCATAGGCAAAGACTATGGGAGACCCACTCCCCAATAATGGGATTAATGTTTTTAATATGCTGTACTGCATGGCTCTTGTAAGGGGCATTAAAACTGTCTGGTTAAACCACTCTGACCTCCACGTCTCTTCCAAGGGGCATTAAAACCGTCTTGTTAAGCTAATGCGACCTCCACCACTTTTCCAAGGGGCATTACAACTGTCTTGTTAAGCTAATGCGACCTCCACCACTTTTCCAAGGGGCATTAAAGCTGTCTTGTTAAGCTACTGCGACCTCCAGCGCTCTTCCAAGGGGCATTAAAACCATCTTGTTAAGCTCCTGCGGCCTCCACCACTTTTCCCAGGGGCATTGATATTGTCTTTATTCCACTGCGACCTCCACGTCTTTTACAAGGGGCATTAAAACCGTCTTGTTAAGCTACTATGACCTCCTCCACTCTTCCAAGGGGCATTAAAATCGTCTTGTTAAGCTACTGCGACCTCCACCACTTTTTCAAGGGGCATTGATATTGTCTTTTTATTCCACTGCTAACTCCACCATTCTTCCAACGGGCATTGCATTTCCTCCTAATTTTAGTCAGCTTTTGCTTTTCAATGCATTGGCGAACACTAAGGGAGACCCACTCCCCAATAATGGGTAGAATGTTTTTAGTCTGTTTCAAGGGGCATTGCAGTTCCTCATAATTTTTGGAAAGCCTTCCTTTCACTGCTTAGGCTAACAGTGCACAGGAGACCCAGTTGCTATAAATGGAAAAAATGGTTTAGTTAAGGCCCTCTGACCTCCATGTCACTTCCAAGGGGCATTGGAGTGCCTCGAAATTTTTGGTAGGTATTGCACTCACTGCATGCCCTATAACTGTGTAGCCGAACCTCTCCTTTTGCTACAGAAACATATCCTACTAGACATGTGTGGTTGACTGGCCTGATATTAATGTGAATGGTCCCTGTTCCTCCTGCTCTTTCTTCTTTGCCACCACCTCATCCATCATTCATCACCTGAAGCTTTGTTTTAACGGGAGTCATAGAACTGGGATAGTAGCAGGAAAACATCCAGCAATCCTCGAAGGAGGTAGTATATGCGCCAAAACGCTGACCACCTCAGGCCTAGCCGCTACTACATACATGCGCTTGCATTCCAAGAAAACAAAGCAGATGCTAACTTTCATCATCATCATCATGCTCCTCACCTTGGCACTTTCAACTCCCCTGATGGAGAAGCCAGGGCCCACCGGAGGAGTCTGGTTCTCTGGTGGGCTCGTCCAATGCTGCCCTAAAGCAGGCTGGGCTAAGAATAGTATGGTGGGATGTTCCAAGGAGAAATAGGGGGAGCTGGGGACCGTTTATGGACACCCGGCCGCCCCCAGGCAGCTGGGGACCGTGTGTGGACACCCGGCCGCCGGGCGGCTGGGGACTGAGTATGGATATCAGGCCTCCGACGCAGCCATAACATGGTGGCCGGTGTCTGCCTCCACATGCCTAAAAGGCCCAATTTCAAGTGCAAGCAAGCTAGCAGTATGGTATTGCAGCCTGGGGGTGGGTGGGTGGCAGGTTGCACACTTACGCTTGCATTCCAAGAAAACAAAGCAGATGTTAACTTCTATCATCATCATCATGCTCCTCACCTTGGCACTCTCAACTCCCCTGATGGAGAAGCCAGGGCCCACCGGAGGAGTCTGGTTCTCTGGTGGGCTCGTCCAATGCTGCCCTAAAGCAGGCCGGGCTAAGAAAAGTGTGTGGGGGGATGTTCCAAGGAGAAATAGGGGCGGCTGGGGACCGTTTATGGACACCCGGCCGCCCCCAGGTGGCTGGGGACCGTGTGTATACACCCGGCCACGGGGCGGCTGGGGACTGAGTATGGATACCTCGCTGCCGAAGCAGCCATGAGGTAGTGGCCAGCTATGACCTCCTCCAAACTAAAAGGCCCCATTTCAAGTGCAAGCAAGCTAGCAGTATGGTATTGCAGCCTTGGGGTGGGTCGGTGGGTGGCAGGCTGCATACTTGCGCTTGCATTGCAAGGAATGGGGGAGGTACAATTTAACACTGCCCTGGGACAAGGACTTGCATGGGGATAGTTGCAAGTCTGCATCTTCTGATGCGGAAAGGATCACTTCTGATGGGCACACTTTTAGGTTGTGACCTGGGTGTCAGAGATGCATACAGTGCTGAAAAGACATGGGAACAGCATGGGGAAAACCCCTGGAAGCATGTGTCACACAGCACATGGCCAGATAAGATTGTAAAATGTTAAAATGACATTTCCCAGTGAATGCATTTGTCATGGTTGAAAGCAATGCAAAAGTGCAAAAACGCATAAAAAATGCTACTTGTGAACATAGCCCAAGGTGTGGAGGAGTATTTTTGTTTTTGGTTATTTATTTTACCTTATACACAAGTCTTTACCCTGGAAAGGAAGTTCCTTAACATATTTCACAGGAAAGCAGTTTCAGTTTCATTTTTGAACGTTTTATTGTGAGCCCGTTAAAGTGGCTTAATACCTCTGACCACGTTGTTGACAGCAGTGACCTGGGGGTCAGAAATGCTTCCTGGGGCGATGCCCATGCTGTCCTTATGTCTTTTGAGCACTGTCACTATTGTTTTGGGCACATTTTAGGCTTTCTACAGACTGCCGGGGGTGCCGCCGCAAAAATGCTCGGGTCTCCCATAGACTAACATTGGGCTTGTTGCTCGGGTCGAGCACCCGAGTATCACAGCGAGCTCGGCCAGAGCTTCGAGCACCCGAGCATTTTAGTGCTTGCTCTACCCTATTCATGATATGTTGCAGAGCTGCTGATCAAGGATGTTGCGCTGACTGCAGAAATGGCAATCTTTTTGGCTGTCCACTGCAAGGGGAAGATAAATGTAATGGAATAGGTCCAGGAAGAGTGACGTATATTCAGGAAGCTGTGCATGCTGACACCAAATGGAGAATTTCTCATTTTGCACGCATTATCTGCATACAAGTTTCCAACTTTTTTTTTCACTTTTCCCACCTTTTACATCCTTAATATAAAAAGTTGGCAGAGCTTAAAGGAGCCAAAAGAGAGGGCAGAA
Organism: Phyllobates terribilis; assembly: GCF_046119375.1. NCBI lineage: Eukaryota > Metazoa > Chordata > Amphibia > Anura > Dendrobatidae > Phyllobates > Phyllobates terribilis. The sequence goes on along the minus strand of NW_027362761.1, from coordinate 1,119,612,465 downwards.
ACTGGTGTAAATTACAGTGAAATCTATGGTGAAGTGAATTTCATTTTCTGATGTGAAAACAGCAATAGATGCATCAAATTGATTAAGAGGCTGATCTTACTCCAGCATGTTTTTATTATTTTACTTACTATAAAAATCACCAATCTTAATAAATTGCCACCAATGTGTCCCTACTCTGTAACAGAAGAATGCTTGGGGTAGATGTCAGGAGGAGATAAAAGGGAAAGTTTGGTGGCAACAGGGAAGGGAAAGTGTGCAAGGTCAACTTGCAATGTCTACTGGAGATGCAGTTAGCTTGTGATCAGTTTTGATGTGAAACATGTTCCACCAGGAGTTCCAGAGCGTCAGTAGAAGAGAAGATAAGTATCGGCCATACTGGCACCATACTTCCTCAGAGGGGAAGATGAGCAATCGTGGGTTGAGTAAAGGACTCTTGCTAGCAGAAATGGGTTGAGGTGAAGTAGTGATATATAGTGGAGACAGAGAACAAGTAAAGAGAGAAAAGAAAAATTGATTGAATTTGTGTGAGGAAAATGTTACATATTGTAGAGGAAATGTTTGAGAAGATATGTACCCGCTATCTACTGTATATAACCCCTTCCAAGTTAATGTTCAGTAAAAAGTTTATTTTGAATTAGTGGTCTTCCTCCTTGAACTGTCAAACATCTGGTCTTGGCCAACCAGCAACATTTGTTACATGTGGATTGGAAGGGTATAGAGCCTCCACACCACAAGTCCACACATCCCGCTAGGACAACCACCTTCATATAATGTGCCAAGGTGCAAGAGATGAGTACCTCATCCACGGCTACCACGCTGCACCACTTTACACTGGAATCTGATACTATCTTGATAACAGGAACAAGTGGGGGACTAGAGGTTGGGAGCAGTTTCCTACTAAGGTTTGGTTGTGAGCTGTAGCAGGACTCGTAAAATGAAGCCTGAGGAAGGTGTAATGGAGATTCACCCAAAGCTGTCCATAGAGGAGGGTGGTTGGCTAGTCACCACTAAATGGGATAAGCACAGTGTACTGTCAGTCGGGGTGGGGTTAGCTCTGGATGAAATTACAGAACCATAGCATATAATGTCAGCATTTAAGGATCAAGGGAAGGGTAAGTGGTGCTAGGCTCAAACCACTGGGAGGCTATAAACTGTGTATGAGATAGGCCAGTTCTGCAGGACCTAGAGAAAGGCAATTTTGGAAGCTTTGTTGCTTGGAAGCCTGAGGTATAGTGTGGTTAGTTTAGTACTGTATCAGACTGAACAACGTTGTCCATGAACAGGCTAAAACTCTAGATGAGAAGGGTCATGATAAAGGGCATTAAATATCTAGAGATTAGGGTCTGAGGGGAGAGAGTCACAGCCATTCAAGTCAGGACCTGTGTATAGAGAAATGGTGCTCTTCAGTGTAGGTTCTATCTGTTAGACCCCCTTCACACCTACATACATTACTGGTAGCAGGAAAAAATAGTACCAGTGTCATTAGGTTTTGGATCAGTGTGTTATCAGTGTGCCATCCATTTTTTTCTGGTATGACTTAAGAAAAATGAATTCCAAAGCTTCTCCTATTCTTTGCAATGTTAAGCACGTACATGGCAAAAGCATGACACACAGATGCCTTCCGTGTGCTGTATGTATTTTACACAAACCCATAGATTTGTATAGGCCCTTGCCATCCATGCTGCCGGTAAAAAAACAGACAAGTCTCCATGTGGCTTACACGGACATGTGCACAGCAGCATGGAATATAATGGGTATGTGTGAAATGGGTATGTCCGTGAAAAACATAGACCTCTGAATGAGGCCTTAGAGGAAATTCTCTAGAGCAGATTTTCTCTGCTCCAGTCCTCAAGGCCATCCAACAGCTCATGATTGTGGATATCATATAGAGAACCTGTGGGAATTTCTGATGTCTTGCTAATAATTCTATCACCAGTGCAATACAAAGGAAATCCTGAAAATGTGACCCGTTCGGGGGCTTTGACTAAAGTTGAGAATCACTGCTGTGGATTAGGTCTTGGACTGGAAGAAGTGACCACTTGGAATACAGTGAGAAAGAGAATTGTTTGTGAAGTAACACAGTCCTGTGTGTGACCCCTGTGAAGTGAATAACCAAAGAGCGTTACAGATTTGTTTGATAGATATATACAGTGGGTACGGAAAGTATTCAGACCCCTTTAAATTTTTCACTCTTTGTTTCATTGCAGCCATTTGGTAAATTCTAAAAAGTTCATTTTTTTCTCATTAAAGTACACTCTGCACCCCATCTTGACTGAAAAAAAACAGAAATGTAGAAATTTTTGCAAATTTATTAAAAAAGAAAAACTGAAATATCACATGGTCATAAGTATTCAGACCCTTTGCTCAGTATTGAGTAGAAGCACCCTTTTGAGCTAGTACAGCATGAGTCTTCTTGGCAATGATGCAACAAGTTTTTCACACCTGGATTTAGGGATCCTCTGCCATTCTTCCTTGCAGATCCTCTCCAGTTCAGTCAGGTTGAATGGTGAATTTTGGTGGGCAGCCATTTTCAGATCTCTCCAGAGATGCTCAATTGGCTTTAGGTCAGGGCTCTCGCTGAGCCAGTCAAGAATGGTCACAGAGTTGTTCTTAAGCCACTCCTTTGTTATTTTAGCTGTGTGCTTGGGGTCATTGTCTTGTTGGAAGGTGAACCTTCGGCCAAGTCTGAGGTCCAGAGCACTGTAGTAGAGGTTTTCATCCAGGATATCTCTGTACTACTATGTTTCCTTCAATTGCAACCTGTCGTGCTGTCCCTGCAGCTGAAAAACACCCCCATAGCATGATGCTGCCACCACCATGTTTCACTGTTGGGATTGTATTGGGCAGATGATGAGCAGTGCCTGGTTTTCTCCACACATACCGCTTAGAATTATCACCAAAAAGTTCTATCTTCGTCTATTCAGACCAGAGAATCTTATTCCTCATAGTCTGTGAGTCCTTCATGTGTTTTTGAGCAAACTCTATGCGGGTTTTCATATGTCTTGCACTGAGGAGAGGCTTCCGTCGGGCCACTCTGCCATAAAGGCACGACTGGTGGAGGGCTGCAGTGATAATTGACTTTGTGGAACGTTCTCCCATCTCCCTACTGCATCTCTGGAGCTCAGCCACAGTGATCTTGGGGTTCTTCTTTACCTTTCTCACCAAGGCTCTTCTCCCACGATTGCCCAGTTTGACTGGATGGCCAGGTCTAGGACTTCTGGTGGTCCCAAACTTCTTCCATTTAAGGATTATGGATTCTCTTAGGAACCTTGAGTAATGCAGAAATTTTTTTGTAACCTTTGCCAGATCTGTGCCTTGCCACAATTCTGTCTCTGAGCTCCTTGGGCAGTTACTTTGAGCTCATGATTCTCATTTGGTCTGACATGCACTGTGAGCTGTGAGGTCTTATATAGACAGGTGTGTGCCTTTCCAAATCAAGTCAAATCAGTTTAATTAAACACAGCTGGACTCCGATAAAGGAGTAGAACCATCTCAAGGAGGATCACAAGGAAATGGACAGCATGTGACTTAAATATGAGTGTCTGAGCAAAGGGTCTGAATATTTATGACCATGTTATATTTCAGTTTTTCTTTTTTAATAAATTTGCAAAAATGTCTACATTTCTGGTTTTTTTTCAGTCAAGATGGGGTGCAGAGTGAACTTTAATGAGAAAAAAATGAACCTTTTAGAATTTACCAAATGGCTGCAATGAAACAGAGCGAAAAATTTAAAGGGGTCTGAATACTTTTTGTACCCACTGTAGATAGATATGGAATGCCATTTGTAGATGAAATACAATACGTTTTAATGGATCCTTAAAAGATCACTCCTTACAGAGCTCAGCAATGCGTACATATCCTCTTTGCTCTTCTCCAACCTTATCTGATGGTAATATTCTGAACAACTCTATTTTTTTTTTCTTTGATTGATCTCACTATCAAGGCTATTTAACCTATAGAGATCTCATGAGACTCTTCTGCAAATAAACTTTAAAACTCTCCTTTGGGGAAATGCATAAAAGTCCAGAATGTGTATAAATCTATGTTTTACTGCACTCAATGAGAGCTAACGGCATGCATATAGACATACATAACAACCAATATTCCAGAATAGTGAGCACATTGCTGTCCTCTTTGTGAAGCCTTATAGCAATTTCCACCTTAGGTAATGCTTTTCCTTGTGACCTCTTTCACTATTTTTAGATGCCATATATGATAAAGATTGTAATCCCATCAGATCTGCTAAATACTTCAGAGAACATTTTCATAAATGGACCTGCCATGTCTAAAAATGATATTTACTTGTGGACATAGGGTTAATTTGCAGGTAACTAGCATTAAAATCCTGCCTGGCTGCCTTATTAAAGCAGCAGCTACAGGGAAAAAATGAACTTATATACTCCTTGTAGCTGCTTGCTTACTGTCAACGCTCACTATACAAAGAGTGCGCTGTAATGACTCCCTGGCAAATTGATTGGCAGCATGTGTGCCCGTGCAGGCTGAAAATCAAAGTGTCAGGGAATCATTACAGCATAGTGAGCAGTGACTGTAGCTGCTCTCTGGACCGCCCCGATGCTAAAAATCAGCAGTTACAGGGAGAACATAAATGTATTTTCTCCCTGTGGCCGCTGCTCCAGTAAGGCAGCCAGTAATGATTTCAACTATATTACCTGCAAATTAACCTTATAGCTATATGTTGAGCATTTTTAGACTTGACAGGTTTCCTTTAAAGTATCAGATGTAATAATTCATGCAGGGATCCTATGCAAATACACAGATTGCAAATAGGATAAACTGACATCTAGGACTAGACATCAAGAGGAGGAGCTCGGACGTCTACATCCACCATGTTATCACAGAGGAAAGCAGGTCTCCTGATCCCACAGAAAAAAATCTATTCTCATAAGTAGTGGAGTGTGACTTTTGACATAGGAGGGTTAATATTTTCCTCAGTTCTATATTTTGTTTTAATATTTACTTTTCTTATAGTCTCATATTATGTTCAAAGGGAATCTGTCAGCAAGCTTTTGCTATGTAATATGGGGACAACATGATGTAGGGGTTAAAACAGTGTATGTGTCACTTACCAGGCTGTCTGCTGTTATTTACTCACAGTGAAGGTTTTATCATTAGGATGTTATCACTGCTGAACTAGGTCTCATGAGCTTGTTAGACCAATCATGCCCCCTGCTGTGATAAGCAGCTCACTTTCATTATACAATGTGCACAGAAAGCTATGGTGTGGACAGGGTCAGCTTTCTGAGCTCTGCAACATGCTAAATCTAAGAACTCTGATTGTGTCACAACTGCTGCACCCAATAATCTAAGTGATACATCGCTGGAATCAGTGTCTCTCTTCCTACATTGTGCTGCTGTTAGTTGAAGCGGCAAAAATTTGGTGACAGATTCCCTTTAAGATTTTTCAAGGTTTCATACTTGGTCTAATATTTTCATATCTCATATTCAATGTTCTGAGAACACGGATGATAACTAAAAATTGTCAAAACATATTTCTTAGAAGGGGAGGCTTCCAATGGGAACTTTGCATGCAAGTGTTACATTTGTCTGTAAACCTGCTCACAGGGGAATTAACAAGATTGTTATGCTCATGACCGGTGTGCAATCTTTTCTCCGAGTGCTCTTGACTAAGAGGGAATATTCTCACAATTAGGCCTCACTGGTAATCCCATAGTCTGACTTTTGGTCAGAACAAAGCAGCTGCAACAGTTTTTGGCGCCCAACATGAGGACATGACCAAGCAGTCTATTCAGGAACCGTACAGGGGATTCCTGAGAAAGTGAAATTTCCAGTTGCAGTACGGCAATAAGCCTTTAATTTTTACAGTTGGTTTCACTCTCTCAATGATTTCTCTGGATTTCTTAATAAGAGTGTAAACATGGTTCAAGAGCTAGCATCACCAGTGAGTGGGTATATTTTATGTACGTCTGTATGAGAGTTGAATAATAGAGAAGTAAGGTAATCTGTTGTCACGCAAGGTGAGGGAAAGAAAAAGTGTACAGTGACGGGAAGTGGGGGACGGGAGCCCAACAACTAGGGAAAGGGGCAGTGGAGACCCCTAGGCAGATCTAATATCATCCTGACTACCCTATCATCCTTATATAGGTTCTGCACCTATCGCAAGAAGGAGACCTAATCCCTGAATGTCCCCACAGCTAGGCCCTAGGTAGGGAGGGGATGGGGTGAACACTTGTCAGGCCCCACTGTAACAAGAGACAACAAGGTAAACAACAAAGGGGTACACTTAGGTTGAGAAGACACCAGAGAGATAACGCCAACTGTCCTCCAAGGGAAGTCCAAGAAGAAACTAGCCAACTATTAGTACTCCAGGCATGGACATAGAAACATAGAACTATCACCGGTGACTCTCTGGAGACACTGAGAGCTTTTAACTACCAAGCAAGGGTGTGTCAATTAGCAAAGAAGGTGGAGGTCGCTGCTGGGTCCTAAAGAAAGAAGGATATCACTACAGTACAGAGATGAGAGGATCAAGAAGGCGTCTGCAATGCCAAGCGCAGTGACCTTCTACAGCCAGATCCAGAGCGACTGTCTGTCACACTTGATACACCCGTGACATCTGTCTATCTAATAAGTGGTTGCGTAGAACAGAATTGGGCAGTCTCTGTACAATTCCATTTCTGTGGTCATCTTGGATGAGCAGTACACTGTCCAATGGCTGTGTTTAGGTAAGAGGCTTCAGGCATTCCAAGAGTGTCAGTGAGAACTACAGTCCCCATAAGTTTTGAATATTCAGGCTGTGAGTATCCTAGGAAAAATGACAGTCCTATTGTCACCCAACAACCAGAGAAACAGTTATACATAAGAAACAACTGCTTATAAAAGATGACTCAAGGACATGTGGACATAATAAGACATAATAAGATATATAACTTTGCAATAGGGGCAATTTTAAATTTCAAATTCCAAAATCACAGTACCAGTGCCCTACAAGCGAACTCCTGCAAAATCCAAAGCATTATGTTTTGGCAAAGTAAATCTTAACTAACTTCACCTTGTCGGTAATGTACAGTCATTCATTTATCTTTCTCATCCACTGTTTAAACATAAGCACTTATAATCTAACAGTTCATTACACAAGCCATACAACCTTCAGAATGTGACTTTGATCTAAGGGGGTTGTAGATTTGCTGCTTGAATTTCTTTATCAAACATCTGTGCTTTATTCAATGACTAATGCTGTTTGGGCTCATATAAACTCAAATGCATCACAGTGGGGCACCAAAATTGGTTTTATCACAGAACTATCAACTAAAGAGTAACTAAACTTAGAAAGAAAAAATTATATATGTGACCTCTTTGATACCCTGTTGTCCTGATACATACACTAATCCCCATTACTTAAAGGGAATCTGTCACCAGGATATTGCCACCTACTCTGAGAGTAGCATAATCTAGGGACAGAGAAGCTGAATCCCATGATGTGTCACTTACTAGGCTGCTTGCTGTAGTTTCGATAAACTCACTGTTTTATCTGCAGATTATCACTATTAAACCTGCTGCCAGGTAGTCCTTTGTGAGCTCTTTATAATTCTGCCCTCCATCACTTATTGGCAGCTTTCTGCCTATGCACAGTGTGTACAAAAAAACTGCCAATCAATGGTGTGGGTGTGGTTATACAGAGCTCAGCATTTAGAGAACTGGTAGATCTGCAGCAGGTAAAACAGTTTTAAATAAAAAAAATAGAACACACAGTCCAGTAAGTGATACATCACTGGAATCAAAGTCTCTGCTTCAATGTTATGCTGCTCTCAGATGGGGTAATGAAAATAAATCCCCGGCAGGAGGCCTCAGCTCATGCATGGGCACACAAATAGAGGTGGACACACTCAGAGCTGAGCGCTTCTGTTTTCTAGTTTGAGAGATCATTGGTGTTTTCAGAACATAGACAACCAAAATGAGAGGGGCAACAATGTATCAAAAATATTTTCAACATTTAGATATACCTTAAAAGAGGTTGTTTCCATTGTAAATATTTTACACATTTAAAGGGAGTCTGCGAGTGCAAAATAACTGTTCAAACCAAGCACAGGCACTCGCTGAACCATTAGATAATCCAAACAGTCCAATATATTTTTGCTGATTTTTTTTTTGCAGAAATAGTGTCATAACTGTCTATTGGTTATGTGCGTCATCAGCTGCAGTGAATAAAGTTGGGCCAGACCAACGCCAGATACATTACATGTTCAAGAGTGACATTGTTTCTAAAAGAGAGCATTTTTATATTCCTGTAAAATGGATTGAAATCGAGACTGTCAGCACAAAATGACTGTTCAAACCAAGCACAGTTGCTCAGTGCACCCTTGGTGTGGCCAGATAGTTCAGTGCACCTTCCCTCTTACATGTTTTCCGTCTATCTCCACCCTAATCTGACTGCTGTAATGCCAGAACTGTCAATCAGAAAGAGTAGGGTGGAGATAACTGGGAAACATGTAGGAGAGAAGATGCACTGAACTGTTTGGAAAATGCCAATGGAACACTGAGTGCTTGTGCTTGGATTGAACAGTCATTTGTGGCCACAAAAATACTTGAAATTCAGGGAATGATAATGTTAAAACCTTTTGATGAAGATTAAATAACTCCAAGGTCTATGGCTCCCACAACGTAACCATTCCTGGCTGCATATCCATTAGAAGATCATTCCAAACTTCACATTTAAGAACTTTTTGTTCTTTTGGACTCCAAAAAAACCAAAACAACAAGAAAAACAATTAATTAGGTCTGCCAGAAGCATACAAGATTTACAGCACCTTAAGTGAAATAATGGTCCTTTATATTGTTTCTTTACTGATGTTCCTCAGAAAACAAAGGAACCATTGACCTAATTAGTCTAGAAAGTTTATTCATCACACTTTGTCTTATTTAAAGGTCAAATCCAGTTAAACATTTTTTTGTCATTTCTACCTGTATTATCTTATAGTTTGATATTACATCAGTAATATATTAAAGGGGTTCTCCAGAACTTTAAAAGGGTGCTCCAAAACACAAATTCATTTTCATTTAATGCCATAATATGATCTAGTTTGTAATATACTTTAATTAAAAAGTCCCTATTCTTCTCTAACTACAGTCATGGCCAAAAGTTTTGAGAATGACACCAAAATTATATTTTCACATGATCTGCTGGCCTCTGGTTTTTATTAGTGTTTGTCTGATGTTTATATCACATACAGAAATATAATTGCAATCATATTATGAGTACCAATAGGTTATATTGACAGTTAGAATGAGTTAATGCAGCAAGTCAATATTTGCAGTGTTGCCCCTTCTTCTTCAAGACCTCTGTAATTCTCCCTGGCATGCTCTCAATCAACTTTTGGACCAAATCCTGACTGATAGCAGTCCATTCTTGCATAATCAATGCTTGCATTTTGCCAGAATTTGTTGGTTTTTGTTTGTCCACCCGTCTCTTGATGATTGACCACAAGTTCTCAATGGGATTAAGATCTGGGGAGTTTCCAGGCCATGGACCCAAAATCTCTGTTTTGTTCCATGAGCCATTTAGTTATCACCTTTGCTTTATGGCAAGGTGCTCCATCATGCTGGAAAAGGCATTGTTGGGCGCCAAACTGCTCTTGGACGGTTGGGAGAAGTTGCTCTTGGAGGACATTCTGGTACCATTCTTTATTCATGGCTGTGTTTTTAGGCAAGACTGTGAGTGAGCCGATTCCCTTGGCTGAGAAGCAACCCCACACATGAATGGTTTCAGGATGCTTTACAGTTGGCATGAGACAAGACTGGTGGTAGCGCTCACCTCTTCTCCGAATAAGCTGTTTTCCAGATGTCCCAAACAATCGAAAAGGGGATTCATCAGAGAAAATGACTTTGCCCCAGTCCTCAGCAGTCCACTCCCTGTACCTTTTGCAGAATATCAGTCGGTCCCTGATGTTTTTTCTGGAGAGAAGTGGCTTCTTTGCTGCCCTCCTTGAAACCAGCCCTTGCTCAAAGAGTCTCCGCCTCACAGTGCGTGCAGAAGCACTCACACCAGCCTGCTGCCATTCCTGAGCAAGCACGGCACTGCTGGTAGTCCGATCCTGCAGCTGAAACAGTTTTAAGATACGGTCCTGGCGCTTGCTGGTCTTTCTTGGGCGCCCTGGAGCCTTTTTGCCAACAATGGAAGCTCTCTCCTTGAAGTTCTTGATGATGCGATAGATTGTTGACTGAGGTGCAATCTTTGTAGCTGCGATACTCTTCCCTGTTAGGCCATTTTTGGGCAGTGCAATGATGGCTGCACGTGTTTCTTTAGAGAGAACCATGGTTAACTGAAGAGAAACAATGATACCAAGAACCAGCCTCCTTTTAAAGTGTCCAGTGATGTCATTCTTACTTAATCAAGACTGATTGATCGCCAGCCCTGTCCTCATCAACACCCACACCTGTGTTAATGGATCAATCACTAAAACGATGTTAGCTGCTCCTTTTAAGGCAGGACTGCAATGATGTTGAAATATGTTTTGGGGGTTAAAGTTCATTTTCTGGGCAAATATTGACTTTGCAAGTACAGTAATTGCTGTTAAGCTGATCACTCTTTAACATTCAGGAGTATATGCAATTTGCCACTACAAAAAATGAAGCAGTAAACTTTGGAAAAATTACTATTTGTCTCATTCTCAATACTTTTGGCCATGACTGTACACTATCCAACTGCTTTTTTTCTACTTCCTTTTTGATGATACTTTGAGAATCTGAGTGTATCTGCCCCCTCTATGAAATGAAGCTTCATCAGTGACCACAGTTTCAGGGGCAGGGCTAGTCCCTGCTCTACTGGACACGAGTCGTGTCAATTCAGATGGATGCTCAGTAGATTCTTATCACTGTGTGATGTACACCATGACAATGCGCTCTTTCACCAGCTCTGATCAGAAGTAACAATCCAGCAACAGAGCGCACTGTCAGTGCAAACTGTAAAATGAATACCCAGCGTGCAGAGACCAGCGGCACCCCCGCAAGTGACGTCTCTAAAAAAACAGCTACAGTAAAGTGGCTGGTAACCTTTACAATGAGCAACAAATTATAGAATTGAAAGTTTTTTCCAGGACTATTTAATTTTTTTACTACAGGCTTAAGTGCTTGTTGTGCCCGGCACTGATCTCTGCTGGCACAGAGCAGTCACAGACCGCTCTTGCCGGTGATTCAGCAGTTTCTGCTGACGTCACGTCGACAGACCAGAGGCTTCTCTTTTGCTCTCCTCTCTCGACGGGACAGGACTGCCAATGTCATGCTGATTTACAGCCGATTGCCCACAGCCTAACTGCAGGGAGCCGGCTTTTATCAGCATGACGTCGGCAGTCATGAACCATCGACAGAGCAGCCTGGAAGAAGAAGAGCTGCTGTGCTGTTGACATGGAGTAGCTGAATCGCTGGCAGAAGCGGTCTGTGATTGCTCTAATCCATCATCAAGTAGAACAGACAGGTAGTTGCCTCTGTTAGTGACACGCCCCCGGGGCCGTGGGGTACTCGGCAGCCGGGCCTTTGGTTGCTGGGGGATATCACGGTAGCCGGTCCGGTCCGTGACCCAGGGCGGTCAGTAAAAAGGGAAATATTTTAGGGGATTTGGAAAGTTTGTGATGCCACCTGTGGAATGCGGCCAAAAGCAGCCGCCGCTGCGGAGCAGTCCTCTGGAGCTGTTGTTATGGCAGCAGGGGTGGTGTGGCTCTCCACAGGTAGAGCTCGCTCCAGGGCAGTGTTAAGTAGATGGTGGTAGTGCTGGGCGTTGTGGTGCAGAGAGGGAATGTTGGCGCAGACGAAATAACTGGACAGAGGCGGTGCGGTGCAGTCATCCGTGTCTTTACTCACAGTTCTTTAGTTCCTCAGGGTGCACTGTCAGCTTACAGCCTCCCGTGTCGAGCTGCATTCACCAGGCAGGGGTCCAGTTCTTCCTCAGATGATTTAGGAATGCCTGACAGAACCCCACTTTCCTGTGTTCCTTTCTAGACCGACTTCACACTGGGTCTTTCTCCCTCCTGCCCTGCGCTGCCCACTCTCAATCCTGCTCGGGTGCTCTGAAGTCCTTCCTGTACGTCGGATCCCGGACCTGCTTGACCCACCTGGGGATTAAAATGCGGCTTACGATCCCTCTGTCTTCTGACAGATTCGGGGCGTACGGGTGCCATCCTGCACTCGCCGTACCCCCTAGGAACTCTTCTTAGAACGGAGCCTACTCCCTGCTCCCCTCCTGGGCCTCCAGACCTTGCCCTACTTGTGGAGCAGAGCTCCTAATGAGACTCTGCTCCCGGACTGTTCTTCTGAACTCTCCTGAGCTTTTCTTCTGAACTGCTCTCCTCTGACTGATCCTAACTCATCTGTCACCCTAAGATGGCTTCCCTATATATACTCCTACCAAAGTGCTCCCCCTAACTACTTCCTCCACCCACACCCACTACTGGTCCCCCCTACCGTTGAGTTCCCCCCACTCCAGCCAGAGTCAGGGCTCAGCAGAAAACATACATTGGGTCTTGCCCCTCCAGCCGGCCTTGAGCAGTGTAGTGTTGGATGCAGGTGTTGGGGTTCCGGGCAGCACTCCCTCCTTACCTGAGAGAAGAGAGACACCACACCTCTGGGTGAGGTGCAGTACCTCTGTGGCGACTGAACCCTCAGGGGCGCCACATTAGCAACTACCTGCCTGTTTTTTTTTTTTACCTTGGGCCTAAAAACTAATAAAATAGTACTGGACAACTCCTTTAACAATGTCTCTATTCATAGGACATGCCAAATCATTTTCAGTATTGGCGGGGGCCCCACAGATTGGCGTTCCAACTATCATCATATTATATGGAAGAGTAGAATACTGAATGAATCATTTATTTGGTAAAATTATTAATTTATTTTGAGGCTCTGCTGTCACATTCACGTCTTACTGAATACAAAAAATGTAATGTAATAGTAAATAGATTCATGTTCACTATGAAAATCGTGGTAAATACGGAAGTATAGTATTCACACTGTTAAAATAGATCTTAGCCGTCTTTTACCACTTAAGTCCCATATTCTCTATCAAATCATAGCTATAACGAGGCCATAAAAGCTTTTATACTGCTACTATATATTGTTCTGTTATTTAAGTTACACAGTTTACAAGTAGTGGGGCTCGTAATTAGGGCTGAGAATGTACACAAAGGCATTTACCTCAACTTATACAACTGCTGGAAAAAAATTTATTTGACAGCTCCCACCGGAAAATGCCTCCAGAGATATATGTTATGGTTCTTTTTTTTAGTATAGTCAATAATATTTTAGCACTTTTTATACATAACTAGATGTCGATCTTTAATTCTGACACTACAATTAGCTTTCCTGTCAAAGTAATCTATGGAGAATGGTTATGGATACAATCGAATCCCTGGATAGAATTTATGGAATATTTTTTTTATATCATTTTGTTTTCTTTATTTGTTTTTGTTAGAATATAATACTTTGTTTCTTTGTCTGTAATGTTTTTTTTTCTGTCTTAAAGGTTTATAGCAAAATGGTAAAACAATAGAATATGTGGATTTAAGTGTTCAAGTCCGTGTTGAAGGCTCAGAGCTTGTCTCTGATTCCCACCAAATACCAGACAAAAAGAAAACTGGAGACTGTCCTACTTTGTCTGATACAAAGCTATACCATGACGGAAACTCAACAGACTACATTATAGTCAGTGAGGTTTGTTAAGTGCCAATGATTTCCATTCTATGATGGAGCAGAACAACAGAATTACGGTAACATAGGCAGGTGTAGGCCTACCATAATCCTAATATAAACCATGCAAAACATTTTGAACAATTGCTGTATAGAAGTAATTTAACGTAATTTCTAATTTTCCTGAGGAATAGAATGGATGTGGGAGAATCATATTAGTCTGCTACCTAATGGTCTTCAATTAACAACAGGGTACCATGTTTGTACACATAGAAACATATATAAAGGTGCTGTTCAATCATATGATATTAATGACCTATTCTAAGGATAGATCATTAATTTTAATGTCTGTTCAACACCTTCAATGACACAATTCAATATAATTACCCTATGACTTCCACACGAAGGAGTTCCATCCAATATCATGGGGAGAACTAACTCCACAGAGATGTTGCCACCATATCTAAAGAGGTTGTCCCGTATCTGGGACCACCCTATGTAAGCTTGAGCAACTATTGTATGCTCATCTAATGGCGATATTTAATATCATAATTCTCCTACAGCAGATCTCTCAAAAGATCCTCAATTAGCTAGGTAATTACCGGTTGCTGTCTTCTGCCGTTTACAGCGTTGCCCTAGTCTCTCTCCTGCATGATTTGACTACAACTCTTTCTTGCCAGATCACACCGAAGACCGTTTCCTTTCTTAAGGTAAGTTTATGAGAGCCTTGTTCCGAGCTACATTGAGAAAGTGACCTCTTGCCCACACAGAAGACGCCGTGTGAGCTGGAAGGTCACAACTTCTGTCATGTCATGCAAGAGAGGAGCAGTGCTGGAAACGGCAGAAGACTACAAGCGGGAAGTATTTTAATGCACTCATTATTAGAGATGAGCGGTGTTCGACTCGAACTGTTCACCAATCTCAAATTCGAGCTATTTTGGGCGGTGTTCGAGTCGTTCGACGAACACGAACGATTTGCAAAAAATTCGGCTGTTCGAGGTTATGTTCGATAACTGTTCGTGCACCAAAAGCGTAACTGGATTTTTTCACAGTAATAATGTTATTAGTGATGAGCGAGCATGCTCGCCATTGCTTGGTACTCGCCCGAGCATCTCAGTACTCGAGATGCTCGGGCGGGAGCTCGGGTCCCCGTCCTGCATGTTTGGCGCTATTTAGAGCACCAATCATGCAGGAATTGTCTGCCACTCACAGTAATGTCACAGCCATGGTGGTTGTGACATTACAGTGATTGCCCAAATCGATGGGAACAATACTCACAGTGAAACATGAAAAGCCGGCAATTTAGCAGTGGCATACACCGGTACCCGACAATTTAGAACAGAAAGAATAGAGCATCACACATAGATTAGATAGATAGAAACATGTCAGTCACATATATAATAAGTACAGTGACAGTGTTGGTTACTGTACTTGTCATTTAGTGTTAAAATAAAGGATTTATTAAAAAAGAAAATTGGTGTGGGGTTCCCCGTAAGTTTAGTCTCTAGTGGAGGTTAAGCAGACGGCTGGGGCAGATGTTTGAAGCCTGGGAAGGGGGTAATACCCACGGAGCTTCCCAGGCTACTAATATCAGCCCACAGCTGAATACCTAGCCTTTACTAGCTATAAAAATGGGGGACCCAAAAAAAAAAATGATGTGGGGTCCCCCCTATTTTAATAGCTAGCAAAGGCTAGGCAGACAGCTGGGGGCTGATATTAATAGCCCAGGAAGGGTGCCATGAATATTGGCCCCCTCCCAGGCTAGAAACACCAGCCGTCAGCCGCCTCAGAAATGGCGCATCCATAGGATGCGCCAATTCTGGCACTTAGCCTCGCTCTTCCCACTGCCCTGTAGCGGTGGCAGTGGGGTAATAGGGCTGGGGTTGATGTCAGCTTATAATGCCAGCTGACATCAAGCCCAGGTTAGTAATGGAGAGGCGTCTATAAGACACCCCCATTACTAACCCCATAGTCAAAGTTAATATAAACCACAAGCACCCAAAATAAAGTCCTTTAATTGAAATAAAGACACATTCCTTTAATGTTCTAAATTAAACCATACTTACCATCACGCCCATTCCAGCTGAAGCCAATGTCTTCTGCAATAAAAGTAAAATAATAAACCAACCTCATTCTTACCTGTCCATGGTTCCCAGGACGGCTTCAGCTCTGCTACATTGACATGACAGGCTGGATCGCAGCAGAAAGCTGCCATCCAGCTTGCCATGCCACAGACACTGAGAAGCGCAGGCATTCTTGCGCTCCTCGGTGTCTCGCTGTGACGGCATCCAGATGAGCCAAGTTCATGTCCAATTAACTCAGCTCACCTCATGCACGTCACTGACAGCGTGGGAGAATTCTCCTTCGCATGCGGTGCCAGCAAATGACGTCACCGCTTGAGCAGAATTTTCCCATGCTGGGACGGCATTGAGATGGCAGGCTGGATGGTAGCAGAACGCTGCCATCCAGCTTGTCATCCTTCAGAGATATTGCCTGCGCTTCTTAGTGTCTGCGGCATGTCAAGCTGGATGGCAGCTTTCTGCTGCGATCCAGCCTGTCATGTCAATGTAGCAGAGCTGAAGCCGTCCTGGGAACCATGGAAAGGTAAGGATGAGGTTGGCTTGTTATTTTACTTTTATTGCAGAAGACATTGGCTTCAGCTGGAATGGGCGTGACGGTAAGTATGGTTTAATTTAGAACATTAAAGGAATGTGTCTTTATTTCAATTAAAGGACTTTATTTTGGGTGTTTGTGTATTTTTAGCTTTGACTATGGGGTTAGTAATGGGGGTGTCTTATAGACGCCTCTCCATTACTAACCTGGGCTTGATGTCAGCTGGCATTATAAGCTGACATCAACCCCAGTCCTATTACTCCCTGCCACCGCTACAGGGCAGTGGGAAGAGCGAGGCTAAGTGCCAGAATTGGCGCATCCTATGGATGCGCCTTTTCTGGGGCGGCTGACGGCTGGTGTTTCTAGCCTGGGAGGGGGCCAATATTCATGGTACCCTTCCTGGGCTATTAATATCAGCCCCCAGCTGTCTACCTAGCCTTTGCTAGCTATTAAAATAGGGGGGACCCCACATCATTTTTTTTTTGGGTCCCCCATTTTAATAGCTAGTAAAGGCTAGGTATTCAGCTGGGGGCTGATATTAGTAGCCTGGGAAGCTCCGTGGGTATTACCCCCTTCCCAGGCTTCAAATATCTGCCTCAGCCGTCTGCTTAACCTCTGCTAGAGACTAAAATTATGGGGAACCCCACGCCAATTTTTTTTTTAATAAATCCTTTATTTTAACACTAAATGACAAGAACAGTAACCAACACTGTCACTGTACTTATTATATATGTGACTGACATATTTATATCTATCTAATCTATGTGTGATTCTCTACTCTTTCTGTTCTAAATTGTCGGGTACTGATGTATGCCGCTGATGAATTGCAGGCCGGCTTTTTTAAAGAGACGGGTGCATGAAAACACTAATGCTCTATTCTATTCTATTCTATTCTGAGCAGTTTGTCAGCTTTTGGACACCTTTGAAGGTGTTTTCTATGTGTTCTCTATGTGTTTCTATGTGTTTTTGTTTGCCTGCCATTGGTTTAAATGGTGTTCGACGGTGTTCGACCGTGTTCGACGGTGTTCGACGAACCGTTCGACGAACATGCCGGTGTTCGACGAACAGAACCAAACCCAAACACTAGGGGGGTGGCTCAACACTATTCATTATGCACATTCGTAACAGAGGGAGCAAATCAAAAAATCGGCTGACAATCCTATGTGTGTGGGGGCTTCCTCACTGTTCCCAACAGATGATGTAGGTGGAGAGAAGAATTTCCAACAGTCGGGCCTTTTATGCTCTGGGAGATTGGACTTTTCTGGCATGGGAGTTCTCATAGAGAATATGGGACAACTTGACCAAGCAGAGAATTTTGTGTATGAAGGAGTCGGAGAGATAGATGTCGGTCAATTCTTACCTAATGTGTTTGGGAGCCTTAAGTCCTTCAACACTATATTAGCATATGAAAGGTGTGTATGCATCTCTGAGGAAAATCAGAACAAGCCAGTTGTGGACAGGAGCCTTAAATTAAGGACAAATAAATGTTTGTTAAAATGTCAACATTCTCGTAGAGAATATGTTGTTCCACTATTATGATGTGTCATGGTGGAACATGGAGACTAATTATACTTTCCTCACCAATGAAAAGGGAAGCAAGAATTACAATGAATACCTTTTGAAATCAATGCATCATCCACTGATCTGAATGGATATACCAGGCTCCTGAGCCTTTTACTTAAAGGGATTGTTTAGGACAGTGATATTGATGACCTACCCATAGGATAAGTCAGGAATATCAGATTAGTGGGGGTCTGACACCCAACTCCCCCATTGATTAGCTGTCATTGGCTCCTGTAGTAACTGGACCTAAACTCTGTACTGAGCTATAACAGCTTGACCCTGTAGACTGCTTAGTGGTGTTTTCAGGTGCTGCAGCTCAGCTCCTATTCATTTCAATAGAAGCTGAGATTCAGGACATAGCAATGACCGTGACAAGGTGTACAAAGTTGTGCTGTAGTGGCTCCATACACTGTTTTCATAAGCTGCCACTAAAGCCCCTAATATCTGATCTGTGGGTGTACTGGGTGTCAGACTTCATCCATTTGATTTTCATGACCTATCCTATGTGGAGGTCATCAATGTCACAGTTCTGAAAAACTCCTTTAAAGTGACTGTCCAATCATGAGCTCTAATATCAGAGAAATCAGTGCCGTGAGAGCTGATTTTTATTGCAGCAAGACAAGAGAGGTTATGAAATTCAGATTATTAATCTACCAGTAATAAAATAATTACCAGGGTAGCTTGGAAGAAAAGAGCTTGGAGGGTTGCTTGGAATGAAGAATTTTAAATTGGAATCGTGAGAGACCCCATAGAGCAGCTGGGAATTTCAGATTTTTAGAGCAGCCTGTGTCCTGTCAATGATCTGCTCACAGAGGCTGTCACTGTACTATGATGTGCTATGTACAAAGTTATTATTGGCGCGCTCCTGATTATGAAGGAAGCAAACAAACAACAATGCATAGCAGAATTCCTTAAAATGGAGCTTTAACATGTTTTGTATAAATTAATATTAAAGGAAACTAAAAAAACAACTTTGTAATATATCTTATCAGGGAAATCTGCTTCCATCTCCAATTATTAGATTATTTTTCCTTTCCCCCCTGCCTCCCGAATAAGTCAACCACTCTGAAAAAACAGCTCAAACTCTTCTTGCTCAGACAAGATGTACTGCAGGAGCACTGTGGTGTCATGTGTACACAGTCCATTATACTCTAAGGAGAAGAAGAGTGTGGAGAAAGGAAAGAGAACAGGCAGAAGGAGACACAGAAAGATAGTTCTGAGCTGTCTCACAAGTCTTTTACCTCTCCTCAAAACTGGATTCACATCTACACTGCTTTTACAATTCTCTCCATGCTGCTGATGATTTTGTCTCTGTGCTAGCAATGAAAAGCAGGAATGCCTCTCTAAGTGCTGTGTTTTGTATAGGAGACATCAAAACAGATCATCTCCTCTGACCAGCTCTGAACCAACTGAAAATTAAGCGATAGAGCATAGATCACAGCTGTCAAAGTCTATAAGGATGGCTAGCTATGACTGAGTTTGTATAGCACAGTAGAAGGTTATAGGTTGGTCGAAATAGGGAAGAGATGGTGTCCTCTCTTTTTACATTGTTCAAGTGGACAATGATTGGCACCTGTGAAGAATATTCCTGAATAATCACATGTGCCCAGGTTGTCAGGTCTCCTTGCATAGTATAATCCGACTCTCTTGAGTTCCTTTGCATCCAGCAAAGGGGGGTGAGGAATCCCCCTCCCCTGGGAGCTGTGAGCTGAGGTGACAGGCAGGCTCCCTGCTGAGATCCTCTCTTTGTTCTCAACATGTGCTATGTTGTGTAACATACTATACTTCATTACCGAGCTGTGGAAGAACTATATGTCCCAGCTCTTCACAAAATGGATTTTCTAGCTCAGGGGTAGATAGCGAACGCCAGACTGCATCCTAGCCAACTCTATCGTGTAGGGATGAGGAAATACATGTCCCAGCCTTTTGGAACCTCCTACAACTGCTGTGTTTGGTACCCACACGTAGCAGGGTCCCAGCCGGGTCTGTTGACACCAAAAATGGTTCCCTTGGACCATCCAGTAAGGAGGTATGGGCCACGTTAGTTCTAGGAGTCTCTTAGCCAGGAAAGAACAGGGGGTGGAGACTTGGGCTGAACAGGGGGCATGTAGTGGGAGTTCCTAGAAAGTTGGAAGGTCTGTGTAGCAAAAGTCTATTGTCTTTACCCTCGGGAAGCTCATGACATGCAGACGTGAGGGACAAGTCCAGCAACCAAGCAGGGCACACATTCTTCCCCATGTGGCCGCCCAACCCCTGAGCCATGCTTTCCATCTAACTGGTAATTGACTTTAAGATCTGTTATGCTTGATGTACCATGCTTTTGAATTTGTAACTCTGACCACTGTATATATAACCCTGATGTATATAGTAGATTGTTTAGTGAGCCCTTATGGCGATTAAATATATAATTTAATCTTGGGCTGGTCTTTAATCTCGAACCACGAACCTCACGTCTGTCGTTCGGTCCAACGACACGTTACCGGGCTGGTTTCTAGCCTGATATAAGTCTGTTATATCAAATAGAAACTGGTGGCAGCTCTATCCAGGCCGACAAGGCTTTGATTCACTGGAGTAGTGAAAGAGCCTCTCAGCCTGTCAGGAGTGTGGGAGAGTGTGGGGCCACGTCAGCTTCTGAGTGGACCAACTTGTCCTTACCCCTGGTGCCTCTCTGTACCCACGTGGACAGGAGGTGACAGTGTAGAATTGTGCTGATCTGACCTTAAGTGTCCTTTAGGGGGTGCGGAACATCACGTTGATGCAAAGGGTAGATCCGGATCACGTGTTCCATCTGGCGTAGTGTGACGTCAGGCGGGTGGCGGGGTGTGGATCCACCGGAAGAAGCGGTGACAGTGGGATTTTGCGGGGCCCCTCTGGTGCCATTTCTTCACAGCACCTCTCTCTTAAATATTACTACGTTTTTTAGAACTATTGTGGCATTGATTGGGTATGTGTTATTGATGTCACAAAGCTTCGCAGAGTCAAGGTGAGAGCATCTTAACTGTGTTGCTTTCCAGTCACGGTGGGATATAGTTAAAGGGGATGTCAGTTTATTTTTCCTTAAAGTTGCAAACCTATAAAATGACACATATGTTACTCACCCTTCTGGGTCCATAGCTGTCTCTCGGCGGCTGCTTTAGCCTTGTGGATAGGCTGCACTCTAGATGTGATGTCACTGCTGCAGCCTATTAATAACACCAGTATTGTGGTACCATCTTTGTTCTTGTATAACTAACATTAATATATAGATACTTTCATCTTTCATAAACGAGGGTGAGTGAGTCAAAAATTTTCCACACTTCAGTTATATTAAAACTCCTGTTGGCGAATTGTCTTATCAGCACTTTATGTGTTTGGTCAATGTCGCCACAATCACTGCTGTGCAGATTTAAACATGTTATGTCTGTTCATTTGTGACTGTGGTGAGAAATGATGGTTGCCCCACTTTTGAGATTTGCATGAAAGTAGAAGAGTTTGCAGTGATTTATGTTTTTATGGTCTGAGGGGGTGTTTGGTTTTGTTATTAATCAAAGATCTTTTGCCCAGTATGGAGAAATTGTTTTGTTGAAAAGAAATATGGATGGATGGATAGAGAAGCTCAAGGAAAGTTGCACAAGTGTCAGCAAAGAAGAAGATGAACGTCTGTCCACGTCCACAACTAATGATAACATTGAGCGTTCATGTGAACTGATTCTGTTGGATAGACAAGTGACAATGGATTAGGTGGCAAATTAGCCCTACGAGGGTGAAAAATCACATTTGATGAAGTGGTGAAGATGGCAGTGCATTCGCGGCTCGCAGCTCAGTCTAAAAAACGTGTTGATGGACAAAATGTATTGAAAAGCAGGGAGGATTGTGTCCAAAAATTATGCATTTGTATTTTCTGAAAGTTGATTAAAATAAATTCTATATCCAGCGTGCGGGTAATTTTTGACGTGCCCTCAAATTTTTTATTTAATTAGTGTAGGAGTAAAGTTTCATAAAGCAGTGTATTTCTATTCATTGTTTAACTCTGGAAATCTATATTTTTTATCTAAGTTTTACTGGACAGGAATGAACGCACCTTTATTACTGTTTCCAGAATTGCTGCATTGACCTCTCTGATGTTAAGGTGTTCTGTATCCCATGGGGGAACAGTGGTGGTAATTAATAAAATCATTAACACATTGAAAGATTAGTCCAAATAGTTCTGCATCGTAACTGTGTCTTTACTGGTGCAGGTCAGGGTTATGCCGAAAATAAAAAAAGTGAAAAATAAAATTAAAAGTTTATCCTTTCATAAAGGATGTTGTTATGATTTTATTTTGTGACCATTTCTGATGATTTTTGTTTTTACTATAATCAGTGGTATGTATAGAAGAAAGGGGACCTATAATAAAGAGAAAAATTAGACCTAATTTTACTGCTGGGATTTGACACCCTAGAGAGAAGGACGTAAAGGGTCTCTGTAATCTTATGTAGCATTTATTCTTTACATTTTATTGCTAGTTGTCGGATTTTACATTATCCCTGGTTTTGGTACATGAGTTTTGATATATGCATATGCTTTGTTGCATTACTTAGTTACACCTTATACTGTATGATACTTATATTAATTTTTTGCATTGGTCAGGAACCTTTACTTTCTGGAGGTAGGGGGTACTACTGGCCACTTATCTTGGCAAGCCAGCTTGATCTCTGTGAGTAGCAAACTTGTGTTTTTTTAAGTGTTTTAACTACTTGTGTTCTTTCTTAACAAAATTGCATTTTTCATGATACCTAATAGTGCACGCTGCTATGATTCATATAGCTCTTGGTCTTTTCTTTTGGGACAATCCAATGTAACACAATCCCCATCACTTTGTCTTTGGCAGAACACAGTATGGCAATATAAATCAAACAATGATGACTAACCTCTTATGGTTGGTGGGGCCCAATCATCACATTATCTATAAAGTGTATGTACCTGATACTGCAGCAATAAAGAGATCTCAGAGCTTGCAGGTGCTGGAGCAACTTTTAAAGGGGTTCTCTCAACATCAGTCTTCAAGAGTGCATGGTTCTTCTGCTCCGCCAGCTTCCTGTTTGCCTGAGAGGAATGTCTGATCCTGCTTAATTGACAGTTGAGGCTAGCTGCATCGCAACGTCATTGACCAAAGCTTTTCTGCTCTCTAAAGATGAAAGCAGAGGAAGATATGGCATTGAAGCATTGGAGGAGCAGAGTGGCATTGAAGTTGACTAGATTGGATGCTAACAGTGGCCTCCAGTTGGGTTTCCATTTATCGGTTGTGCCTGGTCAGTTTTTTTTCACGTCTGAGATAGACATCAGTGAATCAAATTTGTGTACGTTCATAGCCAGATTAGAAAACTCTACATGTATCATTGTTTTCTGATCCAGCTCTAAAGCCAATTTGGTGCAACAACTGGATAAATGGGAGCAATTCTATAAAAACAGTGGGATCATTTCCTACATCAGTTTGTCTCCAGCGTTTTTCTACCACTACTAGTAGAAAAAAACTCAAGATGGCAGGCTAAATGGAAATGAGGCCTAAGATGTATTCGTATTTGAAAACTCATGACGCTTTTGGTTGGTGGGGACATATGTTCTTTCAGTTATGTATACAATAAAGAAAAAACCGACCCTGCAGGTCCTGGAGCAACCAACAAAGAGTTTTTCTCAACATCAATCTTCAGGATGACACCACTCCACTGCCTCCCAGCTTCCTGCTTGTGGTCATGATTGATTGACCATTCAGAGAAGCAGCTTTGTCATGCCATTGGCCCTTTACTGTGCACTTGCAGATGATGATACATGAGGCCACTTTGGCTCTGCAGCATTATAGGGGTACAGTAGCAATTAGGCTGGCCAAATCTGAAGCTCTAACAATCCGGTCAGTGTCAATGCAGTGCTTACGAGCTCAATAGAAAAGCGCTTGTAAGCACTGCTCTTTACCTGGGAGACAGGCTACCTCTTATAGACTGCAAATGTGACTGGCTACCGAGGCAACAAGCAGTAAACAATAAAATTAAACCACCTTCGTTCTTGAGAATGAAAGATTTTTGATAACAAGTAAACTGCAAAATTGCTTGTTTTTATAAGCAATTTGTCATTTTAACCATTTATCAAGATGGGAATAACCCTTTAAAGAAGTTGTACACTACTTTAGATTAACCCCCAATGTATCTCCCCGGGGCCCCTAAGACTTTTTGTAAATACCTTACGTTGCTGATAATGCCTGTGAGCGGCGCTATCGGTGGCCGCTCACAGGCATCACGTGACCCTGCGCTGACGTCACAACAAGTGAAGAGTGACTCAGCGCTGGGGTCCCCACGGTGGCTGCTGGGTTGTGGGCAGGGTTACCCCCTGCGTCACACCCAGCATGCACCGCGCGCTTTCCCAATGAATGGGGAGAGGCAGAGCACGCTGTGAATGCCGGGTGTGACGTAGAGGGGTAACCCTGCCCACAGCCTGACATCCATCTGGAACACGGAAGACAAAGACCCCCGGCTGCTGCCAGCACTTGTCGTGATGACTAGCCCAGGGGATGGGGGATGACTCGGTTACCCGGGCCTTTAGCCTTAAGGAGGTCGCGGTGGTCGGCTCCCGGGCCCGTACTCTGGGGTCTCTCTTTAAAAAGGTGTTGATAGATATCAAGTTTATAAAAGTTTGTGACGCCACCTATGGTTTCTGATGATATTCACCAGCGCTGCACAGTCCACTGAGGCCGGTGATAAGGCAGCTAGATGGTATGGCTCCCCACAGGTGGAACTAGGCCTCAGGGCAGTGTATGAACAGGGGAAGCAGGACAAAGAGACCCCGCCGGGTCAGAGCAAGAACAGGGACAGACACGATAGTCACTTCAGTACCTTTTACTGATGGAAATTCAGGCACTCCCCAGAGCACTGTAGGGTGAAGGGTGTATGTCCGGATCCTCCCCAATGAGCGGGTTTTGGGCCTCCTGCTTCTTGACTCTGCGTAGTAAGTTTCTGACCTGCCTGGAGCTAGGCCTAACTTTGTCTCTGTCCTGCGCTGGCTTATGGTAGGGCCTTCTCTTGGAGTGCACGCTCCCGACTCACGGGGCCTATGTGTCTCCTGGCTCTGGTACGTTTCAGCACTTTAGGGATCCTGGGACCTGTAGTTCTCCAGGGATTCCGGTTTATCTTACTGGGTCGTGGAGATCCCGGTAAGCTTCGGACCCGGTGTCCGGTAACTGCTTCTTCGGGGTGATCTAGTTAAGCTCCTCTGCCCCTATGAACTAACTCTCTCTACTCGCCTTCGGCCTACTCGGGCCCACAATAGGCTACTCACACTAACGGCAGCTTGCCGCGCTTCACCGATCTTATGGCGCCGGCACACCTGAAGCTCACCTCTCTGAGCTACCTGGAGTCTTGTTCTGGATAAGCTCCACTGCAGGCTAGCAATTGCAGGACCTGGAACAGGCTTTTGTCCTCTGAGGTAACTCCTCTCAGGCTGTGCTGGACTCACTGTTAAACCAGACTGAACTAGACTCTGACTCCTAACTGCTGCCTGGCTCCACCTTCCCTTTTATATCTCCCTAATGGGCTCCCTCTGCTGGTCTGAGGTGGAAGGTGGAGATTTGTGAATGGTTATGGGAGCCTCTTGTGGTGGAATCCTTCAATACACCCTTCTAGGATCTGTGATACCAAGCACAGCTGGGCGTCACATTCCCCCCTAGTTAAGCTCAGCACTCCCGGGCTGAAGTGCATTTTATAAAACAGTAACAATAGGAAATATAAGCAATACTAAAACAATCTTCCCTTTATGGGAGGCACAAATCTTAAATGTTGCATAACAAAACAATTACAGAGTGTCCTCAGAATCCAAGTCTCTGGTGGTGAGGTTCCCAAGAAGGATGTCCTTCTCACAAGGTCGAGTACTTTGGTGGTTTTGAGGGACCTGTCCTAAACCCTCTACGTGGGCCCTGGGGTGGCAGCAGGGCATGAAGATCCGGAGTTGGACCTCCACACGAGCCACTCCAGACAGGTTTTGCTTCTGAGGTCACCTAAAGGGCACTCCAGGGAGCGCAATTATATACAATAAAAGTTTTTGGGCTGCACACAGTCCTCAGCCACGCAGTCCTTTGATAAATAAAGAAGTAAATAGGCAAAGTGTCCATATCACTTAAACTGTTCAAAAATAAGCAAAACACAAAATAATGTACATATGCATGGAAAATACACAATTATGCAGTACATTACAATTTAACATACAATACCCCAGGGGTAACTATCTACACTCTCTGAAATTTTGCTACTTTACTCAGTGTACCTAGCAGGGGGTTTACCTCTCGTGCTGCGTACTGATCTGCGTAGTGCTGTGGTTGGTGGAGTGTCAGTATCTGTATCCTCAGTTACTCTACCAGTCCTACGTGTAACCATGTTGTAAAACTGCATTAACCTCTCTCTTGGACTGGCAAGTCTACCATTGGCTGGGCCTTCTTGCTCTGCTCCTGCCGGGGATCCTTCATCCGGGGATACTTCTTGAGCTGGCTCTTCTGCAGCACTTACAGGTTCAACTTGCTGTGGAGGGTTTTCTGGCTGTGCATAGAATTGGAGTACTGGAATGATTACTGCACCTCCTATTTGAGGCCAATCCGCTGGGAAGTCTCCTAGGTCAGTGTGTATCACCGCTTCTTTAGGTTCTTCCTGGGTTGTGAGAGACAATTCTTCCTGAGTTCTTAGTAGATGTGGACACAATTTTAGATGGTCCCTGGACACTGTAGCAGATGTTCTTCCCCCATCACGACTAATTACACAGGTCTTTTGTTGTCAAACCTTGACGGTAACACAGTGTAGGGGTCTTTTTCCCACTGGTCGTCGAGTTTGTGGTTGCGTCTTTTCCTTTTTAGTACTGTTTCACCTGGTGTGAAAGGTTCTGCTGGTGCGTTTTTGTTGTATTGAATTTCCTGTTTTTCTCTCACCCGTGTAAGACTGTCCTTGACCCAAGCTTGTACCCTTCTGTACTGCTCTTGTCTGGTCTTGTCCCAGTCCTCAGTGGTCATATCAGCTTCAGGTTCAACAACACCAAGCTCCAGATCCATGGGCAGCTTTCCTGGCCTTGCCCGCATGAGATATGCCGGAGTGCAATTGGTGGAACTGACTGGTATATGATTGTACAATCCACTAGGTCTGGTAGTAGGTCTGGCCACTGGTTTCTCTCCTCAAGTGGTATGGTTTTTAGCAGGTCGATGATGATGTTGTTCATCTTTTCGCAGAGACCGTTTGTTTGTGGGTGGTAAGGCGTAGTTCTTATCTTTTTACACCCGTAGAGATGGCAGAACTCCTTGAACAACTCAGCCTCAAAGGCCGGGCCCTGGTCCGTCAGCACCTGTTCAGGGTAGCCATGGGGTCTGCAGAAATACGCTTGGAACTTTTTTGCTGCTGTCTCTGCGTCAGGTCTTTGACGGGGGCGACCACCAGAAAACGTGAGTAGTGATCTACCATGGTCAGAGCATAGGAGTACCCTGACCTGCTGGGGGACAGCTTGACATGGTCCAGGGCCACGATCTCCAGGGGTCGAGTCGTCTTGATGGGTTGCAGGGGTGCCTTCTGGCTGCTGAAGTCTTTCCTTCTTAGGCCGCAGGGTCCACAGTCCCGGCACCACCTTTCAATGGAGCTGCGCATTCCTACCCAGTAGAATCGACATTTCAGCAGGGTCTCTAGCTTTTTCCAGCCAAAGTGCCCCGCCTGATCGTGGTAAGCTTCCAATACCATCTGGATGTCTGTCTTCGGGACCACTATCTGCCATATCATCTCATGGGTTCTTGGATTAACGTACCTCCGGCACAGCTTCTCACCGTAGATAAACAGTCGGCTTCTCTCGTTCCACAGCTGCTTTGCTTGCAGAGACGCATCTTTCTCCAGGGAGGCACCTTCTTGGGTTATCAGCTGTTTGATGCGGATGACAACCGGGTCGCTGTCCTGGGTCTCTTTCCAGCTGTGGTGAGGCAGGGGGTTTAATGTCTTTCCACGCTGCTTCCTGGAGGCTCATGGATCAATCCACTCCGGTGAAAGGCAGGTAGCTCTATCTCTTCCAGGACATCCACTTCTTCTTCTGTGTCTGACTGGTGAGGCATCATAGACAGGGCAACGGCATTGGTGTTCTTGCGGCCCGCCCGGTATTTGATTGTAAATTGGTAGTTTGACAGCCGAGCCATCCATCGTTGTTCCAGAGCCCCCATCTTAGCTGTTTCAAGATGGGTCAAGGGGTTGTTATCAGTAAAGGCAGTGAACTTGCAGGAAGCCAGATAGTGCTTGAATCTTTCAGTGATTGCCCAGACTAAGGCCAGGAACTCCAACTTGAAGCTGCTATAGTTCTCTGGGTTCCTCTCAGTCGGGTGGAGCTTCCTGCTTGCGTATGCGATGACTTTCTCTTGCCCATTCTGCTTCTGACTTAAGACAGCGCCCAGGCCTTCGTTGCTGGCATCCGTATACAGCAGGAACGGTTGGCTGTAGTCAGAGTAGGCTAGGATCTCATCACCTGTCAGGATCTCCTTCATTTCCTGAAACGACTCTGCTTGTTCCTTACCCCAGTGGAATGGAGGGTTTTTGCCTTTGGGGGACTGCCCTACCAGGAGGTCTTGCAGAGGAGCTGCTTTCTTCGTGTAGTCCTTTACGAACCTCCGGTAGTATCCTACTAGTCCCAAGAACTGACGCACCTCCTTGAGGTTCTTCGGCTCCGGCCACTTCTGGATGGCTGTGACTTTCTCCGGGTCTGGTGCTACGCCTTCCGGACTGACAATGTGTCCCAGGTACTGTACCTTCTTCTTGAGCAGGTGGCACTTTGAGGGCTTCAACTTCATCCCGTACCGGGACAGTGACTCAAGTACCTTTGCCAGGTGTTTCAAGTGGTCCTCGTACATTCTGGAGTACACAATTACGTCATCCAGGTAAAGTAACACAGTCTCGAAGTTGCGGTGTCCCAGGCAGCACTCCATCAATCTCTGGAACGTTCCGGGGGCATTGCAGAGTCCAAACGGCATGCTGTTGAACTCGCAGAGTCCCATCGGGGTGGTGAAGGCCGTCTTCTCCCGATCCTCCTCAGCCACAGCTACTTGCCAGTATCCACTAGTGAGGTCAAGGGTGGAAAAGTAATTTGCAGACTTCAAGGCAGCTAGGGACTCCTCTATGCGTGGTAAAGGGTATGCATCCTTATGTGTAATGCGATTTACTTGACGGTAATCTACACACATTCTCATGCTCCCGTCCTTTTTCCTAACCAGCACTAGGGGAGCCGCCCAGGGACTACAACTATCCCTTATCACTCCCGCCTTCCTCATGTCATGCAGCATTTCTTTTGCCTTCTGGTAGTGAGCTGGGGGTATAGGCCTATAACGTTCTTTGATTGGGGAATGGTTGCCTGTGGGGATATGATGTTGAACCCCCTTAACCCTCCCGAAGTCAAGTGGATGTTTACTGAACACCTGCGAGTATTCTTGAACCACCCGGTGTATACCCTGTTTTTGATGGGTAGGAGTGGTGTCTGTCCCAACATGGAGCTGTTGACACCAATCCTCCACCTGGGTTGCAGGGTCATTATCCTCTACTTCATCTGGTGAGGTTAAGGACTCCGCCTCATGGATGCAGTTATTATTGACAGCATGTAATTTGGGAACAGTGGCATAACGTGGCAGTTTGACCTCATCTTCCCCTAAGCTCAGAAGATGGACGGGCACCCTCCCATTACATACATCTACCACCCCCCTGGCGGTTAAGAGCGTGGGTCTATGCTCGGAGCAAAGGGGTTCTACTTCCGCCTGGTAGCTCTGTCCTCTAAGACCTATGGCAGCTCTACACCAGATGAGCATTTCACTCAATGGGGGAATGACAATGGGTATGGGGTCTGTTACCCTCACGTTACCGATTTCACCATCTGTCAACCTTACTTGCTGTTGATACATCAAGACGCGGATCTTTCTCTGCAGTGCCCTCCTTTGTCTCAGTCTGGCAGTGTCAGCGATCTGTTGGAGTAAGAGCACAACCTCTCCCAAACAGTTACCAACAACATTAGTGCCTAGTACCATATATGGGTTGCTGTCATCTGGGTTAGTCTCCACTACAATTAGTCCCTGGTCCTTCAGTTCCACTCTCCCCACCTTTACAGTCACATTCTTAACCCCGAGTAGGTTAAGGGGGAGTCCATTTGAGGTATATACAGTAGAGATGAGCGTTGTTCTACTCGAACTGTTCGCCAATCTCAAATTCGAGCTGTTTTGGGCGGTGTTCGAGCCGTTCGGTGAACACGAACGATTTGAGAAAAATTCGGCTGTTCGAGGTTATGTTCGATAACTGTTCATGCACCAAAATCATAACTGGATTTTTTCTCAGTAATGATGAAAATTAATGTTAATACGCAGTTTGAGTGTACAGCGGGGCGGGGGGAGGGGCAGGGGATGGATCTCTGCAGGAACAATGAAGATCTCCATTTTTTTTTCTCTTTCCCGCATTTGCAGTGGGGAGGTGCAATCTGTCAGCCTATCAGCAGCGCACACACGGAGCGAAGTGCTTTTTTTCACACAAGCAAGGGCATGTGTGATTGGCAGTGTATGTCACATGTCCTTGCCCTATAAGACCAAGCCATTTTCCCCGTCGCCACCATTTTCTCACTGCTGCAGCTGCGTGTTAGACGGCACCGCTGTTGCTGTGTGCGCTATACCTTGTTAATTTCAAGCCAATTTTCGCAAAAAATATACAGATAGCTTGGGAGTAGGGAATAGTTGTGATTGCAGTCCTTTTAAGGACTAGGTTACAGCATTTCCTACGACTTTTATCAAGCAGGTCTGTGCTCTTAAATAGATAGATTGTGGGAGTAAAGACTAATTGTAATTGGAGTCCTTTTCAGGACTAGGTTACATCAGTTCCTATCAGTTTTTGCCAGGCAGGTCTGTGCCAGTGCTGTGCAAGTTTTTTTCACAGCATTTGGCTGAATCTAGCAAAGCTAATCCTTTTTGGCCTATTGCAGAGTGTGTTAGTCAGTGGAGTAGCCTATCTGTGTTGCAAGATATACCACCTGTGTATAGAATACCAATTTTTTTACTGCACCTAGTGAAGTAAAATCTTTTGGGCATAGCATCATTCTATTAGTCCATCTATACTGACCTCCATCAGGTTGCAAACTGAATATAATTTTTTTCTGCATCTAGCTCTGAAAAAATATTTGGGCTTCTAGCAGTGTGTGGGACTTGGTCTATTAGTCCATCTATACTGACCTCCATCAGGTTGCAAATTAAAAATAATTTTTTTCTTCATTAAGCTCTGAAAAAATATTTGGGCTTCTAGCAGTGTGTGGGACTTGTTCTTTTAGTCCTTCTATACTGACCTCCAGCAGGTTGCAAATTGAATATAATTTTTTTCTGCATCTAGCTCTGAAAAAATATTTAGGCTTCTAGCGGTGTGTGGGACTTGGTCTATTAGTCCATCTATACTGACCTCCATCAGGTTGCAAATTAAAAATAATTTTTTTCTGCATCTAGCTCTGAAAAAATATTTGGGCTTCTAGCAGTGTGTGGGACTTGGTCTATTAGTCCATCTATACTGACCTCCATCAGGTTGCAAATTAAAAATAATTTTTTTCTTCATTTATCTCTGAAAAAATATTTGGGCTTCTAGCAGCGTGTGGGACTTGTTCTATTAGTCCATCTATACTGACCTCCATCAGGTTGCAAATTAAAAATAATTTTTTTCTGAATCTAGCTCTGAAAAAATATTTGGGCTTCTAGCAGTGTGTGGGACTTGGTCTATTAGTCCATCTATACTGACCTCCATCAGGTTGCAAATTAAAAATATTTTTTTTCTGCATCTAGCTCTGAAAAAATATTTGGGCTTCTAGCAGTGTGTGGGACTTGGTCTATTAGTCCATCTATACTGACCTCCATCAGGTTGCAAATTGAATAAAAAAATTTTCTGCATCTAGCTCTGAAAAAATATTTGGGCTTCTAGCGGTGTGTGGGACTTGGTCTATTAGTCCATCTATACTGACCTCCATCAGGTTGCAAATTAAAAATAATTTTTTTCTGCATCTAACCCAGCCAATAGTTTTGGCCTAATACCACAGTTTGGCCACTCAGCTCTGCTCGGTTACCATCCATTGTTTTTTTGTGCAAACAACTCCAGAGTTGTGAATTAGTTAACCACCAAAATGAGTGGAAAAAGGCCTGCTGCTGGTGGAAAGGGGAATAGGCGTGTTGGGAAGGGGAAAAAAGGTTGTGTCCGTGGGGTAGGTGCAGAAGAAAGACCATCTTCCAGCCAAACTAAAATGTCTACTTCTTTTAGCGGACAATGTGATAAGATCCCTTTCTTATGGCCACGCCAATCGCTATAAATTCCAGATGAGGCACAAAAACAGCAGGTGCTTCAACGGATATCAAGTGCTCCTTTAAGTGGGCTCTCCTCCACATCAACTTCAACATCACAAATACTCCAGTCCTCAAAGGTGTCACCCAAATCGCACTTGCTTCCTCACAGCTCCCAAATCTCCAGCTGCCCGTCTGAGTATGAGGTAGAACAGATGGTTGAGTCTGCAGAGCTGTTTACTCATACTATAGCCTGGGAATCAGAGGTCGACTCCAGCGCTTCTGTGAATCCAGACGAGGAAATGATCTGCACTGATGCCCAGAATCTTTATGAGTCGGATCCAGGACCAGACGCAGAAGGTTCTGACCATAATGTAGACCCTCATTCCCAAACTGTAACTCCTGTTGGTGGAGACAATGAGGAAGACGATGATAAGACTCAAATACCTGATTGGAGCGACAACTTTAGTTTTTTGTCAGGGCAGGAACAGGTTGGCTCTGAGGACGACGGGTGTGATAACGCACAGGGTGATGATGATGAGGTCGGAGATCCCACTTACTGTCAACCCACAGTCAGCCAAGAGATGAGGTCAGCAGAGGAGGTGGAGGAAGATGCTAGTGACGACGAGGTCAGGTTGCGCCTTCCTGGACAGAGACGTAGTACTGGAAGCACGTCAACAACTGCATCCTCAAACACAACTCTGCCTCTCACCACAAGTCGTGGTGGCTCTTCAGGTCGCATGGGTGCTAAGCCTTGCATAGCCTGGGCATTTTTTCAGATCGATAAAGATGACCCAACTCGTGTTATCTGTAACATTTGTCAGCAAAAGCTAAGTAGAGGCCAAAAAATACATAGTTTGAGTACTTCATGCATGAACCGGCACATGGACATGAAGCATAAGTTGCAGTGGGAAGCTCAGTGTGCTACAATGCGGCCTAGCCGGCCGGGCCAACCACCGTCTGCCATATCTTGTGCATCCGCGGCCTCTTCATCCTCTGTGACTGGGGGGACAGCAGTCACACCTGTTTTGGGGCGCAGACCTGCCACCTCTTTACCCGCAACAGCCAGCGTGATTGGCAGGTCATCATTTTCTTTGGAGGTGGTAACACCAGCTGGTCTTGAGCGCTGTCCGACATCGATAGCACCACCTTTGGATCAAGGCAACCTATCATGTCCGCCTGCATCTTCCTCACAGACCGGCAGTTTGCCGGGGACACCCTTATCAACCCCGTCTAAGCACAATAGCCAGCCCTCGGTCCCTCAGATGTGGACAAGTAAAAGACCATTTCCTCCTAGCCATGAGAAAGCTAAGAGGTTGAATTTCACCATCTGCAAGCTCTTGGCTACAGAAATGCTGCCTTTCCGCCTGGTGGACACAGAGGATTTTCGAGACCTTATGTCCGTCGCAGTGCCCCAGTACCAGATGCCCAGTCGGCACTACTTCTCAAAGAAAGGTGTGCCTGCGCTCCACCAGCATGTCGCACACAACATCACCGCTTCTTTGAGAAACTCTGTGTGTGACAGGGTGCATTTCACCACAGACACTTGGACGAGTAGGCATGGACAGGGGCGTTACATGTCGCTGACTGGGCACTGGGTAACTATGGTGACAGCAGGACAAGGGGCTGCTGTCCAAGTCTTGCCGTCCCCACGAGTTGTGCGTCAATCCTCTTTATGTCAAAGTTCCTCCACTGCTTCTGCTGTTAGAACCTTGCTGTTAGGTTTTTTTTCCTTTGCTGGTCACATGACCTTGTTGGCCTATTTAATCCTGCTCCGCCCTTCTGGCTTTGCTGGACTTCATTGTATATCTACTTTCTAGCTAGCCTGTGCTCTGTATCTTACTCTGTTAGTTTGCTTGGTCTACGGACCTCTAGGTTCTATCTATTTTGTTTGTTCGTCTGTCTGCTACTATTTCTGTTAGGAGGTGTCCCATATTCCTCCCAGTCCTTAGTACTTCTAGGGATTCCCTCCCCAAATCTATAGGTCTCCGTACAGACTAGATTAGGACTTTAGCAGGTCTGATCACAGGATCAGGTTCCCTGTTACATCGTAGGGATTCAGCTGAGTCTTATAGTAGGGACAGATCTCCTCTCTTTCCTTAGCTTTTGTAGCAGAACATAACAGTAAGTCCAGCCTGTTAATTCTCTAAGGAAAGATTTTTTTTTTGTTCCATCATGGTGTCGGTTCAGGATTTGGCTAAACACCTGCAGGGACTCTCTCTGGAAGTGGCCGAGCTCCGTCAGCACGTGAGTAACTGTCCTGGAGCATATTTCTTGGAGCCTAAGGTATGTTTGCCGGATTTATTTTTTGGTGAACATCGAGAATTTTTTTCATTTAAAAATGCTTGCTTATTGTATTTTCGTTTGAGACCCAAGTCCTCTGGGGATGAATCCCAGCGCGTAGGGTTCATAATGTCACTTTTGCGCAAAGAGCCTCAGGAGTGGGCCTTTTCTTTGCAACCTAGTGATACATGCTTCAGATCAGTGGATAGTTTTTTTTCTGCTTTAGGACTATTATATGATGATCCTGACCGTGTGGCATCAGCTGAGACTGAGTTGAGACGTTTAAAACAAGGATCAGGTAATATGGAAAAATATTGTACACATTTTCGTCGTTGGTCCACTCAAACAGGGTGGAACGATTCTGCTCTGAAAAGTCTATTTCTTGCTGGGCTCAGTGAAAAGGTTAAAGACCTGCTAATTGCTTATCCTACACCTGAGGATTTGCAACAGGCTATGCAATTAGCTATACGGGTGGACAGAAGACTGCGTGCTAGGGTTAATGAGAGCAAATCCTCTGCTATGTCAGTTTCTGG
Organism: Phyllobates terribilis; assembly: GCF_046119375.1. Lineage (NCBI taxonomy): Eukaryota > Metazoa > Chordata > Amphibia > Anura > Dendrobatidae > Phyllobates > Phyllobates terribilis. Next base: position 1,119,577,532 of record NW_027362761.1, on the reverse strand, counting down.
TTATGATAATGTGTGTACTAACAGTGGTGAACCGATGGAGATTGGATCGGTGGCACCTCGCTCTCAAGAAAAACACCGTCGTTTTTCAGAAGGCTTGTGTTTCTATTGCGGGAAATCTGGTCATTTGATTAAAGGCTGTGAGCTTCGTATGAAGAAAGAAAAAAAAATGGTCAGTCACGCCCGTATTGCCTGTTTAAATTCCAAGGGTATATTTTTAGCTGCTTCCACGATTGCTCAGGAAAAATTAATGGAATTTCGGGTGTTTGTTGATTGCGGGTCTACACTGAATGTTATTGATGGGGGATTCGTGGAAAAACTCAATTTAAAACCTGAACCTTTATCATCCCCCATTGCTGTGGTTTCTGTGGATGGCTCCCCTTTGAAGAATATTACTCTCAAGGTCAGTGAATTTCCTCTCACTATTAATGGTGTTCACCATGAGAAATTGGATTTGGTAGTGTTGAATAACTTGCCTTCTCCAGTAATATTGGGTTTACCCTGGTTAAAATTTCACAATCCTGTACTGGATTGGTCTACCAGTGAAATTAAATCCTGGAGCCATAAATGTTATGACAAGTGTTGTAACGGGCGTATTGCAGCTTTGGATAGGGGAGAATTGCCTGTTCCTATTCAGGATTTTTGGAGAGTTTTTTCTGAGAAAGAATCGCAGGTTTTGCCTCCCCATAGAGACTATGATTGTTCTATTGAATTTGTCCCTGGAGCGACTCTTCCTAAAAGTCGTTTATTTAACCTTACTATTCCTGAGAGGAAGGCTTTGGAGGAATACATACAGACAAGTTTGGCCGCCGGTCACATTAGGCCCTCTAAGTCTCCTGTGGCGGTTGGATTTTTTTTTGTAAAAAAAAAGGACGGCGGTTTACGTCCTTGTCTGGATTTTCGTGAGATTAACAAAATTACGGTACGCAATCCTTACCCACTGCCATTGATTCCTGATCTGTTTAACCAGTTATTGGGGGCCAAGTGGTTCTCTAAAATTGACCTTAAGGGGGCATACAATCTGTTGCGCATGAAGGAGGGTGATGAATGGAAGACTGCTTTTAACACTCCTGTGGGTCATTTTGAGAATCTGGTTATGCCTTTTGGTCTTACTAATGCTCCTGCATTTTTTCAGAATCTGATTAATGACATCCTTAGACCTTTGATCGGTAAAAATGTGGTTGTGTATTTGGATGACATTTTGATTTATTCGCCAGATCTGGAGTCTCATTGGCGGAGCGTGCGTGAGGTATTACAGTTATTAATGGACAATTCGCTTTTTGCTAAGCTGGAGAAATGTGAGTTCGCTGTACAGAGAATTAGTTTTTTGGGCTACATTATCTCCAGCAAAGGTTTTGAGATGGATCCGGTTAAGGTTCAGGCTGTGCAGGAATGGCCTAGGCCTATTGGTTTGAAATCAATACAGAGGTTTTTGGGTTTCGCCAATTACTATAGAAAATTCATAAAAAATTTTTCTAGTATTGTCAAACCTCTGACTGATCTCACCAGGAAAGGTGCTGATGCGGTTCAGTGGTCTTCTGAGGCCATTGAAGCTTTTGTGTATCTCAAGGAGAGGTTCACCTCTGCTCCCATCCTTATGCAGCCTGATGTTACTAGGCCGTTTTTGGTTGAGGTTGATGCTTCCTCTGTGGGGGTTGGCGCAGTATTGTCTCAGGATAACGGGGATGGATTACATCCCTGTGCATTTTTTTCAAAAAAATTTTCGGAGACTGAATTGAATTACGATATTGGTAATCGGGAATTATTGGCTATTAAACTCGCATTTGAACACTGGCGCCACTTCTTGGAAGGTGCGGAATTTCCCGTTCAGGTTCTTACGGATCATAAAAATCTGATATATCTTGACGCTGCCAAGCGCCTGAATGCCCGTCAGGCTAGGTGGGCACTGTTTTTCTCGCGGTTTAATTTCTCCGTTACTTACATCCCTGGTACTAAGAATGTTAAGGCGGATGCCTTGTCTCGCAGTTTTTCTCCCATAGTCGGTGCTGAGAAAGAGGAAAACATTTTACAAGAAGGTGTTGTGATAGCTGCTTTAGACTCCGTTTTGGAAGATGAGATTCTTAAAGCTCAGGAGAATGCCCCATCTAACACTCCTCATGGGAGGTTGTTTGTGCCTGGGACCTTTAGGAGAGATTTGTTTGTTGAGTGTCACGAATCTCGGTTGGCAGGTCATCCCGGAATCTCTGAGACCAAGAGACTGGTGGGTCGCAGTTTTTGGTGGCCTGGATGGCAGAAGGAAGTCATTAAGTGGGTGCGCCAATGTACTATATGTGCTAGATCTAAGTCCTCACATACTCCTGCTGCGGGGTTGCTTTGTCCTTTGGAGGTCCCCAGTGCTCCTTGGACACATTTGGCTATGGACTTTATAACTGACCTTCCCCCCTCTGAGGGTTTTACTGTCATCTGGGTGGTCGTGGACCGTTTTAGCAAGATGTGTCACTTGGTTCCCTTCGTCAAACTGCCCTGCGCTAAAACTCTCGCTAAGGCCTTTGTCAAGGAAATTGTCAGACTTCATGGCGTTCCTACTGACATTGTTTCTGATAGGGGTCCTCAGTTCGTGGCTCGTTTTTGGCGTGCCTTTTGTGACAGGTTGGGAATTCATTTGTCGTTTTCGTCCGGATATCATCCTGAATCTAATGGCCAGACAGAAAGGAAAAACCAGGATGTTGAGCAGTTCTTGCGTTGTTTTGTGGCAGACAATCAAGAGGGGTGGTCTGAGTTTCTGCCACTTGCCGAATTTGCTCTGAACAATCATACATCTTCTTCTGCTGGTTGTTCGCCTTTTTTTTGTTGTTCTGGGAGACATCCGTCGTTTGGGTCGTTCTCCAAGTTGGGATCTGCCGTGCCTGAGGAGGAGAATTTTTCCGGTGATTTGGAAAGAGTTTGGACGGATGTGCGTGGTAATCTTCAGGAGGCCAACAGAAAATCTAAAGACTACTTTGATAGGAAACGACAGGAGGTTTTGTTCGCTGTTGGTGACATGGTTTGGTTGTCCTCTAGGAATCTGCGGTTGAGGATTCCTTCTAAGAAATTGGGTCCCAAGTTTGTAGGGCCCTTTAAGGTGCTTCAGGTTGTCAACCAATCTGCTGTTAGGTTGGAGGTTCCTACCTCCTGGAGAATTAATCCGGTCTTTCATGTCTCTCTGTTAAAAAAAGCTGTTGTGTCGGATGGTGACGCCTCTGCCTCTGTTCCTCCGGTGGTGGAGGACGGGGAATATGAAATTTCTCGCATCCTTGACTCTAGACGGTATAGAGGTAGTTTGCAGTATCTTGTGGCCTGGAAAGGTTTCGGACCCGAGGATAACTCTTGGGTGAGGTCAGATGATGTTTCCGCGTCCAGACTTATCAGAGCGTTTCACAGGAGATTTCCTGATAAGCCTGGTCCTAGGGGATCCGGAGGATCCTCTTAGAAGGGGGGGTACTGTTAGAACCTTGCTGTTAGGTTTTTTTTCCTTTGCTGGTCACATGACCTTGTTGGCCTATTTAATCCTGCTCCGCCCTTCTGGCTTTGCTGGACTTCATTGTATATCTACTTTCTAGCTAGCCTGTGCTCTGTATCTTACTCTGTTAGTTTGCTTGGTCTACGGACCTCTAGGTTCTATCTATTTTGTTTGTTCGTCTGTCTGCTACTATTTCTGTTAGGAGGTGTCCCATATTCCTCCCAGTCCTTAGTACTTCTAGGGATTCCCTCCCCAAATCTATAGGTCTCCGTACAGACTAGATTAGGACTTTAGCAGGTCTGATCACAGGATCAGGTTCCCTGTTACATCGTAGGGATTCAGCTGAGTCTTATAGTAGGGACAGATCTCCTCTCTTTCCTTAGCTTTTGTAGCAGAACATAACATCTGCCTCCTCAACCTCCTCTCGGTCTTCCACCTGCACCCAAAGCCTGTCTGGTCATGCCACAAGCTTTGTAACTGCGCAGAAGGGATCCTGCACACCTCCTTACTAGGCTGGCAGTAGGGCTCAACGTCATCAGGCGGTTTTTACATTGAAATGTCTGGGAAATGTGAGTCACACAGCTGAGGAGTTGTGGTCAGCTCTGGAGAACCAATTTCATGAATGGTTGTCTCCACTGGACCTGAAACCAGAGAAGGCCGTGTGCGACAATGCTGCAAACCTGGGTGCGGCCCTTCGCCGGGGCAATGTCACACACGTGCCTTGTATGGCTCACGTGTTGAACCTGGTTGTCCAGCAATTTTTAGCCCACTATCCCAGACTAGATGGCCTTCTGCAGAGGGCACGGTCGCTGTGTGCTCACTTCCGCCGTTCGCATCCCGCAGCTCAGCGACTTACATCTCTACAGAAGTCGTTGGGCCTGCCACTTCACCGGTTAAAATGCGATGTGCCTACCCGGTGGAATTCAACTCTGCACATGTTGCAGCGACTGTGGCAGCACCGACAAGCCCTGGTGCAATACGTTCTGACGTATAGCCTGGGCCAACGAGATTCAGAGGTGGGGCAAATCACGCTGGAGGAGTGGTCTCAGATCAGGGACCTATGCACCCTTCTGCACAGTTTTGAAATGGCGACGAAGATGTTTAGTGCTGACGATGCCATTATCAGCATGACTATTCCGGTGATTTACATGCTGGAGCACATGTTAAACAGAATTCGGAGTCAGGTGGTGGCACAAGAGGAGGTGGAGGAAGTAGAGGAGGAGGAGTTGTATGCGGAAGGGCTAACATCTGCAAGGTCCAGACGGTCGGCAGCACCAAGGCGGCAGGCATGTGAGGGTGGGGGAGATGATTTTACCAGGGCGCATGGTAGCAGCCAAACTAGTGAGGAAGGTGCAGGAGCCCAGGAAGAAGTGGAGGACGAACTGATGGAAGACTCATCAGATGAGGGAGACCTTGATCACATTTCTGTTGTGCGAGGTTGGGGGGAGAGGACAGAGGAAGGAAGCATGATTGTTACCTCGCCACCAACACAACAGGGACTTGGTGCTCCTGGATGCGCAACACACATGAGTGCCTTCTTGCTGCACTACCTGCAACATGACCCTCGAATTGTGAGAATTAGAAATAATCCTGACTACTGGGTTGCCACACTGTTAGATCCCCGGTACAAAAGTAAATTTGCAGAAATTATTCCTGCCATAGAAAGGGATGCACGCATGCAGGAGTATCAGCAGAGACTGTTGCAGAATCTTACATGTGCTTTTCCACAAAATACCAGTGGTGCACGTAGTGAATCTCACAGTTCCAACTTGCCAACCGTGGGACCGTCAAGTGTTCAGCACTCAAACCGTAACAGAACCACAGTATCTGCTGGTAACATCAATTTTGCGGAATCATTTCACCACTTTTTTAGCCCATCCTTTGCAAGGCCACAGGAGACAAGAAGTCTGACACATAGTCAACGCCTAGAGACGATGGTACAGGAGTATCTCCAAGTAAACATTGAAGCCACGACTGTGTCACTGGACCCTTGCTCTTTTTGGGCTTCCAATCTGGATAAATGGCCGGAGCTAGCCACTTACGCCTTGGAGATCTTGTCATGCCCCGCAGCCAGCGTTCTGTCTGAACGTGTGTTCAGCGCTGCTGGTGGTGTGCTGACAGATAAGCGCACGCGGCTCTCCACTGATAATGCAGACAGACTCACGTTCATAAAGATGAACAAATCATGGATCCGAAACGACTTTTCTACCCCTGTGTCATCCTGGGGAGAGTAAAAGCTTGATGATTGGTTAAAATCACCCTACCAACCGTTTTAAGCTTTCAAATTACTAATCATGTTTATCTGTATCTTGACTGGAAAATAATTTGGGCTTTGTAGCAGTGTGCAGCACTGATCCTATTAGGCCATCTATAATAAGCTTCACCAGATTTAAAATTAAAAATAATTTTTAGCTGCATCTAGCCCGGAAAATAATTTTGGGGCTCCGAGATGCGCAAGACACATAAGTGCCTTCTTGCTGCACTACCTGCAGCATGACCCTCATATTGTCAGAATTCGAAGTAATCATGACTACTGGGTTGCCACACTCTTAGATCCCCCAAACTTTTCGATCAACCTTTTCATTTTAATAAAGACCAAAAAAATGGTCATTTTTGAAATTATAAGCATTAGCAGGTTGTTAGAAACTGAAATCAAACAGTTTTCAACTCAAAACTTTATTCTAGGTGATGTTACATTTTCACATAGGACCCCTTGTTCGAAAGGAGCTTCTGAACTCTCTCGTCCATTGAATTTGTCAGGTTTTGGATGGTTTCTGCTTCAATTGTTTTGCATGAGGACAGAATACCCTCCCAGAGCTGTTGCTTAGATGTGAACTGCCTCCCGCCATCATAGACACTCCTTTTAATGATGCTCGAAAGGTTCTGAATGGGGTAGAGGTCAGGGGAGCATGGGGGTCACACCATAAGTTTGTCCCCTTTTATGCCCATATCAGCCAGAGATGCAGATGTTTTATGTGCAGCATGAGATGGTGCATTATCATGCAGAAAAATGATCTTGCTGTGAAATACACGGTTCTTCTTCTTGAACCATGGCAGGAAGTGCTGTTTGAGAAAATCCACATACATTATGGAGTTCATCTTTAGCGCCTTCAGGGATCCTAAAGGGGCCGACAATCTCTCTCCCCATGATTCCAGCCCAAAAAATTACTCCACCTCCTCCTTGTTGGCGCTGTAGCCGTGTTTGCGTGGGGTGTCCATCAACCAGCCATCCTCCACTCCATCCATCTGGACCATCGAGCGTTGCACGGCACTCATCCGTGAACAAAACAGTTTTGAAATCAGTCTTCATGTAATGTTTGGCCCACTGGAGCCGTTTCTGCTTGTGTGAAGTGGATAGAGGAGGTCGACAGGATGGCGTATGCACAGCTGCAAACCTCTGAAGGACCCTGCATCTTGTTGTTCGGGGGACGTTGGAGGCACAAGCAGCTTCAAAAACTTGTCTGCTGCTATGACAAGGCTTTTTTGCCGCTGCTCTTTCAACCTGACGTAATTGCCTGTAGGAAAGAGTCCTCAATTTGCCCTTATCAGCACGCACACGTGTGTACTGTGAATCAGCTACATACTTCTTGATTGCCAAGACACTTCATCCTGATCATCGCACAATGTTGATTGTAGTCATGCCTTGACCTAAACACTCCACAATTTGTTGCTTCTCAGCAGCCGACACATCCTTTTTCTTTCCCATTTTGGCAGAAAATGTAGGCTGCTTAATAATGTGAGAGAGCCTTCTTAAGTAGTCTTGCCTTTCATTGGACACACCTGCCAAACTAATTAGCACAGGTGTCTGCAATTGCTTACAGTGATATAAAGAGCCCTGACACACATCACCATCAATGAGTTTAACTGACAAACAAACAAATTCTTCCCTTATCACTCCTAAACACTTTTTGCATAATAATTTGGAACGCGGTGTACATGTGCTTTTCCACAAAACACCAGTGGTTCACGTAGTGAATCTTACAGTTCTAACTTGCCAACCGTGGTCTGTATGGAATTGTTCAATAAAGGGCCCAAAATTAAGATAACATAGATGGGAGAGGTCTCTATGAATAGGAATTCCTAAGTATTTGATACCCTGTGAGGGCCAGGCAAAGGGAAAGTTGGACTGGATGGAATCCTATATGGATTTAGGGAGGGAGACATCGAGGGCCTCAGACTTCGCTGCATTGATTTTAAAATTTTACCATGTAACAAAGTGATCTATTTCAGCCATAACAGCAGGGATGGATATATGTGATTGAGTGATATATACTAGGACATCATCAGCAAATAGAGAGCACTTGTACTCGGTGCCTCCCACCTCAATCCACCTAATATTGGGGTTATGGCGAATTGATGAGAGCAGGTGCTCCGTCACTAGGATGTATAAGAGAGGGGACAGAGGACATCCCTGCCTTGTCCCATTGGTGATTGTGAAAGGTGATGAAAATGTTCTGACGCACCCCCTGGGCCTTGGGACACCCGGAGCCGGACCCTTTTTGGTGGATGCTGGTGGTTGTAGTCTTCGTGGCGGCGATCCGGTTCCGTGGCTCAGGGCGGTCAAACCAGTGGCGGAACTATTTATGTGGTTTTGATGTTTAAATGTCCGACTACGCCACCCGTGGATTGCGGTCAGAGTGAACCGCCGCTACAGGGCAGACCGCTAAGGCTGGTGTTGTGGGTGCAGCAGAGCGTAGCATAACTCCCCACGGGAGGAGTATAGCCTCAGGGCAGTGTATGCGGAGGATGGGGGTGATGGTGCAGGGCAGCAGCAGTAACGACACGGAGTCAGTGATGCAGTTCAGGGCCTTTACTCACAGTTCTTATTATCCAGACCACGTCTGCAGGTAACGGCTGCCCACGTCGTACTGTGCTCACCAGGTGAGGGGCTCAGACAACTCCCAGATAACTTTGGAGCGCTTCACAGGACCCCCTTTGTGTGTCCTTTGTCTGGCCTTTCTTACCAACACTTCTGTCCGGCTGCCTCGGGCCTCCTCTTGGTAAACTTGGCGCCAGTTTCCCTGACCCTATGTGGTGCCTTCCTAGCGGGTGGAGCAAGGGGCTGCGCCACATAAAATGTCAGAGCCTCCGGTTTCTAGCTGAGGGTCGTTTCCTGCCTCCACTAGTTCGGGGACCGGCTCCCCCTTTGGCCTGACCCCTCCACGCAGGTGGATTCGGGCGTGCGGTGGCGACTCACCCGTCCGCACCCCTGGGATCCCTTCATTCCTCGTTCCTGGAGCCTTCTCCGCTCCTCTTCCTTCCTTCTCCCTCTTGCAGGCCTGGGCCTCTGTTACTAGGCCCGCCTCCGGAGCAGAGCTCATGCAGAGCCCCTGCTCCCTGCCACTTCTGCTCAGACTTCTCTGCACTGAACTAAGATGGTGCCCACCTTTTATACTCCCTTCTCAATGCACCCAGGAACTGCTTCCTCCCTGCTCCTGCACTGCAGGGTTCCCCTTCCTCAGTGATCCCTCCCCCCACTCCAGCCAGGGACAGGGACTGTCGTGCCCATCTCAGGGGCATATTGGTCGCCCTGCCCCACGGCAATGTGGTGTAATGCATGCAGGTGTCGGGTCCTGATCCACACTCCATCCTTATCTGAGAGTGAGATATCACACCTCTGGGTGAATTGCAATACGTCTGTAGCAACCGAGCCCTCGGTGCTACAGTTCCATTTATCTTCAGCCTAGGTGACGTATTGTGATACAGGGCCGTGATTTTGGCTATAAAAGGGTCCCCTAGACCCCTACCCCAAGCTTTTTAAGAGAATCATATATGGCGTGCCAGGAGACTCTATGGAATGCTTTCTCAGCATCCAACGAGAGTATCTACTTACAAATTTTTAACTGCATCTAGCCCAGGAAATACTTTGTGCCTAGTAGCAGTGTCTGCTAGTCAGCGGATTATCCCGGCTGTTAAGCAAGCTACACCACCTGTAGTTTAGACACTTAATTTTTTCAAAGGAAATGCTTCGGGACCACGGGATACTCAGTGAAGAGCATCAGGAGGCACCCCAAGGCATAGGGGCTGGGACTGGCACTAGGATGCCTTGCGGTGGACAGCCGAGCTCGATCCTTATAAAAGCTTTTTAACTGCAGCAGCTTTAGTGGACGCTACTGGAGCTGGAATTACGCGGCTGCTGGCATGAGACTTGCCCTCCAATAGATCCTTGTAAATGGATTTAAAGTGTATTCATTCAAATTAGAGGGACAATTTAAATTAAAAAGCTTAGAGCTGCCTCCACCACAGGGGGGCTCTCTCGACCCACCAGCGGACAGGCACCAGTATTGGGAGAGGGGGGCTGGCCGTCAGGGTTCACCGCGGCTCTGGCACAAACCCGGCGACACGGAGGTGGCACGGGCAGGAGCGGACTGGCCGTCTCGGCTTCTCACTTTTTGGATTTTAGAAGGGCATGACATGCCTATATCTGTGTCTCCCCCTCCTTTTACTCCTCCACCTCTTTTCTTTTCGCATGACTATATGTACTTGTCACTTTTCCATGTGTTAGTTGTGTCTTCTGAGCAGTTTGTCAGCTTTTGGACACCTTTGAAGGTGTTTTCTATGTGTTTCTATGTGTTTTTTTGTTTGCCTGCCATTGGTTTTAACGGTGTTCGAAGGTGTTCGACGAACAGTTCGACGAACAGTTCGGCGAACACACGGGTGTTCGACGAACCGAACCGAACTCGAACACTACGGGGGTGGCTCAACACTAATATACAGACAAATTTGGAGCCGGCGGACGTAGATCGTCCATGAACCAGAACCTCTTGTAGAGGACTTCAGGCATGATGGTTACCTGAGATCCTGTGTCCAGCAAGGCATGCGTCGGGATCCCGTCCAATACAATGGACAGGAAAGGTCTTCCTCCGACGAACCTGTTGAACCAGTCTGATGGGCCTGGTGAGTCTACTCCTGGGTGTCGGCCCTCGGACCCAGGGTTTTCTCGTTTAAAGGACACTTCTGGGCGAGGTGTCCGGTCTTGCGGCATCGGTAGCAGGTTGGTTCCCTCGGTGGGCGGCTCTGGTCACTGGTCCTTGGCGAGGGTGGTGTTGGCCTCCTCCTCCTCCGCATCCAGGGGACATCCTCAGGGCTGTTGGCTAGCAGGATCTTCCCTCCTTCCTCGGGCTCAGTCCGCAGCTGCAGGGCACTCAGCACGGTGGTCAGGGCCTTGCTCAACTGACGCACCTCAGAGCGCAGACTGTCCAGTTCTTTAGGGGACGTTGCTGGAACCTTAGCTTCAGCAGCCACTGGGGAAAAGGTGGGTGTAGTAGGCTCTGGGGCAACCCCACCCTGGTTACATTGGATGGCATTTGTTTACAGGGGCTGCAGTCCTTTTATAGCCATGTCCTTGAGATTGTCAAAGGTGGCATCCGGATGATCTAGGGACCACCAACGCACAGTCCTGCTCTCCTCTGGAGACTTCAGTCCCCGGACAAACTGTTCCTTCAGCATTTTGTTCTCATTCTCAACGCTGGTTGGACTAACCTGGTTCAGAGCCCGCAGGGCCCCTTGGAGATGCCAGGCGTAGTCCCGAACATTGTCCTCTGGTTGTTGGGAGCAGCTGTAGAACCTCATCCGGAGGTCCGCCTCAGTAAGGTCCTCAAATACAGTCTGTAGTTTTTGGAATATTGCGGACACTGACTCCTGGTCTGCGGCTGACCATGTTTCCACTTCCCGTTCCGCAGCACCGGTCAGTTGTCCTAATACAACGGCAGCTCTTTGTTTGCCAGTCATAGAGTACATGTCTAAGATACCACATATCTTCCGTTTGAATCCAGACAGGGTATCTGGTTTGCCGTTGTACTGGGGGAGCCACTTTGCTCCTGGAATGTACGGTAAAGTCATGGGAATTACGGGTGTTACAGGCGCTGCTGGTGGAGCGGCGGCCTTGGCCTGCTCATCATCGGGCGCGGGCTGAACTTCAGGGACGTTGACTGGCAGGTCGGCGTTCTGCTGTTCGACGGACACCTTAGCGCCCCCCTAGTTAACCGTGGCCTACCTTCTGGTTTTTCTTCCGGTAGGCCGCAGCTCCGCAGGTGATGGCTGTCTTCAGGACCTTGCGTCGCTTGCGTCCTACGTCAGAGCGTTCAGCGATTCTCCGTACAGGACCTGGCGCTTCCTGATTTGACGTCAAGGCGTGGGGCGTGTGCGGGACTACGCGCTCTTTTGCAGGTACGCCCCTTATTTTCCCACGGTTACGCCCTTCTTCTTGCTCGGCGACCCAACAATGGCTGCAACCTTCACCACAACTTTACGTACACAGTTCAGAATAAAGGCGCACGGTACCGGGTGGCAATGGGCAAAACACGGCGTCGTTGCAGCGGGCACGCAATCCTGTTCGTGACGCCAGAAGAGATGACTAGCCCAGGGGATGGGGGATGACTCGGTTACCCGGGCCTTTAGCCTTAAGGAGGTTGCGGTGGTCGGCTCCCGGGCCCGTACTCTGGGGTCTCTCTTTAAAAAGGCGTTGATAGATATCAAGTTTATAAAAGTTCGTGACGCCACCTATGGTTTCTGATGATATTCACCAGCGCCGCACAGACCACTGAGGCCGGTGATAAGGCAGCTAGATGGTATGGCTCCCCACAGGTGGAGCTAGGCCTCAGGGCAGTGTATGAACGGGGGAAGCAGGACAAAGAGACCCTGCCGGGTCAGAGCAAGAACAGGGACAGACACGATAGTCACTTCAGTACCTTTTACTGATGGAAATTCAGGCACTCCCCAGAGCACTGTAGGGTGAAGGGTGTATGTCCGGATCCTCCCCAATAAGCGGGTTTTGGGCCTCCTGCTTCTTGACTCTGCGTAGTAAGTTTCTGACCTGCCTGGAGCTAGGCCTAACTTTGTCTCTGTCCTGCGCTGGCTGACCTTGTGGTAGGGCCTTCTCTTGGAGTGCACGCTCCCGACTCACTGGGCCTATGTGTCTCCTGGCTCTGGTACGTATCAGCACTTTAGCGATCCTTGGACCTGTAGTTCTCCAGGGATTCCGGTTTATCTTACTGGGTCGTGGAGATCCCGGTAAGCTTTGGACCCGGTGTCCGGTAACTGCTTCTTCAGGGTGAGCTAGTTAAGCTCCTCTGCCCCTATGAACTAACTCTCTCTACTCGCCTTCGGCCTACTCGGGCCCACAATAGGCTACTCACACTAACGGCAGCTTGCCGCGCTTCACCGATCTTATGGCGCCGGCACATCTGAAGCTCACCTCTCTGAGCTACCTGGAGTCTTGTTCTGGATAAGCTCCACTGCAGGCTAGCAATTGCAGGAGCTGGAACAGGCTTTTGTACTCTGAGGTAACTCCTCTCAGGCTGTACTGGACTCACTGTTAAACCAGACTGAACTAGACTCTGACTCCAACTAACTGCTGCCTGGCTCCACCTTCCCTTTTATATCTCCCTAACGGGCTCCCTCTGCTGGTCTGAGGTGGAAGGTGGAGATGTGTGAATGGTTATGGGGGCCTCTTGTGGAGGAATTCTTCAATACACCATCACAGTGACACCAGCGGATGTCAGAGCCGGCTGCAGCCGGTGGTCACGTGATGCCTATGAGCGGCCAGTTATCGTGCCGCTCACAGGCATTGTCAGCAACAGAAGGCATTTACAAGAAGTCTTAGGTGCCCCGGGGGGATACATTGGTGGGGTAAAATAAAGTACTGGACAACCTCTTTAAGTCAGACCCTCATGGACAACATATTGAAAACCAGATTAAAGGATAGAATTGGACGGCATGATAAATTGTCATGCCCTATTCAAGTAAATGGATCTGTGCTAGTTATGAATGGAACTATGGAGCAAAAAATCTGAAGCAAAGCTACCAATTAGTTCTAGTCAAGAGCAGACATCCCAGCAACTGGAACCTGAGAAACAGTAATTACATTTGTCGGGTATCCTTCTGATCACTCATAAATGTCTATTGTTGGTAAAGACTATTAAAAGTGTTGTTGATTAAGAAGAAACGACTACTTCTAGAAACAGAGCCCTTCTTGTCTTGTCTGCTTGTACATGATCCAGTTTGTCTTCATTTACATCTTTTGTATACAGTATACAAGGTACACTTAGGACAATATGGACCAAAGTATTGGGATACTTAGAGGAGCTCGAGAGGCCAGTGTACTGGGCTTTAAACCACGCTTGCTAAGGCGCTTTGTGATTATAAAGCTTGAATGTAGCTGCTCAACCATGTAATCCCATGCCAAGAAGTTTTTGGTGCACAGTTTTTGCACTGATGTTAATGTTAGAAGAGGTTTGAACTCCGTAGTTGTTGAGTCACAAAGAGATGGAGACTTTCGGAAACTGTGCACCTTAGCACTCGGTGACCCCACACTATAACTTTACAAGGTCTCCATTTTTATTGGCTCGGATGCTGCGGTTCATTTCACTTCTCAATAATATCTCTCACAGGTGATGGGGGAAGAAATGTCATGATCTGATTTGTTACACCAGTGTCTGCTAGTACAGGACCATGCAGGTATCATTGAGACATTCTGTCACAAATGTTGGTAAAGGCAGACAGTATGGCTGGGACTGAATTATACTGTATACACTTGTGCACATGCCCGGACTGGCCCACAGGGGAAGAGGTAAATCAACAGGTGGGACCCTATGCAAGTGTGGGCTCTCCACCTGCCTAAATAAGCAATATTTGTCACATTTTCTATGTACACACAATGCCAGCACCTCATCATTCATTTAACAAACTTCCCAGATTATTATTATATAGAAGTAAATTTGTAAATGAGAACAATGTAATATTTGCATGTAGCTGAACAATGTACCCCCAGAGTCAATGTTACTAGTGAGCCTTTGGCACCTCAGTCTGACGCTGCCAGATGCAATGAGACTGAAAGAAAAAACTGAATTCAATTAAGACCATGTTTCTACTAGAGATTAAAACACGGTCTCCAAGAATTCGATCTGTAATTCATCATTTTCATATGTAGGTTGAAGCAAAGTTGTTAACTGAAACAGAAACAACTGTGTAGGAGGCTAAAAACTGGGTAAGGAAAAGCCAAATTCTGCTACAAAGATGAGGATGTGGAAAACTGCTTCATGTCACAGTTCATACAGCATGGCAAGACTGAGCACAGCGACAAGACTCAAGGTAGTTATTCCGCATCAGAAAGGTCTCTCCCAGGCAAAGATGTCAAAGCAGACTGGGTTTTATGAAATGGGCAACATTGATGACTGTAGATGCAGTGGTTACCAAGGAAACAGCACAAATGAGACACATTTTGCTTAAGTCCAGCAGAGCCATCAGATCAGAAATTACAGCAAAAAGTGGGACTCATCTACACCCATCTAATGTTCAAGAAGTCTAGCCCGAAGTGGACTTCATGGAAAAATTGCAGCTAAAAAGCCATACCTTCCACATAGGAATAAGGCCAAATGGCTCAACTATGCACGCAAAGATAGGAACTGGGGTGCAAGAAGAAAAATGGCAGCTGGTTCACTGAACTGATGAGTCAAAATGTGAAATATTTGGCTATAACAGAAGGCAGTTTGTTCACTGTAGGGTTGGAGAGCGGGACAATGATGAGTGTCTGCAGGTAGCAGTGAAGCATAGTAAAAAGTCTTTACTAGTTTGGGGTTGCATTTTAGCAAATGGAGTTGGGGATTTGATCAGGATTTATGGTGTCCTCAATGCAGAGCAATACAGACAGATACTTATCCATCATGTAATACCATCAGGGAGGCGACTGATTGGCTCCAAATTTATTCTGCAGAAGATCAACACCAAACACACAGCCAATATCATTAAGTGCTATCGTCAGCATACAGAAGATTGAGGAGTCCTGGAAGTGATGATATTTCCCACACAGAGCCTAATTTTAACATCAAGACTGTCTGAGAATAAATGTGGAGACAAAAGGGTTTGCGCAAACCTACATCCATAAAAGATCTGTGGTTAGTTCTCCAAGATGTTTAGAACAAACTTGCTGACGACTTCCTTCAAAAATTGCATGCAAGTGTATCTAGAAGAATCAAAGCTGTTCTGAATGTAAAGGACGGTCTGACCAAATACTGATGTGATGCAGATTTCTCTTTTGCTTGTTTACTTTGCATTTTATGAATTGATAAAAATAAACTATTAATGTTACTTTTTTATAGCATTTTTAATTTGCTATAACTGTTCTATATTGTTGGGGCCTGTGGTTCACTATACATAATAACAATTCACTTGCAGGTGTACTGACATCACGTATATGTCCAAAAACTTGGACTGCGTAACTGAAAATGACAGTACAACACAATAAAAGCCCTATAATACACTGCCTGGGCTGAGACTGTAACCTTTTAGCTGTGACTAAAGCCAATGGTATTATTTATGACCCAGCCATATAGTGTGTATATGCGTACACAGCACACGCTATGTAAGAGCCGGTTACGAGGAGGCTCGTGGGCGAGGAGCCTTCTTACCAATCAATAACAGTATTCCCAGCGGCATTACATGGCATTTCATGGCACACTTGTATGCAATTCATCCTGTTGTTCTTTGTAGCTTTCTACTGCATGAATGTTAGATTGTCTTACTTGCTGACAGAAGCTGACACAATTCATACACATCTTCTGTAAGCGTCTGTCACCAGCATAGAATGGCATGCATGGAGTGGCCGCAGAACAGGGGGCAAAGTAAATATAGGGCTTATTAGATGAACTGTCCCCTGGATATTATTAAGAATGTGTCACAGTGACGTGAAGGGGCAGATGACAGAAACGTCATTACAGCTTCTATGGACTTTTTTCTCATCTTAGAAAAAAACTTGTACAATTATTTATTTACAGTATATACAGTAGAGACCAAAAGTTTGGACACACCTTCTCATTTAAAGATTTTTCTGCATTTTCATGACTTTGAAAATTGTACATTCAGACTGAAGGCATCAAAACTATGAATTAACACATGTGGAATTACATACTTAACAAAAAAGTGTGAAACAACTGAAAATATGTCTTATATTCTAGGTTCTTCAAAGTAGCCACTTTTTGCTTTGATGACTGCTTTGCACAGTCTTGGCATTCTCTTGATGAGCTTCAAGAGGTAGTCACCGGAAATGGTTTTCACTTCACAGGTGTGCCCTGTCAGGTTTAATAAGTGGGATTTCTTGCCTTATAAATGGGGTTTGGACCATCAGTTGTGTTGTGCAGAAGTCAGGTGGATACACAGCTGATAGTCCTACTGAATAGACTGTTAGAATTTGTGTTATGGCAAGAAAAAAGCAGCTAAGTAAAGAAAAACAAGTGGCCATCATTACTTTAAGAAATGAAGGTCAGTCAGTCCGAAAAATTGGGCAAACTTTGAAAGTGTCCCCAAGTGCAGTTGCAAAAACCATCAAGCGCTACAAAGAAACTGGCTCACATGAGGACCGCCCCAGGAAAGGAAGACCAAGAGTCACCTCTGCTTCTGAGGATAAGTTTATCCGAGTCACCAGCCTCAGAAATCGCAGGTTAACAGCAGCTCAGATTAGAGTCCCGGTCAATGCCACACAGAGTCCTAGTAGCAGACACATCTCTACAACAACTGTTAAGAGGAGACTTTGTGCAGCAGGCCTTCATGGTAAAATAACTGCTAGGAAACCACTGCTAAGGACAGGCAACAAGCAGAAGAGACTTGTTTGGGCTAAAGAACACAAGGAATGGACATTAGACCAGTGGAAATCTGTGCTTTGGTCTGATGAGTCCAAATTTGAGATCTTTGTTTCCAACCACCGTGTCTTTGTGCAACGCAGAAAAGGTGAACGGATGGACTCTACATGCCTGGTTCCCACCGTGAAGCATGGAGGAGGAGGTGTGATGGTGTGGGGGTGCTTTGCTGGTGACACTGTTGGGGATTTATTCAAAATTGAAGGTATACTGAACCAGCATGGCTACCACAGCATCTTGCAGCGGCATGCTATTCCATCCGGTTTGCGTTTAGTTGGACCATCATTTATTTTTCAACAGGACAATGACCCCAAACACACCTCCAGCCTGTGTAAGGGCTATTTGACCAAGAGGGAGAGTGATGGGGTGCTGCGCCAGATGACTTGGCCTCCACAGTCACCAGACCTGAACCCAATTGAGATGGTTTGGGGTGAGCTGGACCGCAGAGTGAAGGCAAAAGGGCCAACAAGTGCTAAGCATCTCTGGGAACTCCTTCAAGATTGTTGGAAGACCATTTCCGGTGACTATCTCTTGAAGCTCATCAAGAGAATGCCAAGAGTGTGCAAAGCAGTCATCAAAGCAAAAGGTGGCTACTTTGAAGAACCTAGAATATAAGACATATTTTCAGTTGTTTCACACTTTTTTGTTAAGTATATAATTCCACATGTGTTAATTCATAGTTTTGATGCCTTCAGTGTGAATGTACAATTTTCATAGTCATGAAAATACAGAAAAATCTTTAAATGAGAAGGTGTGTCCAAACTTTTGGTCTGTACTATATATATATATATATATATATATAGGGCTGCTGATAAGTCTTTGGCTTTGCGTTTTTTTTTTGTTTCTATGGTAACAAATGTTACATCACATGAAAGCCTTATGTGTATTATATATGTTTTCAAAATTTTGTGTTTGTGCCTTATGGCAACAGTGATCTAGGCACGCGGGAAAAGAAAATGGCGAAGTCTAAGGTGATATTCACAGCAAATGAGAGCAGAGGAATGATAAAATTCTTGTTTCTGCAAGGAAAGTCCACGAAGAATATTCATGGTGATATGTCACAGACATTGGGGGATCAATGCCCTTCATATTCTACAGTTAAGAACTGGGTTGCCAAATTTAAAACTGGCCACTTCAGCACCAATGATGAGGAACGTCCTGGACGACTGAGAGTGGTTGTTGTTTCGGAGATCATTAATGCTGTGCACTACCTCATACTGGAGAATGGGCAAATTTCAGCTAAAGGAATAGCAGACACCATAGGGATTTCTCATGAGCATGTTTGTGTCATTATCCATGAACATTTGAACATGAAGAACCTATCTGCAAAGTGGGTCCCCAAATGTTTGACGACAAATCAGAAAAGCATGCGAGGAAAAACTTCCCGGTCCATTTGTCAACGTTTCCAAACTGATAAGAACTTCCTGGATCAACTGGTCACTATGGATGAGACCTGGATTTATTTGTATGACCCTGAAACCAAGGAGCAGTCAAAATAGTGGAGGTACAGTGGTTCTCCTCGTTCAAAGAAGTTCAGGGTGCAAAAATCAGCCACTAAAGTGATGGCGTCTGTGTTCTAGGATAAGGCGGGTGAGCTGCTAGTGGACTACCTTCAAAATGGTTCCACTATCAATGCAAGGTATTACATTGAACTTTTGGACCAATTGAAGTCAGCTCTGAAGGCCAAAGGCTCGGCAAGCTGTCCAAAGGAATCTTGTTCCTGCAAGACAACGCCTCCGCTCACACTGCACAAGTGACCACGGCAAAACTGGTTGAGCTAGGTTTCCAGCTGGTTGACCACCCACCTTATTCACCAGATCTAGCTCCCTCCGACTATCATATGTTTCGAAACCTGAAGAAACACCTCAAGGATACCAAATTTCACACCATTTCTGATGCCATGGCTGCTATGGATGACTGATTTGAGGCACAGCCGAAATCCTTCTTTTTGCAAGGCTTACAGAACTTGGAATACCGATGTAAGAAGTGTGTTGACATCAGTGGAGAGTATGTTGAATAAATGTAAAGTTTCATCTTCCTATCTCGTTTCTTTCTGGGTAAAGCCAAAGACTGATCAGCAGCGCCTCGTATATATACATAAATATATATATATATATATAATCTCTAAAAGAGAGAGAAAAACATGTGATAAATATAGGTAGAATCTCCCAGAGTGCATCTGTGTAAATGTATCTGTATTAATAAGAATGTGTCATCAGAAAATGATTTATTTGTTTTAATCAGGTTTTTATCGTAAATAAATAAATATATATTCATTTTCCACATAACTATCGATATAAAAAAAATATCATAATTCTTATAATTTTCACATAAGCCTCCAAGTCTAACTTTTTAGGTTCATATTTCCTGTACTTTTCAGCAGCTACATGGACATCGGCAGTAATCGACTGACCATGACTCATTGATTTCTATGGGAGAGTTTTCTAGGCATGCTGTGATCCGGGCACAGTTCAGTGTGCAGGGAAGGAGTGGGGATGATCTGTGACTATTACGTCTTGTGCATGGCGGTTCCTGTATTTTGTCAGCTGTGTGGAGAGGTGTTTCCTTTCATTGCAATCCTGTCTGTCTGTGACAATAATGAGACTGCCGAAATGTCACTTGTACAGAAAAGGAAGCAATTTTTTTGTCAGTGTAAACCGGCTGCTGATCACTCATTAAATGGGCAAAATGCTCGTTCATCTGGTGAAATGATCTTTTGTGCAGCGCAAAAAGATAATCGTACTCAGAGGTGCATTGTTCTGTGTATCCAAATTACCAAAACCTTTAAAAATTATCAATTTTTATTAGATATATTTTAAAATACAGAAAATACAAAACAAACAAACATATAGACAAAAGGATAATAATCAGTAATTTTCCACCCTAAAAATTCCCTAGGTAGCCCTATCCTATGGGTCTACCTTGCCGCGGAGTTTGGCACCCATGAGAATACGACAAATGGCGCCCCCGCTCAACGGCTGTCCCTGTATATCTCTATATGTCTGAGTCCAGGGATAACAGGAGGATTCAAAAACCATATGAAAACAAAGGGGGTGGAACAACAATGAATTCCTTTTATTTCTGACATCAGCAATCTGTAATGCCAGCACTATATATACAGGACAACGGACATATAAATATAACAGGACTCCTTGTCCTCCTGATGCCAAAGTATGTTGTGTATTAGTCCAATAGTGCAGACTGAATTGTCCACATAGTTGGATGCAATGGACAGGAGCCCAAATTGGGCTTTTAGGAGCGCAGAGCTGTGATGTATAACCACATTGTAATTTATTGGAACATAAGACCGCTGCAGTAGATGTGATGGCTTTTTATGTTAAAAACTTCTAAGGTTTTTATTTTCCGAACAGTCTTTGGTCATTGTACGGTGGGGAAACTAGAACTTTTTAAGGTCAAAAACTTGGAAATATTTTCAATACAAAAGTTTGCGCAGATTTTGTAACCTCTTATGCTGCAATACATTACAATCTGGATATGAGTGACATCTCTGCAGTCCTAAAAGTCCGATTTGTCATCCTGCTCTTTTGTTGGAACTGTTACAGCTCCCATACACAGGATAGTTGTCATACTTCCCTCCTACTTTGGTAGCTATATACAGTGCAGTGCTATACTCAATATGGCAGATCAGATTCCACTATTATCACATCGTTTAACAAGAACACACACTATATATTTTGCAAGCTTCTGCTGTTACCTAAATCAGTTGCAATTACCAAAAGGAAAAAAATGAGAAAATTAAAAAAATAGGACATTATTTAGGATGATTGATAAATGCAGTCTGTCTAGATTATCAGGTCAAATTCAGTACAATTCTTTAATTTAGCATCATGGGGGACCTGATCTTTGATGAATTATCAGATAATCTGAAAAATCAATGGTACTGGAAAGGAAAATCTACTGTCTATGTATTTTAGGGTATATTCAAACCCATCCGATTCTGTAACTCTTCTTCATCTGCATGGAATTTGTAAGATGCATGCATATGCTGCAGAAGCAAACCCAATCACATAGATTTTCAGTTGCAGACTGTTAGGCCACGGCCCCACTATCAGTATTTGATCAGTATTCTGTCAGTATTTTTTCTCAGGCGTGGGAGCTAAAATCAGGTGAGGAACAATCAGAGAAAAGGTAGAATAGAAAGAAGTCACCAATTCTGTATTTATCACCCACTCCTGGTTTTGGCTCCCACTCCTGAGAAAAAATACTGACCGAATACTGATAGTGGGGCCGTGGCCTTAGGTTTAGTGTTGGGATATTAAGTACATTGCTGTGCATAATATTAAAGACAATTTCCAATGTAACTTTCTTGACCCAAATCAGTGTTCTGTTGCAGAAAAAAAATCAAATTTGAACCTCTATTTAAATTAGGACAGAAATGCATTGAGGGCTGGCCTCTGATCTCAGTTCAGCAGCTGTGTTACAAGCAAATTTTTACCAGTGATTTTTTTTAACCAAATTTACTAGTGATATAGCAGAGGCAATTAGATGTTAATCTAGCACTTAAAGGGGATGTCCGTGTGACGCCCAGCTGCGCTTGGTATCACAGATCCTAGAAGAGTGCATTGACAGATTCCTCCACAAGAGGCCCCCATAAACATTCACACATCTCCACCTTCCACCTCAGACCAGCAGAGGGAGCCCGTTAGGGATATAAGAAGGGAAGGTGGAGCCAGGCAGTTCAGTTCCTCTGGAGAGTTCAGCAAGTACAGGTCTGAATACAGAGTTGAGCTCAGGTCAGTTGTAGCTCAGTTAGAGCTTAAGGTGTGCCGGCGCCATAAGATTGGTGAAGCACGGCAAGCTGACGTTAGTGTGTATAGCCTAGTGAGGGCCCGAGTAGGCCGAAGGCGAGTGGAGAGTTAGTACGCAGGGGGCAGAGGAGCTTAACTAGCTCACCCCGAAGCATCACCGGACACCGGGTCCGAGCTTACCGGGATCTCTATAACCCAGTAAGGCACAACCGGAATCACTGGAGAACTACAAATCCCAGGATCGCTAAAGTGCTGATACATAACAGAGCTAGGAGACACATAGGCTCCGTAAGCTGGGAGCGTGCACTCCAAGAGAAGGCCCAACCACTACGTCAGCCAGCGCAGGACAGAGACAAAGTTAGACCTAGCTCCAGGCAGGTCAGAAACTTACTACGCAGAAGCAAGAAACAGGAGGCCCTACACCCGCTAATTAGGGAGGATCCTGAATTAGCTCCAGGCAGGTCAGAAACTTACTACGCAGAAGCAAGAAACAGGAGGCCCTACATCCGCTAATTGGGAAGGATCCTGATATGCACCCTTCACCCTACAGTGCTCCGGGACGTGCCTGAATTTCCATCAGTAAAAGGTACTGAAGTGACTACCGTGTCCGTCCCCGTTCTTGCTCTGACCCGGCTGGGTCTCGCCTGTCCTGCATTCCCCTTTCCGTATGCTGCCCTGAGGCCTAGCTCCACCTGTGGGGAGCTATACCATCGAGCTGCCATATCACCGGCCTCAGTGGACTGCGCAGCGCTAGTGATTCTCACCAGAAGCCACAGGTGGCGTCACGAACTCTTATAAAATTAACAAATATCCACCCTTTCAAAGAGTGACCCCAGGGTACGGGCCCGGGAGCCGACCGCCGCGACATTCCCAAGGCAAAGGCCCGGGTTCCGAGTCATCCCCATCTCCTGGGCTGGTCATCCGGCCTTAGGGTACAAGTCTGCAGTCACCCCCCCTGCAGGCAACGAGGGGTGCGTGACCACAAGTATGCAATTTGTATACATGCTGTCCCATGCCCACTAGACGTGCACGGCCTTGCTTAATGCAAGCAAATTGAGTGAGGCCAGACACGTCTAGTCACAATGTGGCCGGAAGTATGAAAATCGCATACTTGCGGTCACATAACCACCTGTTCCAGGAGAGTCCTGGCTCCCCGCACAGGAAAATCTTGACAGTGTGCACAATGTGAGGATTCACAAGTCTGCAGTCACACAGAGTGTTTCATTAAACCTCATTCACACATCTGTGTTTCATGGTCTGAGTACGAACCGTGATTCACTGACTGGGCCCGTGTTGCCTAACCCGAATTGACAGCCTCATGGGCATATATAAGGCTCTCATGTTTGGGCTAGAAGAACTTCAGCCAGTCCATGAATCAACTGAGGTAGGGGCAGACATTGGGGCTTTAGATTCAAGCACTGTCTGCAATGCTTAGATTGGCCACTGGACTCCTGACCCTAGAGTGGCAGCTTCATATAATTCTATAAGGCTGTCACACTTGGGTCAGGAGACCTGCAACCAATCCGTGCATTGAAATCCATGCTCAAACCATATTTCACAGACATCTGTGTGAGCCTAAGGCTATGTGCCCACGATGCAGAAATGCTCCGGAATTTTTCGGAGCGTTTCTGCATCTCTCTGGCAGAAAAAACGCATGCGGATTTTACATGCGGATTTTACATGCGTTTTTCCTGCCAGGGACAAGCGTTTGTGAAGTGTTTTCCACATGTGATTTCGCATGTGGGTTGTCAAGCGCTTTCCAAGTGATTTTAGCATCACTTGGAAAGTGCTTGACAAACAGCATGAATTTTATATAGTGTGACCAAGTTAGTTAAAAAAAAGAATTAAAATGGTAAAAAAAAACATTATACTCACCGTCCGATGGCCCCCGGTCTCCTTATCCGATGTGTCCTGGCTCCCCGGCAGCTCTCAGTTGTGTAAAAGGACATTCCATAACTTCATTTAGTCATGTGACAGGTCACGCGACCGCTGACGTCAGGGGTCGCATGACCCGTCACATGACTAATTGACGTCATGGCAGGTCCTTTTAGACCACCGCGAGCTGCCGGGGAGCCAGGACGAATCACTAAGGAGACCGCGGGCCATCAGAAGGTGAGTATAATGTATAATGTATAATGTATTTTTTTATTTTAAATTCTTTTTTTTTACAGGTACTATGATACCCGGGTCTGGAGGAGAGTCTCCTCTTCTCCAGACCCGGGTACCATCCGCACATTGAATCGCTTAATATCCGCATGTGCACATGTAGTCATGCGGATATTAAGCGATTCAATGCAAGTCAATGACTGCATAAACGCCGCGATTCCGCAAAATAATTGGTAGTGCTGCGTTTTTTTCTGCAATAGTAATCCGCAGTGGAAATTTCCATAGCATGTGCACAGCACATGCGGATTATCATTGGGGAACATGGCAGGCCTTCTACCAAGCGTTTTTTAAGCGTTTCTGCGGCGGAATTGCCACTGCGGAAACGCTTAAAAAAAGCATAGTGGGCACACAGCCTAAAAATTTCACTTTGTATTGCAGTTTTGTGATGGAAGCAGTTGCCAGATTGTCTGGGTTGTTTTATGGCAGAATAAATTAAACCGCATTGGCTTTCATATCTGTGATTATTGTTATTTGCTTTATTACTTCATTCATTTTTTTATGATAGATATTCATTCTCCAATGTATGATATAATCATGAGCTGATTTATAAATTGGCACAGTAGGCTGATACCTAAGCAGATAAAGCAGTTTACTATAGCCCAGGGAAAAATTTGATTTCACAGTGTGGTGTGGCCATATTGTTGTTTTTTGATATATTATTGTCCATTTCTATTAGGTTTCAGTAATTTCTCAACAAATGATATGTTGCAAATCTTGACGCAAATGTGAAAACTGTGATCAAAGTTCATATAATTATTGTGGTGCATAAGAGAAACAAAAATTTAGCTCAGCTTCATTTGTAGGTGCTAGTTATTGATGGCTAAAGGCAAAATTGGTAGTAAGCCAAGAGTAGGGAAGAATAATTGAGACTTGGCTGACTCAAACCAAGTATTTCACAACTAAGCCACTTCGCTTCTAGCTCCAAGCCAATCTTCAGAACTTGCAAGACACTCTATGCCCTAAGGAGACAGTTTGAGTGGGGATGTAGGCTCACGTCACCTTGAGCCTACATCTTCTGTACCTGAAAAGGATCATCTTATTAAGATTTATCAATGGTAACTTGTTGTCATCCGTAATGACCAATTTAAGTGTACTTAGCACTTCTTGATGTTGGACAATGTGCATAAATATCTCTTAAAGGGTTATACTGAGAATAGTAAGTTATGAATGGGCAATAACTTACTGATCGCTAGGGGTCTTGCCACTAAGAACCCTAGCAATCCTGAGAATGGAGCTCTGGAAACAAGGAACCTGGCTTCACAGAGACTCATCTTGAATGGAGTGGAGGTGCTCATACTTGATTTCTATTCCATTAATTGTCTTTGGGAAAACCATAAATAGAAAGGGGTTGTGGATAAGGATAACTTGATGATTAAAGCTTTTGAAATACACATTTGCCACATTTGGCAAATATGTAAAAAAAAATTGATTTGCGAACTGTTGTGTAATAGCACTCTGACAACTCCGAGGACTAGTGCAAATACAGCCTTAGCAGTGTCAAAGTGACCTCCAAATAGAAACAGATGGTAACCCAGTAGTAACCATCAGCCCATTTAATAACAAAACACACTGACAGACTTTTCATGTTTTTTTTAAATTAAAAACGGTCAAAAAATTATCCTTCTTATTAATTTGTGATCAGGCAGACAGTTCTATGCAGAACACACTCAAACTGACAGTGTCACTGCAAGAGGTAACATCATCTTGCTATGACTTGCTATATTCCATTACACCCTCCAATTCCTCCCCACTAATACCCTTAATAGAGCCAAAGGAGGCTAAATGTGACCAGTCTTTGGCAATACAACTGCCTGGAGAGCTGGTGTCAGAAGTCCCTCTGGTAGTGGTGTTTCTGCTAGTGGCTCCCACATTCTTAGCCGTTTTGCTTTTTTCCCTTTTATATTACTCCATGACTACTGCATTCCCTGGCTAAGTTTTTATATAGGCTATGAAAGTCTCTGCTGATTGGTTGCTGTATAGCAGGGATTTCAATCACGTGGCCCCTGAGGCTCCAATTTGCGTCCTTCGGGCCTTTGAGATGATTGCGGCACAGTCCAGGGGCTGCCGATGTCAGCGTTTCTTTTCAACTGAATGTGCGTCCTCGGATGCACATTCAATTGAAATGTAATGCGGCGCAGACACAGACTCTCGACACCACAATACCAGTACCAGCCACCGGACAATCAGAGGTTGTCAGCTGACGTCGGCATCTCTATCATTGCCACGCATGACGTCACTGCCATGCGCCACTCCAGCTGTGGAGGACGAAGAGGACACTATTCCATGAGGGTGCGAGGTCAGGTGAGAAGGATTTTTTTTATGTGTGCAAAGAGCAACAGAATGTGGTACATTACAGTAGAAGATGGGTATAATAAACACCATTAAAAAGAATTTAAAAAATGCCAAAAATTAAGAAAAAAAGATGATAGTCATGTAGAAAAATTATGGTATCACTGAAAACGTCATCTTCTCCCTCAAAGACCGTGGCCCTGTATATTTAATTTTTTTCTATGTGTGGCCCGTTTACCCAGCTGAGTTTGAAACCCCTGCTCTATAGCAGGTTATGTGATAACTGAAAGGCATTAAGGGGAACCTGCACAGTTGAACCAGAGGTCATGTCACATTTCTGTGACAGACAAATATTCTGCAATGTGTAAAAAGGTGGCTGGCATTTTTTGGTAAATTGTGCAAATCACATAGAAAATTGCTTGAATACTCCAGGATCTGCAAATTTCATGAAATTCGACTTGAATTCGATTTGCATCATTCGATTTTCTCATCTCATCATAGGAATAACCCTTTAAGGCAATAGTTAACATGTAGTTTTTCATGTAATTTTCTGAGAGAAATCCAAGAATGGATTCCATATTGGATGTACCTCTTGCTTTGGCTCAAAAATTGCATCAAAACCAGCTTTAGAAACTGCATGTGTGCTTCCTGTCTTGCAGTGCTTTTTTTAGGCTACACCAATAAGGCTGCGTGCCCACGTAGCGTTTTTCAAGCGTTTATGCTGCGGAATTTCCGCAGCATAAACGCTTGTTAAACGCTAGGTAATCCGCACCCCATGGTCCCCAAGGGGATTCCGCATGTTCTATGCACATGCTGCGGATTTTTCCGCAGCGTTTATGCTGCGTACAAAAATCCGCAGCATGTCATTAATTTTGCGGTAGCGCAGCGGAACTCCCGCCATTGACTTGCATAGAAACCGCGACTGTACATTTCTACAAGCGGCTTCTATGCGTTTCTATGTGCGGATGGTACCCAGTTCTGGAGGAGAGGAGACTCTCTTCCAGACCTGGGTACCATTGTACCTGTAAAAAAAGAATAAAATAACAAATAAAGTTCTATTCACCTGTCCGGCGGCTTCTCTCTGAATGCCGGCATCGCTGAAGGACCTGCGGTGACGTCACAGTCATGCACAATCTGCATGCGTTTTTTCTGCAAGGGAGATGCAGAAATGCTGCAGAAATTTTCTGCTTCATTTCTGCATCGTGGGCACTTAGCCTAAGAGTCAAGAAAGGTAGGTCGCTGAAAATGTTTGGTGATGCGATTTTGGCAGGAGTGTGAAAAATCTTACTGTATACCGCAGCCCCGGTTTCAATGCCACTCCTTTTTCAAGTTGTCTGCACACCTCTTCAGAAATCATAGCAAAAAAAAATCTCCCAGAAGGTCTGTTTACCAGGGGGCCTTGGAAACTTTTTCAACTCTTTCAGGGGTATATGAGGTCTCCACTTCTCTGAAAGCCTTCTAAACGTTACAGAAAAATTGGAATGGGAGCCATAGGTGCACTCAAGGGCTTGTTCTAAACGAAACATGGGCATGTCTCCCTAAAATCAACTGTTGCAATTGTGCAACTATGGATTAGTGGAATTGATTTGTACCATGGGTAAAACCTCTTCATACTCAGAGTCCCATTCTGGAAGGAATGTGAAAATTTTTCCCCAATAGCTGCACCCCCATATTTAAGAAACTCCTTTTTCAAGTTTCTTTGCATACCCCTTCCATGCCCGCTAATTATTTATTTGTATAATGTGACTTTATCTTCAGAAATCATACACTAGAAATCTTACAGAAGCGCTGTTATCCAGGGTGAATTGGTCTATGACGGATAAAATCTCTCGATACTCATGGTCAGGTTCATTTTTGCAATCGCCCTTTATTTGTCTAGGTTTTTGGTGGGTTTATTTTGCCCTGCTTTTTTTTTATTTGTGTCTAATTCTTCTTTTAAGAAGTTTATTTTATTTGTGTGTGCTGTTTTTTTTTAAATGTTCCCTATTATGGGTGGAATTAATGTCTTCCAGATGTTTTTGACTGATTCATGTTGCAAAATGTTTTACAAATGTACTCCATTGCCCCCTGATGGAATACTTTTTATGCATGTCAGAAATTTTTTGGACAATGTTTTTGCAACCCTTTGCTAAATGTGTGACCTTTTTGCGCTAAAATGTCACAAAATAGGTTAAAGGCAAAAATAAATTTGATTTTTTTAACAAAAATTTATTATTGCCGGTTTGAAGAATTTTATGCAAGAAACAGCAACGGATACCAGACTACAAAAAAAAAATTGAATAAAAAACCCTGCAAATTATGGGGCTATTTAGTCTATTGGATCGATTTTGGCAGTACAGCGTCTGCATGGCTCTGTACTAAAGAAGCCGCGCTGGTAGGTGTCAGTGTTCATAAGCCCTACTAGAATCTGACATTACAGATTCGTTACTATGGACGAAGCAGAACATGCATTTCGCTTTGTTTTATAATTCACCTTGTACAATGTGTTCTAAACCTTGTGCCCAACTTTAATAAGTTTAATCTAAAAGTGTTTTAGTGGAAAACAAAATGCAATTTGGCCTTTAAATGCCAAGCATCCAGTGTTCCCCTTCCGAGTGAGTCCTCCCCTTTGACTGTTAAACTTTGATAGAACGACTGATATTCCTGAAAGACTGGATTAATATCAGCTGCATGTTGTACTCAGCGATGCCATAAATAATCATCACATGGCTTTTGTAGCCTGTTCTGTGCTGTCAGCACTGGGTAGGTCATAATAGTATCAGATAAGGGCTGTTCAAAGTGACATACTACTCACCAAGTTGGGAGGCACATGACTTTCTACAGTTAGTTATAATATGACCTTCAGCTGAACTTTGGCTTAGATTTTAAGAGCAGAGTGCAAATACTGTATATACCTCGGTGCCGAAGACTCGCAACAGCAATAATTTACCAGATCATTAATTCCACTTTTAAATGAAGGCTGCAAGGCAGAACTAAATATGCAAATCTTCTCCAGTTTTACCTTAAACCCACATCTGTGCATAGAGCTATTTGTCTATGATGCCATCCATTTCTCATAATCTAAAAGAGAATCATCGCAATTCCAAGAAGTGCATGAAAATCCCCTGTAAATGCTGAGTTCATTACAGTGTGGACGGATTCACGGAGCGAGGGCGTCTGCATCTGTCTCTGAGCCAGCCGGTCACAAGCACACAGGACCCCTAGTGACAGGTTCATTTCCAAACTTAAAAGAATAAACTAATTATTATATATATTTATATATATAATTATTTATTTTTCATTTGTTTATTTTTTTTTCTTTTTGTTTGTTCTGTGAATGTCTTTACAATATGGATTTTTATATATATGGTCTTAGGTTTAAATTAAAAATCAAGGATATATGGTAGCAGGTGAAAATGCTACATTTTATGAATTTTCATTACTAATCCTGAGGAAATGTAAAGTTGATGTCATTGACACAACGTTGTACAGGAGCTACAAAAAACTGTTACATTTAGGCTAGGGCCACACAAGAGTATATTCTCTCATCCCAGAGAATCGGACCGATTATGCTATCAGGGTGTGATCAGAGTGTGATTTGATTTTCTCTGATGAGGAGAAGATGGACAAAAAAATGTCCTCATTTTCTCCATTTTGTCAGTCCGTGGAAATCTGACTGCACTCAGATGTCATCCGAGTGCAGTCCAATGGTTTCCCCAGACTCATTGACTTGTATTAACTTGATGGTTTCCCCGGACTCATTGACTTGTATTGACTTGATGGTTTCCCTGGACTCATTCACTTGAATTGACTTGATGGTTTCCCCGGACTCATTGACTTGTATTGACTTGATGGTTTCGCTGGACTAATTGACTTGTAATAATTTGATGGTTTCCCCTGACTCATTGACTTGTATTGACTTGATGGTTTCCCCAGACTCATTGACTTGTACTGACTTGATGGTTTCCCCGGGCTCATTGCCTTATATTGACTTGATGGTTTCCCCGGACTCATTGACTTGTATTGACTTGATGGTTTCCCCGGACTCATTGACTTGCATTGACTTGATGGTTTCCCCGGATTCATTGACTTGTATTAGCTTGATGGTTTCGCTGGACTAATTGACTTGTAATAACTTGATGGTTTCCCCGGACTCATTGACTTGTAATAACTTGATGGTTTCCCGGACTCATTGACTTATATTGACTTGATGGTTTCCCCAGACTCATTGACTTGTATTGACTTGATGGTTTCCCCAGACTCATTGACTTGTATTGACTTGATGGTTTCCCCTGACTCATTGACTTGTATTGACTTGATGGTTTCCCCAGACTCATTAACTTGTACTGACTTGATGGTTTCCCCGGGCTCATTGCCTTATATTGACTTGATGGTTTCCCCGGACTCATTGACTTGTATTGACTTGATGGTTTCCCCGGACTCATTGACTTGCATTGACTTGATGGTTTCCCCGGATTCATTGACTTGTATTGACTTGATGGTTTCGCTGGACTAATTGACTTGTAATAACTTGATGGTTTCCCCGGACTCATTGACTTGTAATAACTTGATGGTTTCCCGGACTCATTGACTTATATTGACTTGATGGTTTCCCCAGACTCATTGACTTGTATTGACTTGATGGTTTCCCCAGACTCATTGACTTGTATTGACTTGATGGTTTCCCCGGATTCATTGACTTGTATTGACTTGATGGTTTCGCTGGACTAATTGACTTGTAATAACTTGATGGTTTCCCCAGACTCATTGACTTGTATTGACTTGATGGTTTCCCAGGGCTCATTGACTTGTATTGACTTGATGGTTTCCCGGATTCATTGACTTGTAATAACTTGATGGTTTCCCCTGACTCATTGGCTGAGTGTGATCCGAATATCAGATGCAAATCATACATGCTGCAATTTTTTCTTCGGACCCACTCTTTCCGAGGAAAATATCGGACATGTGCATGGCCCCATAGAATAACATCCATGGGAAGATCCATTGCATGGAAACTTGTAGGGCCACAAATGAGGTAAATGGGAAACGATAAGGATTCCAGCAATGGCTACAGATGGTTGTCTGAAAAGTATTTGATAAGATTTCCAATGTTTTTAAGGTTTTGGGGTTACAATTTTTTTCTATTTTTGTGTCAATAAATTTATGGCTTTTAATAGAAGACTCAGACTCCAAGTACAATCCAATATTTTGTCGAATAGGACCAAAAATTCTTGAGGATCGAAAAAAGCCTCTTTAATATAGTACTTACAGTCATACATGCAATACAGGGAATCATTTCAAGTAATATGAAGCTCATTAAAGGCTGGATACCCACATTCTATTTTTCATAGTCTAAAACGTACAATGATACATGAAGGAGAAATGAGTCTCCTGCGCCAAATCAGCGCTGGCATCACTGTTCCCGCCTTCGAACGTACAAGAGTTGAGAGTTAGTGAGGGCTGAGGATGGTCAATCACATCCTGTTAAATACTTATACGTCTGAAGGTGGGAACTGTGATGCCAGCGCTGATTGGGCGCAGAGCTCACGTTACATAACAATCTCACGTGAGCCCCAGATGAGCGGGTGCCGATACCGCTGGTATAGCACTGGTATGGAAGGTGAGTATAGGTATTTTTATTCTAACGAGGTCAAACGTTCAGAGTGAGAAGGGGCTGTCCTAGTAGTGGACAACCCCTTTAAAGGGAATCTGTGGGCAGGATTTCAACCCCCAAACTGTTCATATGTTCTTGTAGTTCATGTAAACAAAAGTCCATCCCTACTTTTAGGCAGCCAGTCTATTGTTCAGTTACTGAAAAATTTTTGCAGCAACATTTCTTGAAAAGTGCACTGAGGTGCACACAACTGATAAGATTAATGAATTCAGTACATCTTATACCTGCACGCACCTCATTCAAACTTGCCTACGAAACACCAGTCTTAGGCTGCTTTCACATTGGGCTAGTACACACACGGTAGCTTAATTGAGGATTACGTCTGAATCCTCCAGCAAGACAGGATTTGGACGTATGCGCCAACTGGGCCATAGGCTATAATGGTGCTGGCAGAGCGAACGTGCGCTCTGCCGTGCATAATTTTCAAGCATGTATGCCTACTGGAGGCGGACACCCAGACGCAGTCAACTACTGACACCATTAAAGCCTGTTGCCCCATCGGCGCTTTCGTCTGAATCCTGTTTTGCAGGGGGTGGGGTCGGCCCTATGCCCTGGCGAGGCAGTTTTTTTTTTTTGCCGGACAAAAAAGTTGTGTCTGCACAACTTTTTTGTCCAAAGATTGCTGCTGGATCTGTTCTAATGGATGATTATTGGACATGTGAACAAAACCTTACTCTTCTTATTCCCAGTTATCTGACCTGCATGTTTGATACCTATTGCTCACCTTGTTCTGACTTGACCCTTCTCTTGCCTAATGATTCTTCCTCTTGTCTCTGACCTTGGTTATCCTCCTGACCTCATCCCTGCCTCCTTATTTTGATGAATTTCTCTCTCTCTGGTTTTGACCTGGGTATTCTCCTTTACTCTGCCAGCTCACTCCACCGGCCAGCGGCTACTTTGTGAATGCAACTCAGGGTTCACAGTTGTAAATCCATATCCGTAAATGGGGCTTAAAGGGTGAGGACTAGGGTACGTCTTGGACTTGCTAAGTAGAGTGGCTTATGTAAAGTTTGTCCATGGATGACTATAAAGAGCTTCCTGTTTTCCATTAACTGTAGACATTTACAATTAGAACTGCAGGGGTAGTTTTATGAAGACTACCACTTTCCAATAAGACATAGAGACATCATAGAAGGGGGTTTCTGATTTTAGTGCAATATTAGAGCCAGTACAATTTTGTATCATGGCAGACAGCACAATGTGAGCTTAAACAAGCTTGTTTATTTAGCAAAGTTTATTTTTAATGGATGAGATAAGTAAGAATTGACTAATCCTAAACTGAAACAAACATAAAATTAAATTACTAAAATGTTAGTAAAGCACCATGAAAACAAACACTACGAATGTATCCGGAATTCTTCTGAGATCTGTAACACCAAATATTGTTCACTTTCTTTGCAAAAAAATAATAGAAGCATTTTCTCCAGTAATAATTCCCAATTAATTAGCTCTTTAGGACAAATTTTCTATGTTTGGGGACTCTCTTGCTACCATCTCTAATTTCATATTCACTTCTAAACTTTTTAAGCTGCACTTCTCTGTCTTTATCGAATTCCATTTAGCTCAAAAAATGCTTAATATTAGCAAATTGGCCCCATTGGGAAATTGGCCAAAAGCTGTTGGAGTTGCTGAAAATCTACAATTTCTTTCATAATCACTTCTTCTTTAAGTCTGTGATTGTCAGTACCGCATACGGCTAACCACTTAATTACTGATGAGGTCACAATAAAAGTAATTAAATGACTACGGACGGTCCTTCAGATGCTCATTTTGTGCTGAGGAGCAACATTTTGTTTCTTAAACTGAAAATTTTTATCCTGCATTTTAACTTCCAAATGAGCTGCTCATGTTGTCTCCTGGCTTGTTCTGAAGCCTTAGGCAATTGTGCCCTGAAGAAAAAACTTTCCCTGGCAATAGGGAGGATGAGATCATGAGATGCTAGTGAAGTTGTCATTTTCATACAGCGTGGGCAAAGGCTGCTGCATAAACAGGAACATCACTAATCCACCTGGCAACCTCCGTCTCCGGTATTATTTACCGGGGCCATATTGATAAGTATGAATATGACTTCATTCCCTTATGACAGAATCATGCATAAAGGCTGAATGATCATTGCACGCTCAATGCAACTTTTAACCAGATTGGAAATTATTTATTTAGGAAGGTTGTACATAAGAGGCTGGGGAGAACTCATCTTCCTCCAATTGACAATTTCCATTTGTTGAGGACTTAAAAGTGGTTTGTGTGCCCAGTCCAACTCTACAGTCCCATAGCATTTCATATTTGTTACACGGTCATAACAGCAGAGTAGTAGGCATAGGACTCAGTCCATTAGGTGGGGCAATATCTCTAAGAGCAGGGGTCTTAACGTAGGGAAACAAATTCTTACATTGACAGACCACATTCCTTGCGGTTCGAGATTACATTTTCAGTGATACCGTTTTTTTTTAAAATGACTTTTTGATTTTTCCATTTTTTGTGTGTTACTGTAATGTTATAGCTTCCTTTTTCACATTTTTTAAATTTCTTCTTTTTCAAGCTTTTATCGTATGGGTTACGGTGCAGTTTTATAGCTTGGGAAGCTCTGGTTTCATCTATACCGATGATGTAATTTATTAGTTTACTTTTATTTTTACATAAAACAGAGTTATTAGTGGCAAAATATTTTTGTGCTATTTTTTCATACTTTGTTTTGAATTTTTTTTAAATGTTTCAATTTTTTTCCTTTTATTTTTATTTAGTCCTTATATGGGACATTAACTTTGTCTAGATTGATCTCTGATCTAATATCCTGCAATACTTTTGTACTACAAGATATTAATTCTGTCAGTTGTTCACTAATACTTCACTTGTTAGACCCTTCATATTGCGGTCTTTACAGGTCGCAGTAGCTGTCTGACCCGAAGGCCGTTTCTTGGCCTTGACTTTCCATGCCAACTACTGGCTTAAAGATGGAGCCCTCACCCTCAAATAACCATCTAAATACTGCAGTCACTATTGTAATAGTCGTTCTTGGGTTCTGCATCTCAGCTACTACTCAAGTGAATGAGAGCTGAGCTGCAGTACCTGCGTACGAACACTACATAGTGTACGGAGCTGTGCTGTTGTAACTCTGTACATTTGTTGCTGACTGCTAAAAGAGCTGCTACTACCAGCTGGTCGGTCGGTATTCTGGGTGGCCCAACAATCAGATATTGATCACCTATCCTAAATCTAGATTAGAGATGTCAAACTCAAATACACTGAGAGCCAAAATGGTAAACTTGGACAAAGTCTCGGGCCAACCAGTATACAGTATAATGAGCCCCATAACGTCCTCTATACAGAAAAATTGGCCCGACATAGTCCTCCATGCAGAATAATGGGCCCCACATAGTCTTCCATACAGAATAATGGCACCACATAGTCCTCCATACAGAATAATGGGCCCCACATAGTCTTCCATACAGAATAATGGCACCACATAGTACTCCATACAGAATAATGGCCCACATAGTCCTCCATACAGTATAATGGCCCCACATGGTCCTCTATACAGAGAAATGAGCCCCACATAGTTCTCCATACAGAATAATGGGCCCCATATAGTGCTTCATACAGAATATGGCCCAACATAGTCCTCCATGCAGTATAATGGGCCCCACATAGTACTCCATGCAGAATAATGGGCCCCACATAGTCTTCCATACAGAATAATGGCCCCACATAGTCCTCCATACAGAATAATGGGCCCCGCATAGTCTTCCATACAGAATAATGGCACCACATAGTCCTCCATACAGAATAATGGCCCCACATAGTCCTCCATACAGTATAATGGCCCACATGGTCCTCTATACAGAGAAATGGGCCCCACATAGTTCTCCATACAGAATAATGGGCCTCATATAGTGCTTCATACAGAATAATGGCCCAGCATAGTCCTCCATGCAGTATAATGGGCCCCACATAGTCCTCCATACAGTAAAATGGCCCCACATAGTCTTCCATACAGAATAATGGCCCCACATAGTCCTCCATACAGAATAATGGCCCCACATAGTCTTCCATACAGAATAATGGCCCCACATAGTCCTCCATATAGAATAATGTCCCCACATGGGGGGTGGTGGTTTTGGTGTCGAGGGCCAAATAAAACCACCCTGTGGGACAGATTTGACCCATGGGCCACAGTTTGACATGTAAGATATAGACCATTAATATCAAAGTCATGGAACATTCCTTTAAAGAAACTTGACACAATTCATGTACATCATGTTAAAAGGGGGTGTCTGGGACATTTATATTGATGGCCTATCTTTTGAGATAGATCATTAATACCAATTGGTGGAGGTGCAACACATAGCACTCCAGTCAATCAGCTTCTCTCGATGCCAGTGGCGGGTGGATGTGCGGAGTTGCGGATCTGTGGATCTGCACAGCCCCACTCCTTCAACTGCATAGTGGCTGTAGCCGGGCACAGCACATCTGCCCCCTATTGATTTATCCTGTTGCACTCCCACCGATTAGATTTTGATGACCTATCCTAAGGAGAAGACCCTGGTGGACCTATCTAGGCTTGCACAAGATCGATCTTCCTACAGAGCGTTCATCCATCAAGTCAACATTGCTTGAGATCGAGCCAAAGGCCGTTAAAAAAATTCCTAAGAATAGGCCATTGAAATAAAATTCCTGGACAACCCCTTCAACTTAGAATATCTCTCTTGGTATATAAAATAAAGCATAAATGTGTGCTGAATGAATCACTTCCGTGCGGTCTTATCATAATATTCCTGCCACTATCCCTATCCGCCTAAATTGTACTTCTTGAGAATGTGATTACTGTAACGTATTACATTTAGTTGTCAAATTGCTTGTGTTATATGGTGAATTTACCTAGATGATATTTTATTATTTTGGGCTCGGAGATTGATTGTGCTTTTAGTGGCACTGATAAACTGATAAGCGGCATTGTGTAGTAAAGAGCTGTTAACCTGTTAAATTGTCAAAGCATAAAATGTATATAAAAGGTTTAACCAGGTTTTATGGTTTCTCCTTTACACAATGAGAACGGATTGTTTTCCATTCTATGTATGTGCTGTAGTCAGTTTACAGCTGCCATGAGAGGGCCCAAATTCCTAAAGTTCAAACCACTTAAGAAGACTGACATCCTCAATGTGAATTAGCTGACAAGGCAAAATCTGTAAAATGTTTTGTTTATTTTTCTGGTGAAATGGAGATAAGGAGCAGGATACTGGTTGTCAGCAGAATCCTTGGACCAATTACTTTAATTAAGGCTACATTTTACAGCCACCCAACCCTTATTTATGCAAGACTAAAGGCCCCCATACACGTGAAACTAATATTGGATGACCCTAACGATATCAACGGGGTCGGCCGACATAGTTATGAGGGCCTCCAAACTCTCTCCCGACAGGTGATGTCAGGAGAGAGACGGATTTGGCATGTCTGATTTTTGGACCACTGACCCATTTGTTTTTCGGGAGAAAAGCCACCAGAGAAAGATTCTGGCAGCGGCTCTCAAGCTCCTGTGTAGGAGACGGGAGGTGATAGTAGCCAGCCAAATGATGAGGTAAATGCTGATAACTATTTATTGTATATGGGAGCCTTTAGAAAATTGTTTATAGGAAGCCCCCATAATGATTATATAGCTCCAGTTCTTCTGAACAGATTTGTATGCATCCATCAAACAGCTAAAATGATTTAGAAATTGTAACATCACATCCACAACCACATTGGGTAAAATCTCCAAAACCTTGACCATTTTTACAGAGTTAGTCCACCCTTCACCTACTCTGTTCTGAGATGTATTTTTTACTAGATTTTGGAATAGTGTTCTAAACGACAATAAACCATTTATCCACATAAGTAATAAATGTCAGACCTACCTACTTTTGGCCCCCCAGAGAACATAATTCTGAGGGTCTATTGTCAATCTATACCAAGGAATGCACAACCTTTTCTGATCCCAGGGCCAGAAAGTCATATTGGATAAATTCCAAGTGCCGCAAAAAAACATAAAAGGGTATTACGATTAGAACCTCTTCTTCCGTTTTGAAAGTATGCCATAAATGTATGATAAATGCTGATTCCACTTTGCAGACTGCAACCTATTGGGAGGATGAAGGTTCTCTTTCCTTCTTACTTGCACATAAAAATGGACCATTCATACAACTGTCCATTGTACTTTATGTGAGTTGATATAAAGGTCAAGTGTTTCACTATTCCCAGAAAACTATAATGAAGATTACCACCTCTTCTACTCCTTTCTGGTAAGCCACACAGAGATCAGGAGTAGTGTTGAGCGAATTTATTCGGCATTTCAAATTCGGGTTCGTGTTCGGGGTTAGGGCTTGTTTGCGCCAAAAAATCGGCTCCGCCCATGAGCATCCCTGATTTGCCATGCTGTCATGCAGATGACATCAACAACAACACCAACAACAACAGATGTTATCTAGGTGACAGCGTGGCAAATCAGGGATGTTCGTGGGCAGAGCCGAACACAAACCGGAACCCCGAACACGAACACGAATTTGAAATGCCGAACAAATTTGCTCAACACTAATCAGGAGAACTCCATATTTCCTATATGAGGGAATCCCAGCACTTATTTGTCCCTCTTCCCCGACTACAAGCCTCTACCTGATGTGTTTATCACAGGTAAGTAGCCACTAGACACAGGCAACATGGTTGCAGATGGTTGTGGGTCACACAGAATTCAAATTATTGACTGCATTAATCCTCCTGGTCTTTGAATGTATATAATTATGTATTTTCTAAATTTCTAAATTAGCGAATCAACTCCTAAGAATTGCCTTTTGCCTCCAGTGATGAGCTCTCAACCAGCTTCAAATAGAGTTGTGTTCTTCTGGAGGATCTCCTGGTGCTCTGGTGGCCCAGTACTATCCTGAGCAGTACAAGGTAGTTGAGAGAGAAATTCTTTTGCAATTTATCCCAAAAGTGTTTGATGGTGTTTACATCAAGAACCTCTTCAGAAAAATGACCTTCTTCATATTTGGGGTGCCATTGTTTCACAATTGGGGAGTCATCATGCTCAATCAAGAAAGGTCCTTTAATGGTCATTCAATTAACTGAAGAAAAAAAACACTGTATATTCTATGCTTGGCACAAACTGATACATGACTTGTTTAAAAGATGAAGCCTATAACAATGCTTATTAAAAGAACATGAGGTCTTTCTTATGACCTATATAAATTTTAGTATTCTTGTATTTTTCAGATTTAAGCTCTATTCACATGTCCAGTTGACATTTGTTTGTAACTAATTGAATAGTGCAGAAAAAACTGGATCCATTTAAGAAATTCCCACCCTCATTCAGATGAATGGATCCTAGGCTGAATCATTTTAACGCCATTTTTGTTATCCAAGAATGGAAATAACCAGTGGACATGTGAACATAGCCTTCAAACGTGCGGTTCCATCCTCATGGTGACAAGCCCTTAGCATATCTAATGTGACTGATTGGACAGAAGGCGCATGCTACTCAGAAGATGTGCCAAATTCATCAAGTGGAGTGTGCATCTTAATGAATTCGGCTCATCCTACTCCAGGAATCCCTTCATTAAGACTGGCACTATGCAAGTTTTAAAGAAGTACTCCCATCAAAGTTTTTATCCTCCTAATATATAGCTGTCATCATATTATATAGCACTGTGCACTTACAATTGCTCATTTTATCTTTCTACTCAGTTAATTCTTCTCTTTTCCATTAGGTCTATGACATCACGTGATTAAAAACTGACTAGCTGAATCCTTCTAAGCTCTAAGTAGAAACAGGAGGTCAATTTTCGTTGTATGAATCATCAGTCACTGCAAATGCTTCTTTAACGAATTGGCCCCTGAGTCAATATTCCTGAAATCAACTGGATTGGTCAATAGTCATGTAAAAGAAATGAATGAAGCTGAAGATGTTTGAGACAACTTTGAAACAGATGAATAAAAAAAAAATCTTCCTGTTACCAATATCTTTGCTGTGTGATCAGTGTCTATATATTGAGCTGTTCTCTATAGGCCACATATTTAGGTTTAGTGACCCTTTAAGTAACAAACATGCAATCTTGGACAATATACTTAGCCGTAACTTGTAAATAGCTGAAGATGAAAGCCCTGCGGGGCCAATAGCAGGAATACATCCACTCTGATTGTTTGCTTCCTCATTTACTACAGAGACTGTATTCTTTATAATCCAGGACTATTTGACTGAGGGCTAGGTTGTGTACTAAACAAGGTTCTTCACCTTTAGTCTAAATCAGCCAAAGAAAATGGATCTGACGGGTAGAAAATGAGAGATATGCTTGGTCAGTGACTGGCATCAACATGGTCACTGCCCCCAGCCCACAAAGGTATCAGTCAGACTGACTGCAGACTAAATGGCTTAAGTGCAGTTTGATCTGCAGAATGATAAGCAGACAGAAGGAGAGCGAGAGAGATGAATAAGATGCTTGTTAAAAATAGCAACTTTCAAAAATGAAAAAAAAAAATCCTCTCTGTCGGGTTATATTATACTGACAACATTGACATTACAGAAATAAAATATTTGTAGTTCCGAGCTAAAATGCGATATCATCCTAGATGCCAACATGCCGCACTGCCTATAGGAGAATATCTGGGCAGGATCCCTGAGATATATCTCCCAGTCTGCAGCTGTGTGATGTATACTGCTGCACATGTGAAGATGTGCTTGTCCTACATACAGATGTGTCCACCATTACCTGGGCTCATATTTCGATAAGGACTCCAACTCAGAGGTGGACATATCATTGGTGCAGACAGGGACACAAGATTTAAGGAGGCCACTTCTACCTCCAAAACAACGACATGCTAGGAAAAATCGCTGACAGCCTACGGTTCATAGTTGCAATAAAAATTGTTCAACGCTCATTGCAAATTAGATTCATTAACTAATTGTTCAAAATTTCTCATGTTTGCCATACACCAACTGAACAAGAACAATTTCAATAGCTCAACACTAGGGATGAGTGAAGTTGTGGAAGTTCGGGTTCTGGTACCCGAACCGAACTTTAGTACCCAAACTTGAACCAGAACCTGGCCCTATTGAAAACTATGGAGACCCAAACTTTTGATTAGTGTTGAGCGAATTTGTTCGGCATTTCAAATTTGGGTTTGTGTTCTGGGTTCCGACATGTTCGCGCCAAAAAAATCGGCTCTGCCCATGAACATCCCTGATTTTTCACGCTGGCAAATCAGGGATGTTCATGGGTGGAGCCGATATTTTTTGCGTAAACAAGTCGGAACCCCGAACACAAATTTGAAATTCCGCACAAATTCGCTCAACACTACTATTGATCTGGAAAATATTCTCTCTCTCTCTCTCTTTCTCTCTCTCTCTTCCCAGCCTTCTCCTGGAACTCCAAACATTGCAACAGACTTCCGGTAGAAGTCCATGTTCGGCGATTAGCACCGGACACTAACTGTCCTATACGAACCCAGAATTTTTCTCTACTCAACACAACTAACATAAAACATGAAGCATAGCTAAAGATTTCTGTGGAATCTAAGCCCATTGCTCAACAGCAATTGCCTCCAGGTTAACAGTATTCTTGGTTTGTCCAGAGAGTGCAAAGTAGATAAAGGATACAAAAATAAAATAAAGCATTAAATGTTAGAGATACAGTACAGTTGGAAGCAGATTGCACAAGTTCTAAGTTAAAGAATCAACCCTATTAAGCATGCAGGTCATAAAAAGCTGAATAAAATTATACCTTGATTTCTGCGATGAGCTGTTAACCCTAGAACGCATACCTGGGGCCTCGCAGGCCCGCCCTGTTAATTGTTTTCTATTTTCTGCAAGATTACTTTAGTTAGAATTTTGAAACTCTAGGTATTCCTCAGGTATATAGTTGTTTGTCATTTTTGTTTGAGTTATTCCATGTTATTTGCACACGGGCCTAAAAGGCCCCAGGTATGTGAAAAAGTAGATTTTTATGGTCATGCGTTCTAGGGTTAAGATCTACGGGGCCGAACATATACAGTACAGACCAAAAGTTTGGACACACCTTCTCATTTAAAGATTTTTCTGTATTTTCATGACTATGAAAATTGTACATTCACACTGAAGGCATCAAAACTATGAATTAACACATGTGGAATTATATACTTAACAAAAAACTGTGAAACAACTGAAAATATGTCTTATATTCTAGGTTCTTCAAAGTAGCCACCTTTTGCTTTGATGACTGCTTTGCACACTCTTGGCATTCTCTTGATGAGCTTCAAGAGGTAGTCACCGGAAATGGTTTTCACTTCACAGTTGTCCCCTGTCAGGTTAATAAGCGGGATTTATTGCCTTATAAATGGAGCTGGGACCATCAGTTGTGTTGTGCAGAAGTCAGGTGGATACACAGCTGATAGTCCTACTGAATAGACTGTTAGAATTTGTATTATGGCAAGAAAAAAGCAGCTAAGCAAAGAAAAACGAGTGGCCATCATTTCTTTAAGAAATGAAGGTCAATCAGTCAAAAAAATTGGGCAAACTTTGAATGTGTCCCCAAGTGCAGTTGCAAAAATCATTAAGCGCTACAAAGAAACTGGCTCATATGAGGACCGCCCCAGGAAAGGAAGACCAAGAGTCACCTCTGCTTCTGAGGATAAGTTTATCCGAGTCACCAGCCTCAGAAATCACAGGTTAACAGCAGCTCAGATTAGAGACCATGTCAATGACACACACAGTTCTAGCAGCAGACACATCTCTACAACAACTGTTAAGAGGAGACTTTGTGCAGCAGGCCTTCATGGTAAAAAAGCTGCTAGGAAACCACTGCTAAGGACAGGCAACAAGCAGAAGAGACTTGTTTGGGCTAAAGAACACAAGGAATGGACATTAGACCAGTGGAAATCTGTGCTTTGGTCTGATGAGTCCAAATTTGAGATCTTTGGTTCCAACCACCGTGTCTTTATGCGACGCAGAAAAGGTGAACGGATGGACTCTACATGCCTGGTTCCCACCGTGAAGCATGGAGGAGGAGGTGTGATGGTGTGGGGGTGCTTTGCTGGTGACACTGTTGGGGATTTATTCAAAATTGAAGGCATACTGAACCAGCATGTCTACCACAGCATCTTGCAGCGGCATGCTATTCTATCTGGTTTGCGTTTAGTTGGACCATCATTTATTTTTCAACAGGACAATGACCCCAAACACACCTCCAGGCTGTGTAAGGGCTATTTGACCAAGAAGGAGAGTGATGGGGTGCTACGCCAGATGACCTGGCCTCCACAGTCACCAGACCTGAACCCAATCGAGATGGTTTGGGGTGAGCTGGACCGCATAGTGAAGGCAAAAGGGCCAACAAGTGCTAAGCATCTCTGGGAACTCCTTCAAGATTGTTGGAAGACCATTTCCGGTGACTACCTCTTGAAGCTCATCTAGAGAATGCCAAGAGTGTGCAAAGCAGTCATCAAAGCAAAATGTGGCTACTTTGAAGAACCTAGAATATAACACATATTTTCAATTGTTTCACACTTTTTTGTTAAGTATATAAATTCACATGTGTTAATTCATAGTTTTGATGCCTTCAGTGTGAATGTACAATTATCATAGTCATGAAAAGACAGAAAAATCTTTAAATGAGAAGGTGTGTCTAAACTTTTGGTCTGTACTGTAGTTGTGGCTGGAAGTGTTGGCAGCCTTAAAAGTATTCCAGAAAATGAAGTTTTTCTCCCAAAACATTATTAAAATTACACGTTTGGTTATTTACCGTACATGTTTATTTCCTTTGTGTGTATTGGAACAACACAAAAAAAGAGAAAAAAGGCAAATTGGACATAATTTCACACAAAACCCCCAGAAATGGGCCGGATAAAATTGTTGGCACCCTCAACTTAATATTTGGTTACACAGCCTTTGGAATAAATAACTGCAATCAATCGCTTCCTATACCGATCAACAAGCTTCTTACAC
Organism: Phyllobates terribilis; assembly: GCF_046119375.1. Lineage (NCBI taxonomy): Eukaryota > Metazoa > Chordata > Amphibia > Anura > Dendrobatidae > Phyllobates > Phyllobates terribilis. The sequence continues at coordinate 1,119,533,629 of NW_027362761.1, read as the reverse complement.
CTGACAACTGGAATTTTGGACTACTCTTCTTTTGCAAACTGCACCAGGTCTCTCATATGTGAAGTCGCCTTCTCCCAACAGCAATTTTAAGATCTCTCCAGGTATTTAATGGGATTTAGGTCCAGACTCATTGCTGCCACTTCAATCTCTCCAACACTTTGTTTCCATCCATTTCTGGGTGCTTCTTGAAGTATGCTTGGGGTCATTGTCCTTCTGGAAGACCCTAAGACGCAAACCCAGCTTTCTGACACTGGGCACTACATTGCTACCATATAATCTGTAGACTGTAGAATCTGGCTCCAAAGTTTATTTTAGATGAATGGGGACATTACCAGTGTGAGACATGTAACGACTGACAGTCTGATCCCCTGATCTACGTCTCACACTGGTAATGCCTCCTTTAATTTAAAATAAGCTTTTTAGGCAGATTCTCAGGGAGATCTGTTCTGGTCCATAGATTTTACCAGCTAATTTAGATATGGAGAAAAGAGTGGATTTCTCTGAAATAAGACCTCGAATCGTAGGTATCAATGTATCATTTTTATTCATCTTTTCATGACCTGCATGCCTATTTAGACCGCTTAGGAGTGTTGATCCTACTAACAGATGCCCTTTAAAGGATCACTGGCTACATTACGTGGATGTGGCAGAAAGAGGAATTTTACATGATGAGTCCAGACTGAAAAAAAAGTTACCGTACTTCTCTATAGATTTTTTTATTAAAGCACCACTCCAGTGTTTTTCTTATTTCACTGCCGGATTGGTATCACTACTGTATGATCCCTGCTTGTAGTAAAATAATTACCAGCCGTTGTCTTCTGCTGTTCTCAGTGCCACTGTTAGGACTGGAAATCACTTCTCAATGTAAGTGTATGAGAGCCAGAATAAGGTTAGAATGAGGATCTCGTAGACTTACATTGAGAGCCTGTGACCGTTACTTCCGTCAGTCAGAAGTTGCGGTCACAAGATGGCAGAACGGGACCTGTGCAGTGCCAGGAAGAGTAGAAAACGATGTCTGGAAAGCATTTTACTAGGGTCAGGGAACAGACATTAGTGTTACCAATTTGCCGGTGAAATATAAAAAAAATCACTGGAGTGGTGATTTAAGTTGGGGCTGCTGCAAAGGGTAAAGGATGGGCTTCCGTAGTGTTACATCAACCTAATAGATTATGCATTTTGCATCACTGAATTATACGAATATAGAATTATCTAGCATAATATCTTTACACGCTGTCTATTCTTGTGCACAAAGGTCTTTTGATTAGATGACACCACTAGGACATTGTGCACATCTATCAGGTAGTCCCTTACCTTCCATTTGTAAAGTCTATTCAATGTATGTGAAACAATGCTCGACCTGTGAGGAAAGATGAGATCCTACATGTGCCCTTTAAAGCTTCCCAATGATAGATTGTAATCAGCTTGACTGTATGCACTGACAAAGCCCTGATAGGTGAACATTTGCCACCTTACAATGTACACATCATTATTATTAGCATTACAATGTCATTATTGAAGAGACACTGGGTTCTGCTTTCCTGGAGGTTATATTACAGCTACTAATTGTGGTAAAACCTTGTGAAGTATCCATACAGAAAAAAAGTGCATATCAGCAAATTAATGTCAAGAGGACAATGGCTGGGATTTCCAATAATGGGAACTTGACTCAATAGTCATTTATGACGAGCGTTCTTGTAATGTTCACTCTAGGAATACCAATATATGTTATTGTCCGTATACGTCACAGATTTACAGTAATTTCCTAAAAAATAATATTTACGACATGCTCAGACTTCAGTAATCTTATTCGCTTACATTGTAATAGAGATTTTAGACCCAAAAACTTACAAAAAAAACCCTTAGAGTTCACTTCTCTTGTGTCCAGTTTCTAAAATATCCTTTTTAAATATCTATTTTTACACCCTAATCAATTTGTAATTAGCTTTATTACACAATACCCTACACTTCTGCTTATATAGCTAATCACTAAATGTGTTTTTTTTACTTCAATTCCTGTGACATTTCTTTTGAAAGGAGTCTCAATTGTGATGTCACAGGAGGCTGGGGCTGCACTCACTTCCCTGCAGTGTGTATTGACTCTCCTGAAACAGGACGTCATGAGGGGACAGCGATGCAGTTATTTACTACAGTTTATTGCATCATCACCCTTTGAAGATATCTTGCATCCGTGGTGATAGAAACCAGAGGTTGAGCACAGCACCGACTTTCTGCTTCCATCCCTACCGCTGCAGCCTCTAACTGTGAAACAAGACATCTTCAGGGGGTGGAAGTAGAAGCAGTGAGTGATAGCAGCGCCGCCCCACAGCTTCCAGCACTGTCCTCAAATGAATCGTCATCAGGGGTCGGTGATAGAAGTAGTGTGAGTGAAATCAGCACTGCTCACAGATGACAATATATTTGAAGGTGGTGCTAGGAACCGTGAGGCAACATATTTAGGGATTAACAGGATAGGGATAAGTATAGAGTATTGTATAATAAAATAAAAAACAAAAGTGATTAGGGTGCAAAAATATAAATTTACAAAGGACATTTAAATTACTGGACCATCTCTTAGATTGAAACTGTTTCGTTGTGTATGATGCTTATTCGATCATTGGTGCACCATGACACCATGACACCAGCTGGGCAAACAGTACTGCTAGTCAAACCCTCTTCTATTTTACTGTTTCTAGTGCCACCACCATCTTGGAGGTACCACCTCACTACCCTTACTCTCAAATCTAATGCACTAAAAGCTGTCTATAGACTTCAGATAGCTATTGGTGCAGCTGACAGTTAATTAACCCAACCCTCCTCACAGTGAAACACATGCACAATGAGCTGAATGTATTAAGCAAGAGGATAACTAGTGACAGGCACATTTTGGTGACAGAAAATACTCCCAAGAATAGAAAGAAAACTGGGTATTTGGAAACTCAGCTGGCCGATCCCTCACTTTTTGATATCTGCCAACGTTAGGACATCCCCAATTGATGGTTGGCCGGTCTTGCCAAAATCAGTTGGTTCAGCCAACATTAATCTAATGTGTATGACCCCAATTTCTCAGGCCTAAGCCACTGGTTATTCTACATGGTTTAGCAAACAGTACTCAAATTCTTAATATTGAGTAGCTGTTTCGCAATCTGGACAAAGTAATATTTGAAAGGCAGATTACACCTCCAAGCAAAATATAGTAGGAGACCCAATTTGTTGATTGAACATTATTTATTTCTAAGAAAATAAAATATGGATATAACTCTACTGGATGTCCTCTCAACACCTCTGTTGTGGGTAGCACAAACACCCCAATGATAAGTCAATTAATATGCGCACTATGCAAATCATCCAGGCGTGCAACAATAATTCCGAAGAACCTCATACATTAATTTGTTGTGTGGGAACCAGTCTAGATTTGTCCCCCAATGTTGGGGGCCTTTCATAAAATCTAAATAGGATACTTCTATTGTGGTATAAGGATAAACACAACAAATGTATATAGAGGGTCAACATTTTTTAATTCAATCTCCTAAACCATTCTCTTTTTTCAGTTTTATACTGGAGTATTATATTTGTTAACATTTGTGAAAAGCGTAATTCCAAACTGTTCCTTTCTGTATATCTAATCTATAATGCAAGACCATGCTTAAAAGCAATACGAAGAAAGCGATGACTCGGGCTCAGCATCCCCTGTGGGGAGTATATTATTGACTATAATGTTTTCTTCAATGTAGCAACAGCAGAAAGATTTTCTTATTGTAAAATCTGGACTTAATCATCACCAAGAAGGAGGCATCCATTGGGATCAAGAGTCATTTAGAAGAAAACTATAGAATTCAAGCTATAATCATGTGATTAAATGACTTTGGAGGAAAATTAATAATACTGGTACACCCGGCAAGACTACGACAGTAACCTTGTCCCATGCTGCGCTCACAATATTTATAACTAAGGAATGCACTGTTGATGAATATTGTCCAGCGCTAGGGGTGGACATGCCATTGGTGCAACCTGTGCAGCCACACAGGGGCCCAAGAGGTAAGGGAGCCACTTCTACTTCTGAAGCAGGTGAAATTGTGCATTATGATGAACTATTGGGCTGCAAAGGGATTGTGTCCACTCCTGGTCAGGAAATAACAATACTAAGTCAAAGCTAGAGTTTTTGATATTTTTCTAATTAGAAATATTGATAACTACATCAAATGGTATGTTTTGTAAGCTAAACACCCTGCATTCCAGTCTGGTACATAGTAGCAAACTACAAGGGAAATTTGTGCAGCTGGTGGTGGTGTACAGGACTTTGCACACAGAGAGCAATATCCACTTCTCAAACTGAAACTCATTTCAAATTGAAACAATTTACAAAGTATATCTGTGAGGACTCAAACCCAGCACCTCTTGTGCATCAGGCGGCAGCTCTTCCCACTGAGCTATTCAGTGCGCTGGACAGTTCCTCGCTAATCTATATTCTAGTACCTGTATTGTTCCTGAGTAGCTCCACCCTATGTTGTACCTGATTGGCATCATCCTAATTGAACACCCTACTTAAACCTGGCCTGACACCTCCCTCCTTGTGAGATTATTGAGCTTCCAGCCTCTAGTCAAGCTCTTCCTTCTCCTGCTAAATCCTACAAAGACAATACTGCTTTCCTGTGTACCAAATTCCTGGCTTCCCTGACTACGCTACCGACTGGTGATGCCCGTAGTGATTGCAGTATCACTACTCCAACTCAGGTCAGTTTCTAACAATATCATTAAATTGCATAACTAGTGATTATGCCTAATCAGAAAATCAGAAAACCAATTAAAGACAATGGACAACTTTCACACGTAAAAGATGATTTTAACATATGCTCGTGGTTAAATTTAGCTAATAAAATTACACCTAGTTTGTCTGCAATCTTCAGGCTCTTATGGTCAGTGAGATCCTCTCTCTCTCTTGTAGAGCGTAATCTCATCTGATCAGTGACGTTCTGTCTCCTATAGAGTGTAAGCTTATATGGTCAGCAGGGTCCTCTTGCTTTCTTCTGTAGAGTGTAAGCTCTTATGGTCAGCAGGGTCCTCTCTCTTTTTTCAGTAGAGTGTATGTTCATATGGTCAGCAGGGTCCTCTCTCTCTCCTGTAGACTATAAGCTGTTATGGTCAATGGGGTCCTCTCTCTCTTCTGTAGAGTGTAAGCTCATATGGTTAACGAGGTCCTCTTTTTTTCCCTGTAGAGTGTAAGCTCTTCTGATCAGTGACATTCTCTCTCCTGTAGAGTGTAAGCTCTTATGGTCAACGGGGTCATCTGTTTCTCACCCGTAAAGCACAAGCTCTTATTGTCAGTGGCGTCCTCTTCAATAGAGTGTAATGCCCTGTGATCAGTGGGGCCTTCTCTCTCTTGGAAGCTCCTGTGATAAGCAGGTTCTCTCTCTCCCCCCACATGTATCTTCTGAGCAACTATAAGTTTTCCGGTATTGAGATATATTCACCGCAAATCAAATTTTTTGGGAAAAATTTGTTGAATATGGCAAATTCAAATGTAAAAAAAATCTGCTCGATGATGATGATGATTAATAATAATTAAATGGTGCTGCCATATTTTCAACGCTTTCTTGGTAAAGCCTGCAAAATGCCTCTCTCTCTCTCTCTCTCTCTCTGCTGTGTGTATGTATCCACCAAATAAATAGTGAGGACTCTATTAGCAGCGAGCCCCAGGGCATAATAAATGAATAAATCCTGAATAGGTAACTATTCACAAAGAATATGAAAATGTCTCTGCCCCTGACCCTCTATCCCTTGTGTTATTTTGACTGGATAAATGGTCAGTGGTACAGAACGCCTCGCAGAATAAACCGTGCGCTGCTGTTAATGAGCAGACTAACTAGAAAATAAAGTGTGATTTGACTTTAATGACTTCTTTTTATCATGGGACACATTTATAATGAGTTATATGACAGGGCAAACCAAAAAGCTCCCTATCGCTGCTGAGAAAACACATGATAAATGAAAATGAGCGGAGAAAAAATATAGGAAGCTGCTGTGGATAAAAAAAATATATATATATATTACAATACAAGCGTGCTGTACTTTTATTTATCCTCATTTATTAAAGATTACTTTGTAGGAGATTCCTAATTTTACATCAGCGACTGATTATCTGATGTGTAGTGACCCCTCAGGCATCTGCAATATGTATTTTAGGCCTTTTTCAGACGTACGTGATTTTTCATATATGGAAAAAAACGTTTGAGTGTCATCAGTGTTTTTCATCTGATTTTAATCAGTGTTCGGTCACTTATCAGGTTTTCCCATCAGCGTTTCATCAGTGATTATGTATGAAAAAAATAATACATTTTAAATCTTTTCCTATACAGTACACTACAGTGTTAATCACGGTCATCACATAGGATCGTTCTTGTCAGTGATTTTCATCCATGTCATAGAAAACCGGACATTTCATCAGCCGAGTACAGTAAATTCAGTGTGACCCATCAGAATAGAATAGATAGAATAGATATATACATAGAATAGATAGATAAAAAGACGTCAGTGACATATAATAAACATGGAGCTTCCCAGGCTATTAATATCAGCTCACGGCTGTATACTTAGCCTTTACTGGTTATTAAAATGGAGGACCCCCCCCAAAAATGACATAGGGTCCTTCTATAATTAATAACCAACAAAGGCTAGGCAGGCAGCTGTGGGTTGATATTAATAGGCTAGGAAGGGGCCATGGATATTGGCCCCCTCCCTGACTAAGAGAATCAGCTCTCAGCCACCTCAGAGATGGCGCATCAATAAGATGTGCCTATTCTGGCGCTTAGCTTCTGCTCTTCCCATTTGCCCTGATGCGGTGGCAAGTGGGGTAATAGTATTGGAGTTGATGTCAGCTTTGTATTAGCAGCTGACATTAAACCCAGGGATTAGTTAAGAGAGGTGTCTATAAGACGCCCCCATAACTAAACCCATAGTCATATTGGAAAAGAAAAACACATCCAGAATAAAGTTCTTTAGTTGAAAGAAAGACACAGACTCCTTTATTTGAAATAACCCCCCCTTTTACCCATTTATTATTGAAAAATAAAAAATAATAAACCACCATATTCCTCATCTGTCCCACAAAGATAATCCATTTGTCCCGAGTCGAGTCTATCTCTGCTACAGCTAGATTCCTTGCTTAACGGTAGCATGATGCGACCGTTCAGCCTGGAATCCAGAAGAGACACTGAGCTGCGCAGCATTAGTGCCTCACAGTGACTTGAATAAGGTAAGAGGAGTTAGTAGCCTGTGAACTCCGTTCATGTCACTGATGTCAGCGATAGCGCAGTGAGAACTTTTTCACGCCACTAGTGTTCACCTCACTGACGTTAACGGAGTTCATCGGCTATGAACTCACTCACCTTATTCACGCCACCGCGAGGCACTAATGCTGTGCTAACATGCGCAGCTCAGTGTCTCTTCTGGATGCCAACTGCTGAACTTTTAAGAAATATGGGTGCCCACCTAGGACTCCTTTGTATAAGTCAGAATTCTGAAACAAACCCCCCTTATGCACGTAATACATGATCAGCCATTCATTTGAATTGTCATATATGGCTTCTTCCACTAATCAACTAATTGCCAGGCTAAATTATTTTTAATGGGGTTTGCTTTTAAAGACATTAATATCTATTCCTTTAGGCTATGTTCACACCTGCGTCGTAGCTTTAATTTTGTTTCAGAAGCAACAATGCACTGCCAGATCTGTAGTATGACAAATATCAAAAACACCTGAAGAACCCTATGAAATTACTCTGGGGCCTATTGGTGTACGGTTTAGTCCCTATTTAGGTCATTTTTGTCAATTTTGACAGAATTTGCAACGGAACCTCCGTAACAAAGTCACAAATGTGAATATATCCTAAAGTGCCTTACACACAGGCTGATAGTGATCATTTCCAACTATTCGGCCCATCTAAACATGGCAAATCTTTTACGTCTAAAAAAAAATTGACAATATGCATGGAGGCCAAACAGTAGAGATCAATCTTCCCGATACAGTATGCATTGGCCCAAGTAAAAGGGCCATTACATAACTGCCAGTTGACTAGTTATAGTACTAATCAATAGTTTTTAAGAAGAAATCTGCCTGTGTTAACAGATCCTTTGGGACTTAGCTCTTATAGTATTTTATTTATATCCGTGCCAGGTTGGATCACGAGTGATTATCTGACACATAATGGTGACGCTGGCATAGAACCACAATGGGATTGTAATTCCTTTCTTTTCTCTTTTCCACTTTATCATTCACAATTTGTCAGATGTAGAAGATAAAGCACAATAAGCCATGTTGGTGTTTATCCAAAATTGCCACCTGGGACCATCCGGAAGCCAAGCGCAGATCACCCAGTGATTGTGACTATTAAAAGACAGTTGTGTAGGCTGACTCAGGTTAATCAGAGCATTCTGAGAATAACTTGGAAGCTCAAGCCAAGCCATTAATACTCACTAGCAGCCATTTTGGCAAATGTCAGCATTGTCAAGCTGGCAGGTTGTCAACCCTGCATGATCTACCTGAAAGCCACCATGTGCATCTTGTTTCAAATGCAATGAACACTGTCTGGGCGAACCGGACTAAGAACTGACGATATATAGGAGTTGTACTGCATTTTCTACCTCTGCCAGGTACATTACTACTTATGCGATTTTTATCTTCATATGCTTATGTGAACTTCGTTCTTTTCATGCCAAAGCAAATATGCGTGGGGCAATAATGTTGTGGCTAAGCTTGGTGCCCCACTGATTCTAATGATATGCCATCACTTTATTGATTGAGAATACCCCTCTAAGTGTTAATTTTCATGAAGCTTTAAGGTTTTCTCTTTACCAAAAGATTTCTATAACAAGATGATTATCTAAGATGTCATATAAATGTGACAAATTTGCTGCAGACATCTGCAAATCCACATCAAGATGCAGTATAATGTACATACATGGTTTCCAAAAATCACAGCATGCCTATTATATTGTGGATATGAAGGGGATTTCCATCACAAAGACCAATGCATTTGGTCCAATCCAAACTTAGCAGCAAAATTCACTGTACCTAATGCTAACCTAAGGCTATGTTCACACCAAGTTTTTAGAGAAGTTCAAAAACCACGTGCGTTTGAAGGAGTTTTACTTTTCCAGAAATGGTGTTCAAGCGTTTTGGAACAGTATATTTAGTAAAATGTTTTATTTACTTTTGCAGCCATGTGATTGAACAATGCTTTGCATGGACCTGCACTTTTTTTTTTCACATGATGTTTTTCAAAACCTCTTCAGAATAAAAACCTTTCTCAGTAATAGCAAAGTGAATTTCCCATAGAAATAAGTTAGAATAGTTTTCCAAGACTTTTGAAGAGGATGCATTAGCCTAAGCATTTATTCACCCTGATAAGGGTATGTGCACTCTGAATTTACTGAGTCTTTTTTTGGAGCAGATTTAGTTTTTCTTCCTCTTCTTCCAGGAGGTGTAACTTTTCTGTTTTTTCTGTTAACTTAACTACATGAGATTGTGGAATTATAATTTCCTCAATTGGATGTGTTAAAAAAATGTTCCTGTGCTGAGATAATCTTATAAATGTGCCCCTGCTGTGTACTGTGTAATGGTTGTGTCTGACCGTGCAGGAGCATGGTCTGATCATACGAGGGTCAGTCAATAAGTAATCCCTCCTATTTTTTTTCTCCTTAAATAAGGTAGTTATGCTAAATATTCGAATTTGGCACAATTCCTCAAACCTTCTTCTCCAATCCACAGCAATTGCAACTTCCTGCACCAACAGGTGGCAGGACTGTATCCATTTGCAAAATGGCTGACATCGATGTTCGTATTAGACAACGTTCTGTGATTGAATTCTTGCATGCAGAAGGTGAAACGCCCATTCGAATTCATGAGAGACTGAAAAATGTGTACGGTGATGCAACAGTGGATGTCAGTACTGTTAGACGATGGGTTCGTCGCTGTAACACAGCTGAAGGGCCATCACCGTTGGCTGACAAAATGCGGAGTGGCAGGCCAGTAACCGCAGTGACTCCAAGCAACATTCAGTGAGTCAATGACATCATTCGTGGTGACCGCCGGGTGACTGCAGATGAATTGTGTGGCATTATCAGCCTCAGTAAAGGCAGTGTGATGAAAAGTTTGTGCACGGTGGGTCCCAAGAATGCTTTTTACCATGCTGGAATACATGCCCTTGTTAAACGGTGGACCAAGACTGTGGAAATGGATGGAGATTATATTGAAAAGTGACAAATTAATAGTTAATGTTGTAGTTTTCAACCTATTTAATTGCATTTGAATTTCTTGCCAATTAAAAGGAGAAAAAAAATAGGAGGCATTACTTATTGACTTACCCTCGTACTAGAGCCCCTGGGCAGGGGAGGAAGCAAAGTAGGATACAGAGTATGCAGACAGTACCACATGGGAACAGCTGGTGCTTTCTGTGAGGTAAAACAGCTGCCACTATCTGTGAGGTAAAACAGTTGCTGCTTTCTGTGAGGTAAAACAGCTGCTGCTTTGTTTTTAGGTCCCACCTCCACCAATCCAATATGAATGACATCTTGCATATAAAAGTTCTAGACAACCCCCTTCTTACTCAACTCACTGTACAAATGTCCTGTCGCCCCCTGCAGCCTGCTGTCTGGTCCTTTTCCCATGTTGTGCACATATATTTTGACCTGCTTCGAGCTGAGTGGCTTCTGATGGGACTAGGCTTCTGAAGTTCCTGACGTACCGTTGCAGCACATGAAACAACACAAGTCATAACATTGTGGCGTCACGTTCTGCACCATAATGGCATGGGGCACAGGGTCATCAGAGGCTTAGTCGGCCAGAAGTCATGGCGCAGAAGTGAAGCATGCTGAAGAAGATGCACTTGTTCGAAGAAGAAAAAAAGACTAGGTGCAGAGAACCGGGTGGTGGTCTGTGATGGAAGCAAGATAGGTGATTACTGAGTTTATTATTAATTCTTTTTTGGGGGTGACCCCAGTACTAGTGATACTAGTACTTGTAAGTACTCGCCCGAGCATCTCAGTACTCGAGATGCTCAGAGCTCTCAGAGCACTTGTGAGATGCTCGGGTGGATGCTCGGGTCCCCTCCCTGCATGTTTGGTGCTCTTTAGAGCGCCAATCAACATGCAGGGATTGTCTGCCACACACTGTAATGCCACAGACATGTTGGTTGTGGCATTACAGTGATTGGCTGGCTGCACAGTGTCATCGGGTCTATATCAGACCTGGTGCTGCCATGCTTGTCACAGTCTACCCCGGAATCAGGCAGAGTAGAGAGAGGTGCTGCTGAGCTATGGAGAGATTTGGTTGTTTATTAGTTAGTGTAGGTATTCCACAAGATTCTCTACATATTCATCTCAACTAACAGTCCTTCTGAGGACTAATCCAGTTGCAGAGATATCAGTGCTAGGCAGGCAGTGTATATAGGCAGGCAGGCAGGGTATATAGCAGACTGCAGTGCATATAGCAAGAGGGTCCATTCCAGTTCTGTCTGCTGGTGCTTTTACAGATATTTGTAGAAATAGTCCCAGGTATCAGGTTCCATAAATAATTATTTTTTTTTATCTTAATCCTGATTATTTGCTTAAAAAGCAATCCAGAGAACACCATTTTTCTGCTCCATTTGCTTGTTGGCACTGCAGAATACAGCCAGGTCCTTTCCATATTACAGCGCTAAAAATCTGGCTATTTAAAATTGCGGTTTGTCCTTCACACGGATCATATATATTTGCCCTGAAAATTCTGCTATTTCTGGCTTACATTGAAATTTTGTTGCAGTGTGTCAGCGAAGTTATTGACACGAGGTCGCTGTTAAAAATAGTTACCTACAGGCCAGCTATTTAAAACTGTGGTTTGTCCATCACACGAATTACATATAATTGCGCTGAAAATTCTGCCATTTGTAGTGACCGTGCAAGATATTGTCCTGCATATAAAATGGGCAAGGCGCGTGGCAAGGGACTGGGAACTGGACGTGATGGTGATGGTGACTGCAGAGGCCGAGGCCGTGGGCAAGCTGAAATTGTGCCACAACAAACACCCACATCTAATCTCCCGACCTTCCTGTCCCAATTACTAGGGGACCGCAGCACACCACTATTAAACCCAGAGCAGTGTCAAAAGGTTGTTGGTTGGATAGCGGATAATGCTTCCTGTCACTTAGCCACCACCATCACCACCCTGTCTTCCACATGGTCAAGTCTCAGTAGCCGTGAGTCTGGACCGCATATTCCTCACCCTGATCCTCCTTCCTCCCACCATGCCGAGTGCCCAGAGACAACTGATCCCACACTTGGACACTCCGACGAGCTGTTCACTTTTCCATTTATAGATTCGAGCCTCTCGCCCGGTCCACTTGAAGCGGGGCAAGAGGAGATCACATGTAGCGATGCCCAAATATTTGAGCAGCCACGGTCTTATGAAGGCGACGGTGGGAAAGTGTCACAAGAGGTGGACAATGATGAGACACAATTGCCAGAAAGTCAGGAGGAGGACCAGGGTGCAGAAGTGGAAGACGAGGAGGTGGATGATATAGTAACTGACCCAACCTAGCAGGGAGACATGCAGTGCGAGGACAGCAGCACACAGAGGGAGGGAGGCAGAGCACACAAACAGGCAGGAAGAAGCAGTGTGGTGGCCACAGACAGAAGGCAGGCAACAGTTTCCCGTAACACCAACACGACGGAAGTTGCCAGTACAACTGTTAGGTCTTTCCGAGTCTGGTTGTTTTTTAAAGACTCTGCCGATAACCACAAAAAGGCCATTTGCACCACCTGCCAGGCCAGCATCAGCAGGGGTAGCAAAACTACTAGCCTGACCACCACCAGCATGATCAGGCACATGGCAGCAAAGCACCCGACTTTGTGGGCCGAACCCCAACATCCAGGAATAGTGTCTGCGGGTGACACCACTGATTCTTCCGCTGTAGTGCGTGCAAGCCAACTCCCTGTCCATAGTGCATGCAAATATGCCTCCTGCCCTGCACCTGTTGTTACACACTCTCAACTAGCACCATCAGCAAGCACATCCTTGTCCCAGCGCAGCGTTCAATTGTCCATACCCCAGTCCTTGGAACATAGGCGCAAATACACAGCCAACGCCCCACAGGCCACAATACTAAATTTCCACATTTCTCTCGGTGTGCTGTCCCCGCATTACACAAGCACGTGTCCCACAACATTAGCCATGCCCTCAACAATGCAGTTACTGGGAAAGTCGACCTAACCACGGACACGTGGACAAGTGCTTGTGGACAGGGATGGTACATCTCGCTGACGGCACACTGGGTCAACATAGTGGAAGTCTGGACCCAGTCGGACCTTGGGACGGAACACCTCCTCCTGACATTGAGGATTTCGGGCACTAGGTCAATCAGGGTTGCCCCCACAGTCTACAGTTCCTGCACCTCATCCTCATCAGCCTCCTCCTCCTCTTCAGCCTCCATCTCTGAAATGACCACATCAGTCACAAGCTGGAAGCACTGCAGCAGCCAAGCGGCAACAGGCTGTGCTGAAGCTAATATGCTTAGGTGACAAACCGCACAATGCTGAAGAGTTGTGAACAGCTCTGAAAGAGCAGGCAGATCTGTGGCTGACACCGCTGAACCTTCAGCCAGGCATGGCCATGTGTGACAATTACCGGAACCTGGTGGCGGCTCTGAGGCAAGGCGAGCTCACACTTGTACCATGCCTGGCCCAAGTGCTTAACCTCTTGGTTCAGCGGTTTCTCAAAACCTTCCCGGAGCGGCCAGATCTACTTGTCCAAGTACGACGCCTGTGTGCCCATTTTAGAAAGTCAGCTACAGCTTCCGCCGCCCTTGCCGTGCTTCAGCATCATTTGCAGCTTCCGACTCACCGACTGGTATGTGATGTCCCCATGCATTGGAACTCTACACTGCAGATGTTGAGAAGGATTTGTGAGCAAAAGAGGACTGTTGTTGACTACCTGCATCAACAATGCCTTCGGGATTCAGTTCAAACTCCACACAGAAGTGGACATGGATGTCAGACATATGCACCATCCTCAAAAACATTGAGGACTCCGCCAAGATGGTGTGCGGCGATGATGCCATAATTAGCATCACCATCCTGCTTCTCTGTCTTCTGAAACGCTCTCTGCTCACAATTAAAGAGGATGCATTGCAGGCGGAGCATGATGAGATGGAGCAAGGAACCATACAGGGTGATTACACACAGCCCAGCCTCATCTCATCCCAATGTGGATTGGGTTACAATGAGGAGGAGGAGGAGGAGGAGGAAGAACAGGAGCTAGTTTCATGCGCTATAGACGGTACTACCTGCACAATTGTCATACCGCCTGTTCAGTGTGGATGGCCTGAGGACAGGGAGGAGGAGGAGAGCATGGTCAGTCATCCTCTACGACACGGAAGTCTTGCCTGTTAGCAGTCTGACACGCATGGCTGAGTTTGTTACGCTGCCTTTCCAATGACCCTCGCGTTCTCAAAATTTTGGGTGACAGTCATTACGGGTTGGTGACACTGTTAGACCCACGCTACAGGAAAGAACTTTCTTTATCTTATTCCTGAGTGTAACGGGTCTGGGAGGCGGAACCTCTGAGCTACTATACAAGGGGGCGGTCCTTGTAAGGGAGCGGGTGGCGACCAGGGTAGACGGGCAGGCAGACACAGCAAGTGACCGGGGCAGTCTCTGGATGAACGGGCAGGAGGTCACGGCAAGTGACCGGGGCAGTCTCTGGATGAATGGGCAGGAGGACACGGCAAGTGACCGGGGCAGTCTCTGGGTAAAGGATTGGTACGAACTGTGGCGGCAGATGATAGACGTGAGCTCCCAGGTGAGCAGGCGAGAGTCTCTGGATAATCGGGTGGTCACAGCATGTGACGGTGGAGCCTTCAGGAAGACCAACAGACAGGTAGCAGATGAGCGCTCCCAGGTGAGCGGGCAGGAGTCTCTGGACAGGCGGGTGGTCACAGCACGTGACGGCAGAGCCTCCTGGTAGGCTAGCAGACAGGCAGCAGATGAGCGCTCCCAGGTGAGCGGGCAAGCTGGTCCTTAGACAGACTGACAGGAGTTGGAAGGCAGACCGTCGGACCACAGGCAAGCAGGCAGGTAGAAGATGTGCGCTCCCAGGTGAGCGGCCAAGCTGGTCCTTAGACTGACAGAAGTTGGAAGGCAGACCGTCGGACCTCAGGCTAGCAGGCAGGTAGCAGGATATCAGGCAGGAATTAGACAGGAGACTAGCAGGAATCTGGCAGGTATCTGGCAGGTAACTGGCAACGGGACCTGAGGGCTGAAGCAGAGTAGTGAACAGTGCTACAACATTGCTCGGGCACCTCCATTTTGGAGGAGGTGCCTTTTATATGGGAGGTCCTCCGGCAATTGGCCGGGGACTCCTTAGGACGGCGCGCGCGGTCCCTTTAAGAGAGGGGGAGCGCGCGCGCGCGCCCTAAGCACACTGCCGGGGAAGGAGCGCGTGCCGGAAGCAGCGGGGAGAGCAGCGCTGGAGGACACCGCGCCAGGAGCGGGGAGGTGAGAGGGACGGCGTCTCTGCCTAGAACGGGGCAGAGACGCCGATGCTACACTGAGGTAGACAAGTCTACAAAAATGGGGCAGTACCAGAAGTCCCTTGTTGCCGAATTAGTGAAAAAATTCCCATCTGAAAACGCTGGCGGCAGAGCTTACAGTTCGTTGGACAACCAAGGAGTACAGGCGAGAGAGACACAACTCCAATCCAACAGAGGCAGGGGAACACTGTCAAAGTTCTGGGACAGTTTTCTCAGCTCCTGCCATCGCACAGGCCCTGAGGCGCGGGGTACTCTCACAAGGAGTGCAAAGTTTGAGAATATGCTGAGGGAGTACCTTGCCAACCGATCCAACATCCTCCGTGATTCCTCTATGCCTTATAATTATTGGGTATCTAAGCTGGACACGTGGAATGAACTGGCTTTCTACTCCTTGGAGGTCCTGGCCTCCCCTGCCACTAGCGTTTTATCAGAGCGAGTTTTGAGTGCCGCTGGTGGAATTATAACTGGTAAGCACATCCGCCTGTCAGCTGAAAATGCTGACTCTTACAAAAATGAACAAGGGTTGGATTGGGCCAGACTCTTCAACACCACCAAATGATAGCAGTGCAACATAAACTCAAATCCAGTGTCTTTTTTTGGGAGGTGTATTCACATGCACCTTTTCACTCCCACACATGGGTATATGCTTCCTGATTTTGGCTATTTGCTCTTGTCATCCTCCTTCTCCTCATCCTCATCCTCCACCCCCATATCACCAAGGTGACCATGGTCCGTGATACAACACCCACATAATTTTTTTTAAAGGGTGTTTATGATGCCTGTAAAAAAAAATTTTTTATACAGGGGTAAATGTTTGTCAGCCCATACACTTGCATGGGCATTACAAGTATAGGAGACCCACTCCTTTGTAATGGGAACATTTTTTTATGAGTCTTTTCCAAGGGGCATTGGAGTGCCTCCCAATTTTTGGCAGCCCTTGCATTCACTGCATAGGCCAACACTATGGGAGACCCAGTTCCTAATAATGGGAACATTGTTTTCAGGAGGCCCTCTGACCTCCACGTCTCTTCCAAGGGATATTGGAGTGCCTCCCAATTTTTGGCAGCCCTTGCATTCACTGCATAGGCCAACACTATGGGAGACCCAGTTCCTAATAATGGGAACATTGTTTTCAGGAGGCCCTCTGACCTCCACGTCTCTTCCAAGGGATATTGGAGTGCCTCCAAATTTTTTTTCAGCCATTGCCTTCACTGCAACACTATAGGAGACCCACTTCCTAATAATGAGAACATTGTTTTCAGGAGGCCCTCCTCCACGTCTCTACCAAGGGGGATTGGAGTAGGTCCAAACTTTTGGCAGTCCTTGCATTCACTGCATAGGCAAACAGTATGAGAGACCCACTTCCTAATAATGGGAACATTGTTTTCAGGAGGCCCTCCTTTAAGTCTCTTCAAAGGGGTATTGGGGTGAGTTCAAATTTTGGGCAGACCTGCCACTCACTGCATGCTCAATAACAGTATTGGAGACCCACTCTTTAGTATAAAACAAAGCATAGCCGGCTGATGGCTCTCTAAGAATAGTAAGGGCCACCTGATGGCGCTATAAAAATTGGCTTTGTGACTTTCAGAGTTCCTCCTTCATAAATGAAACAGGATGTGTCTGATCATGTCTCACACACCACATGGCCAGATAAGGTTGTAAAATGTTAAAATGACATTTCCCGGTGAATGCATTTGTCACAGTTGAAAGCAGTGCAAAAACGCATCAAAAACGCTACGTGTGAACATAGCCCAAGGTGTGGAGGAGTATTTTTGTTTTTGGTTATTTATTTTGCCTTATATACAAGTCTTTACCCTGAAAAGGATATTCCTTAATATTTTTCCCAGGAAAATCCATTTTGGTTTAGTTTTTGTATGTTTTATTGTGAGTCCGTAAAAGTGGCGTAATACTCTGACAACATTGTTCACAGCAGTGACCTGGGAGTCAGAAATGCTTCCAGGGGTCTTCCCCATGTTGTCCCCATATCATTTGAGCACTGTTCCCATCAGTTTAGGCTATTATTAGGCCCTCTGCAGACCGCCGGGGGGAGCCGCCTGAAAAATGCTCAAGTTTCCCATAGACTTACATTGGGTTCGTTGCTTGGGTCGAGCACCGGAGTACTCCAATGTGCTCTACCCAAACAACGAGTACCCGAGCATTTTAGTGCTCGCCCATCACTACCCAAAACTTAATAAGGAACATTCAATTTGCACTGAATAACTTTGAGGCAAATCGACTTTGCCTGATACATTTATTTAGCAAATATGGATCTCTGTGAATTTGTTTATTTATCAGGTAACATAATGATCAGCTGTGACGGATCTGATGATATAATACAATTAGCCATCCTTGCTATGTCAGAATCACATATGGACTGGTTTTTCTGCTGCGGCGTTCTGGCCCACTTGTCCTATTACTTACTGTACAGAAGCCAACTTCCTTACACAGCTGAGAGGCATCAAAACTCGTTTACCTTGAAAATGTGTTTGCCTTCAGTGATAAAACACTGACTGCGGAAAGACAACCACTCAAGCAGCAATAAATCATATATTATGCTTTAGGTCAAAAAGTTTTCTCTCTGCTTATATCTGGGTGTCTGTCACTGACATTGTACTATTGTGATTTACTGCTTGAAGTGTTGTCTCCTCATGTCACTGTCACCGTGCGCGTTCAGCAGCTGATTTGTTATGGTAAGTCGACTTGTCACTTATACAAGCTGAAGCAGTAAAACACAACAAACCCTCTACCAATACTATTTCTGTGCAGATCAAAGGACGTGTACAGTCCAAGAATCCTCCGCATGGATGTCTTCAGTGTGTTAAATAACATGCACTGCAAGAAAAATCAAAGCCCAGACTGACAGGATCGTGTCTTCCAGGAGCTCCGATGAATGATTTCACAATGTGCTTTACATTCCATTATGTCATATGCTACCAGCACATTAAAGAATATATTCGTTCTCCAACATTTTAGTACGCTTTTTCTAAACATAGTTTTTGACCTTTGTTCCACTTCCATTTCTTTATTTTTTTTTTGCTTTAAGCGGTTGTACACTACATGATAGACTAGAAATAACTTTTTGGTGGAATACAGCTGCCAATGTCCCCCACTGGTCTCCTGACCTCTTCTTCTGGAGGGGGTGTCAGATTCTACTTATACAGCCAATCACGGGCCACTGTAGTGGTCACGTTTGAATCGGAAGAAAGAGTAAATTGCTTTTCTGATTGGCTGTAGAAGTCACCTGACTCCACCCATCCACCTGCCAAAAAAGGAAGTCCGTGTCACGCACAGTGTTGGAAAGACAAAGTGCGACACGAAGGGATGAGGAGAAGGGAGCCCAGACACTAGGGAAAGAGGGAGTGGAGACCTCCTAGGCTGATCTGCAATCACCCTGTCTACTCCTACTGTCCCTATATTGGTTCCTCACCAATCGCCGCACAGGAACCTATTCCTGTATTTCCTTAGCACTTGGCCCTAGATAGGAAAGTCGGGGGATGAGCACTAGTCGATCCCCACTGACAACTAAAAACAGCAAGGGGAGACAGACACAGGGGGGAAGTAGCTTAGCTTGAGTCAACTTCAGAGAGATGGCACACACGTCCTTTTAGCACCAGAGAGAAAGTAAGAACTGCACTTGCTTCAAGCCTTCACAAGGGGTCATGTGAATATCACCGGCACCTCCCTCTAGCAACAGCCAATATTTAAACACCCAGCCTGGGTGTCAATTAGCTGGAGGGAGGTAGCCGCTTTGTCCTAGAGTGAGACAGGTGACTGTAATGCCAAACAACTAACTGCAGGGAGACAGTCTGTCACTTCTGACACACCCGTGCCAGTCAAGAAACAGGCAGGGAACACTAGAGTGGGGAGTCTGTGTGTGCATGTTTTTATTTGTTTTAGGACCACCATGGACCCGTTTTTAAAGTGCATAAATGGACTTACAAAAAGGTTGATGAAAAGCTTTTTCATTTAAAACCCCCTCAAAACATTAGGAGAGGGTCAATCCCCAAAAGAGACAGGTCTTCTTTACCAGATGAACTATTGATCTGTGGAATAGTCTACCTCAGGAGGTGGTCACATTAGGAACCATCAGTGGTTTCAAAGAAGGCTGAGATGCTTTCTTTTAATAAAAAAATAACACAAATAATTTTGTAAATGTGTAAAGCTCTTTTCTGTATGTTTAGTCCAGCAGATCAACAATTGGGATCAGGAGGGAAAGATTACCTATTTTGGAGCAGACTGGATCATGCATTGTGGTTGCACATATACCTTTTCCCAGCCATCGGTTGAACATTTGTTTTGTTTTTTTTCAACCATATTAACTATGTAACTAGTGGAAAATTCCTTTAAGCTGAGGAAAAGTATAGCACAAAGTTTTAGGTAGCGTTCTTTGCCTTTCATTAGCGTATACACTGGGAAAAGTGTGTCTTTTCTAATATGCAAATTGCCTTTGCAGAGAAAAAGAGGACTTGTACTCTATAGCGCCACCTATTGGAAGCAGCAATCCTACAAGTCACAATCAACCCTTTAACGAGTCGTGCAATATGACTTAGGATAAAAGCCAAATCAGAATCTCAATTTGCAGACACAGTGTTTCGGGCTGTTGGCCCTCATCAGTGCAAAGTATGAGAACTGATTTGGCTAGGTGAGAGGCTCTGGACTGAGGTCTAAGGGGTAACGTTTCTCCTTATGGAGAGTGACACACCAGCTCTGGCACGTCAAGGTAAGGAGGCTTATTCATCGTGCAATGCTCCTCTGGGAAATTTAATATGCAAATTGCCTCTTATAAGTGTGTCTTTAGTACCACCAAGGCTAAAAGAGCACACAGTCTGCCTTCTTTGGGCTGATATGTCACTATACTACAAAATAAAAAATATATGAATTGGTTTTGGGTGCCTATGGGTAGCAGTTAACAGTATTTGGAATCTGTCAAAGACCTCCATCAAAGGAGCATGATAGGGATTTTTCCTAACTTATACAACGAGCTGAGCCAACTTCTACAACATGCGTGATGTGCACAGAGCCTTACAGGATTTGTAGTGAAGCATAAGGTGCATGTATGTTGTGTCCAAAATACTAACGATAATAATAATGGAATTCATCACACTCCGATAGAAGTCACATGACTTTACCTCATTTCATTAGTGTGATACCTAAATTGAACAGAGTCATATCCTTTAATTTGGGTCTGTCCTTTCTACCTGACCTCACGGCTCGGCTAGCAAACTGTTCTGAGGCTATAAAGGCTCATAGATATGACAAGTTCATACCTCTTATTCTTAATATTATTTGTATTAATGTTTTTTTATTTTTTTAATTCTGGGACCTTCGGCCCCTCCGGAGAGATGGGCTCATCACTATATCTTATGTGTCACCCTGGCCTGGATGCCACAAATGTATAATAAAGCTGTGTCTGAGAGGAAGGGGGAGGTTCTCTGGTCAAGGACCATTAGCATGCAATACCTCCTGTCCCAGGCCAGTAGGGGGAGCAGGCTGCCCCTATAAAAGCTGGAACTGGGGGCAGGGTTAGGGAGAACTGGACAACCTGTCTCTGGATTGAGAGGTGTCCCAGAGCAGGGACAGACAGTTGTGTTGCAGCCTAAGAGGCCGTGTGGCAGTAGGAGAGCCACGAGCCAGGGACGAGAGGCGAAGCGAGCCTGTCCTGGCAGATAGAGAAACTAATCTACCAGACTTTGGTTTCTGAGGCTGAGAGGATTCCAAATCCTACAGCAAATAACCAGTCCGCAGGGGATTGTATGTTCCCTGGCCTAAGAAGCCCAGAGGTTCCATCACAGCAGAAGGGACCAGCAAAGCCGTACCAGGTCGGGAGTAGAAAGGGACCCAAGTTGCAAGCCATACGGGCGAGAAGACATGGCAAGCTCAGGAAGGTGGGCTATTACACCACGAGGAGGGAAATAGCCAGAGAGAGCGCAGAGAGCACGGTAGGCCTACACCCTCACCCTGATCAGGGCCAGCTTCCCACTTGTTCTCAGACATCCAGGCCCCCTCCTAGCCGGGACTGTTTTTGGGTCGTCTCACCTGTTCTAATAAAGACCCTGAACTGCTTAAGAGGCCTCCGTTTCCTGGCCATTGCGGTTGGAATCATCCCCTCCATCATCCATTATATACTGCCCTGGGGCCATACTCCTCCCGTTGGGAGTTGTACTATTCAGTGCTGCACCTTTACATCTGCCCCAGCGGTCTGCACTGCAGCGGCGGTTAGCCCTGACCGCAATCCACGGGTGGCGTAGTCGGACATTGCAAAACATATAGAAGACTGCCACTGGTCTGACCACCCTGAACCACGGACCGGGTTGCCACTACTACCCCCATTATTTCCCTGTTGCCCGGATCCGAGTGCCCCACGGCCCAGGGGGCGAGTCAGCTTTGGCGTAGTCGGCAGGATTGTGACCAACCCTCCACAAATGGGTATTGCGTGCCTGAAAAAGACTGTACACGTACCTTAAAAAGAGGTCTCCCGCCATCTTCAGCAGCTTCCCACCATCTTCAGCCGTTTTCCCGCCATCGGACGCCATCTGCAGGACGCCGCGCGGGAAGAAGAGGGGCATGGACGTCCAAACCACGCGAGACCTGAAGCTCCGCCCTATGCACCGACGTTGCGCAAGGTACTGGAAGGGATAGAGAGCGACGCTGACGTCACGAGGACGCGACGCAAGGTCCTCGTCCGGAGCAGCACCAGCGGAGCCGCGGCCTACAGAAGAGGATTGTCGGAAGGTAGGCCACGCTTAACTAGGGGGGAGGAGGATGTCGGACACGGAGGCGCCCACAACCACCAGCGCAGCTGCAGCAGCGGTGATGCCATTCTCCCTGCCTTACATCCCTGGAGCGGCCTGGCTGCCCAAGTATTCAGGGGAGCCCCATGAACTAACTGACTTTAAGGAAAGGCTGTGCAGTTTATTCCAAGTTTACCCCCTGACAAAGGAACAGAAGATCAGCATACAGACAGGGCAGTTAACGGGTGCAGCCCAGCGGGAGGTAAAGTCATGGCCCGCTGAGGAGAAAAGAACTGTAAAGGACATTCTGGGCCGGCTGCGGGGTACCTTTGATACACGTACCTCCGCTGAAATTAAAATTCGGTTCTACGGATGTAAGCAGCGGGCACAGGACAGCATCAGAGACTATGCCCTAAATTTGCAGGAAGCCTTGAGAGCCATCAAACAAGCTGACCCTGGCAGCGTGCAGGATACGGATAAGCTACTGACAGAACAATTCATAGAAGGTCTGCTGTCTAGCGCCTACAGGACCCAGCTGCGCCTCATGTTCTTTCAGAACCCTGATCTGACCTTTGCCCAATTCAAGGACAGGGCCATAAGGGTGCTCCGTGAACCCGCAACAAGTGGCGCTATAAACCCCCGGCGCCCTGCTCTCACCTATCACCAGGAGGCAGCGCCCTCCTCTATGGACTCTGTGGGGGCCGATGCCAAGCCCCGTCGAAAGATCTGCACCACCAAGTCCAGGAGCTGACCAGGAGCGTCGCGGCGTTGACCAGGACCGTCCAGGCGTTACAAGTGGACCCATCGAGTTGGCTTCAAGTCCGGAGGATATCCCGTGGCGTCGACAGAGGAGGACCCCGTCGTTCCGAGGGAGGCCCACAGACCGCTACGCGAAGGATGGACAGCCCATTTGCCGTCGATGCAACCAGCCCGGATACATTTCCAGGTACTGTAATTTAAACGGGTCCAACCTGGGGCAGAGGGCCAACCCCCAGGCATAAGATCACCAGGCCCTTACAATTGGCGTAATAAGTACGTTGGGGGGCGCCCGGTTTTACCCGTGGTGCTGGACGGTATCCCTATGAGCGCCTTGCTGGATACTGGGTCGCAAGTAACTACTATCCCTTATGTACTTTTTAAGCAGTATTGGACTGATGTCGATATAACACGGTATCCAGACAGTGACTTGAGCATCATCGCCAGTAATGGCTTGCCTGTGCCGCAGATGGGGTTCAAGGAGATGACCATTAAGATTGGTAAAGTTGAACTGCCGGCACAGGGAGTGATTATTGTGGAGATTGACCGTCGTGAAAGTCATCCTAAAATAACTGTGGGTACTAACGTGATTGAAAATTGTCTTTCAGAGATAATTGTAATTCTACAACAGGTGGCGGTGAATGCTAGTTCCAGCCAAGCGAGAGTCCTCAACAAAGAGATAAAAGCCCTGATGAGACGGCAGCAGGTAGAACTGTCTGGTGGTGAGATCGGTAGCGTAAGAATGAGTGACCCATTCCCCATTTCCATGCCTCCCAAAAGTGAAATGATGATCTGGTGTCGGACTGCAATCGGGTTAAGAGGGAGAGACTACCAAGCCATGGTAGAACCCGTGTACTCAGACAGCAGGCCCACCATTTTGACAGGCCGAGGGGTGGTTGATGTCCGTCATGGGAGGGTGCCTGTTCGCATTCTCAACATTGGGGAGAGGGAGGTACACTTACCCAGGTACGCTACGCTTGCCAAACTGTTTGCTGTCGAACACAAAGCTATCAGGGCCGTGGAGCCTTTGCCTCCATCTCCACAGGCGGAGGGTAATGGCTCCCAGAAACAAAAGGAGGACTGGTGCCAGAAACTCCATGTGGGTGCTGACTCCACTCCCCTGCACCAAAAACAAGGAGTCTACCGGGTGGTACAGGAGTACGAGAGAGTCTTTAGTAAGCACCCGCTAGACTTCGGCCGAGTAAAGGGAGTGGAACACCACATCCCCACGGGGAGCCACCCACCAATAAAGGAGAGGCACAGACCTGTACCCCCTGCACATTATCAGAACGCAAAAGGCATGCTGAGGGAAATGAAAGAAGCTGGGGTCATTAGAGATAGCTGTAGCCACTGGGCAGCCCCCTTGGTTCTGGTAAAAAAGAAAGACGGCACCATGAGAATGTGCGTGGACTATAGACAAATCAACCGTATCACCCACAAAGAATCATATCCGCTGCCTAGAATAAAGGAGTCTTTAGCCGCACTAAAATCAGCTAACTTCTTTTCTACTTTGGACCTTACTAGCGGGTACTGGCAGGTTCCTGTGGCAGAGGCTGACTAGGAGAAGACCGCCTTCACCACCCCGATGGGACTGAGCGAGTTCAACTGTATGCCCTTCGGGCTCTGCAACGCACCAGGGACCTTCCAGAGGCTGATGGAATGCTGTCTAGGGCACCAAAACTTCGAGACGGTCCTACTTTACCTGGACAACGTGATCGTCTATTCGAAGACCTACGAGCACCATCTAAAACACCTGGCAGAGGTGTTCGAAGCCCTGGCAGGCTATGGCTTGAAGGTGAAACCATCAAAATGTCACCTGTTGAAACCGAAGGTCCAGTACCTAGGGCATGTGGTAAGTGCAGAAGGAGTAGCCCCCGACCCTGACAAGGTCACAGTAATCAAGAGCTGGCCAAGCCCCTCAAACATCAAAGAAGTGAGGCAATTTCTCGGGTTGGTAGGCTACTACCGAAGGTTCATCCCAGGGTTCACTAAGATGGCAGCTCCCATGCAGGACCTCCTGATAGGACAGTCTAAGTCCAGAAGCCAAAAGCCACCCTTCAAGTGGGACAAGCCGGAAGAGGAGTCCTTCCACCAGTTGAAGATGGCCCTCACAGGGGATGAGATCCTGGCCTACCCCGATTATGGCTAGCCTTTTATTCTCCACACAGACGCCAGTAATGTGGGGCTGGGAGCCATACTGTTGCAAAACCAACAGGGCAGATAAAGGGTGATCGCGTACGCCAGCCAGAAGCTGAGGCCCACTGAAAGGAACCCGGAGAATTACAGCTCCTTCAAGCTAGAATTCTTGGCAGTGGTGTAGGCCGTCACCGAGCGGTTTAAGCACTACCTGGCCTCCGCAAAGTTCACCGTGTACACGGACAACAACCCATTGACACACCTGGACATTGCAAGACTTGATGCCCTAGAGCAGCGGTGGATGGCGCGACTCTCTAATTATGACTTCACGATCAAGTACCGGGCAGGCAGAACCAATGCCAATGCTGATGCCCTATCGAGAATGCCTCACTTACCTGATGGAGGCGAAGACCCAGAAGATCTGGAGGAGGTAGAACTCCCTTTTTTTTCACCAGTATGGAGCCACTCAAAGCTCCCACCGCGTGAAGGAGGAAGACTTAACCACCGTCATGATCAATCCCCTACCTCACCACAGCTGGGCCGAGACCCAAGATAGTGACCCTGCAATCTGCATGGTGAAAGACCTGTTGACCCGAGAAGACGCCCGTCTAGATCCGGATGCTCCAGAGGAAGCCAAGCAGCTATGGAAAGAGAAGAGCAGGCTGTTCCTCTATGAAGGTAAGCTGTGCAGAAGACTCGTCAACCACCGAACTCACGAGCTGACCTGGCAAGTCGTGGTCCCAAGGCGAGATGCAGCTATGGTCCTGGAGGCTTACCATGACAGAGCGGGGCACTTCGGCTGGAAGACACTGGAGTTCCTGATAAGAGGCCGGTTCTTCTGGATCGGCATGAGAGGGGCTGTAGAGAAGTGGTGCAGAGACTGTGGCTCTTGTAATCTAAGGAGGAAGGACCGCACCAGCCAGAAGACACCCTTGAGGCCCATCGTCACCCAGCAGCCTCTTGAGCTGGTAGCTCTGGACCACGTTAAATTGGCTCCAAGCCGGTCAGGATACGTTTATGCCCTGACAATCGTGGACCACTATTCCCGATTTCTAGTGGTGGTCCCTGTAAAAGACTTCACAGCTCAAACGGCGGCCAGAGCCTTCCAGCAATACTTCTGCCGTCCACACGGGTATCCGGAACAGGTCCTGACAGACCAAGGTCCAGCGTTCGAGGCTGAAATCTTCCAAGAGTTCTGCAACCTCTATGGCTGTAAGAAGATTCGGACAACGCCTTACCACCCACAAACCAACGGGATGTGTGAGAAAATGAACAATATAGTCATTGATCTCCTGAAGACGTTGCCCCTGGAGGAACGCAGCCTGTGGCCAGAAAAACTGCCGGACCTGATAGACTTATACAACCATATCCCGGTGAATGCTACAAACTGCACCCTGGCTTACCTGATGCGAGCCAGACCAGGTAAGCTGCCCATAGACCTGGAGATGGGAGTCCTAACACCCGAGGACACCTCCCCAGATGCAGACTTGGATACAGAAAGGCGACTGCAGTACAAGAAGGTACAGGAGAGTGTGGAGAAGAGCCTGGCCCAGGTGAGAGAAAGGCAAGAAAGACTCTTCAACCAACACGCCCCTGCTGGTCCCCTAGAACCTGGTGAGCAGGTCCTGAAGCGAAAGAGAAGGCTACACAAGCTGGATGACCAGTGGGAAAGGGAACCCTACATCGTACTGCAGTCTGATCACGACAACCCGAAGGTGTGCGTGATCACCAAGGATGGAGGAGAAACCACTAGTACCGTCTCCAGAGACCACCTAAAAAGGTGCCCCGAGCAACTACGGAATGCAGAAGAGGATCAAAGAGACCTTGAACCCGCAGAGGACAAGGAAGAAATGATCAGCATCGTTCTCGGAGAGTTCCCTCAGTCCTGGACTCTAATAAACGATGCTATAGTGGTACCCGTCCTGCATTTCCTGCAACCAACTCAGCAACAACCTACACCAGAGCAGGAAGGTGAAGAAGAACAAGCAGTTCCAGAGGCAGAAGAGCCTGTACCAGCAGCCCAGGAGAGTCAACCCTCTGCTGACAGTGAGCCTGCCATGCCTGCGGTAAGCCAGAGGACCCGCAGACAGCTGCCTGCCCTGCCTGTAAGTCTAGCCAGTGACTGTACCCTAAATGGTAGTGAAGAAAACCAGGTTAGACCACCACCAAACAGTGGGTTACGCAGGTCAACCATGAGCACAAAGGGGCAGATACCCGCTCGCTGGAAAATATAGGGTGCACTAAAACTGTAAATAACCCTGTTGCCAAGTGTTGAAATGTTTGCAAAGTTACATGCATGATTAGTAATTGTGTATTTCAGTTTCTTACAGTTGCCGTACGGACTAAAAGGTTATGAACTTTTAATAACCGGGACTTTGTATGGACTGCGTTCGGAGCCTAACCAAGGAATGAACTAAGACTGTAAAGGACTTGGGGCTAGGACAGACCCCCACCTGGTTAAGGCTCCCCGTTGTGTTGGTGATATGGACACCCGGTCACAGACCACACTGTGACCTTAAGAACTCAACCTGTGCGTCGTTTGTCTACTAATGTTTTATGGTCATGCATATTATTCTTGTTTCTTGTTTTGTCCCGGAGTACTAAATTTTTCTGGGGGGAATGTGTCACCCTGGCCTGGATGCCACAAATGTATAATAAAGCTGTGTCTGAGAGCAAGGGGGAGTTTCTCTGGTCAAGGACCATTAGCATGCAATACCTCCTGTCCCAGTCCAGTAGGGGGAGCAGGCTGCCCCTATAAAAGCTGGAACTGGGGGCAGGGTTAGGGAGAACTGGACAACCTGTCTCTGGATTGAGAGGTGTCCCAGAGCAGGGACAGACAGTTGTGTTGCAGCCTAAGAGGCCGTGTAGCAGTAGGAGAGCCACAAGCCAGGCACAAGAGGCGAAGCGAGCCTGTCCTGGCAGATAGAGAAACTAATCTACCAGACTTTGGTGTCTGAGGCTGTGAGGATTCCAAATCCTACAGCAAATAACCAGTCCGCAGGGGATTGTATGTTCCCTGGCCTAAGAAGCCCGGAGGTTCCGCCACAGCAGAAGGGACCAGCAAAGCCGTACCAGGCCGGGAGTAGAAAGGGACCCAAGTTGCAAGCGATACGGGCGAGAAGACACGGCAAGCTCAGGAACGTGGGCTATTACACCACGAAGAGGGAAATAGCCAGAGAGAGCGCAGAGAGCACGGTAGGCCTACACCCACACCCTGATCAGGGCCAGCTTCCCACTTGTTCTCAGACATCCAGGCCCCCTCCTAGCCGGGACTGTTTTTGGGTCGTCTCACCTGTTCTAATAAAGACCCTGAACTGTTTAAGAGGCCTCCGTTTCCTGGCTATTGCGGTTGGAATCATCCCCTCCATCATCCATTATATACTGCCCTAGGGCCATACTTCTACCGTGGGGAGTTGTACTATTCAGTGCTGCACCTTTACATCTGCCCCAGCGGTCTGCACTGCAGCGGCGGTTAGCCCTGACTGCAATCCACGGGTGGTGTAGTCGGACATTGTAAAACATATAGAAGACTGCCACTGGTCTGACCACCCTGAGCCACGGACCGGGTTGCCACTACTACCCCCATTATTGCCCTGTTGCCCGGATCCGAGTGCCCCATGGCCCAGGGGGCGAGTCACTTACATGGTGATCAAGTGAGAAAGCCAAAAAGTAGTAAAGGTGAGGTCTCTGTGTCCATGATGTTTCTGACTTCACTAGCTTTGATGTGTTTTCCCTTTTCCTCATTTACAGGTGATAACTCTGATGAAGGGCTTTGGACTTAAACTTTCTTGACCACGTGTCAGTCAGGAACCACTCTGTCGATTATGGTGTTGATGGTCTATAAGACCCTCTGAGGTCCCTGGGTAAACCTATGCACATGGGTGGTGCACTTTTGTGAACAATTCATAGATGTTCATGCTGTTATTTGGCGTAGTCTCTCGTGACCCATAGTGTCTCAGTTGATTTGGGAAAGAGATATATGCAATCTTAGGTGAGACCTAACCTCCTCGTGAGTTTGGTGTGTGGATCGCAATCCTCTTGACCCTAGCTGGAGACTAACAATAATTCTGTAATTGATCTGAGGATCAAGTGCAAGTGTGACTGTAACCAATAAGCTCGGGTACCATTCTACGTGACCGTAACTGAAAAGTTTGATGAACCTCTATGGGAGAAGTATCTAGGGGTAATATTTCTCCTTGCGGAGAGTGAAAAAAACAGAACTCCCACTTTGCGCTGACGAGGGGCAGTACCCCAAAACAGTGTCTGCAAATTGAGTTTCTGGTCTTGGCTTTTTATCCTAAGTCATGTGATAAGGCTCGTTAAAGGGTTACTATTGACTTTTAGGATTGCTACTTCCTGTAGGTGGCACTAGAGTTCTGGTCCTCTTCCTCTCTGAAGAGACAATTTGTCTATGGGAGAAGAAATAGAGCTTCCTATTTCTGCACCTAGAATCTAGGACAATTCAGCCACCTGACAATTATGATACAGATATGGCATTTGCCACCTTTATGAATTGGGCACTAAATTAATAGCATAATGTGCAGCTATTTGAGCAACACAACTGCTCTCATTCAGTTTAAATAGTTGACCAGCTATGAATATAGCACAGGTGAACTATGCTTTAGTTGAAACATGTTGCCGCCATCAAGATGACAGCTGCTACATCTATAGGTGCTTTTTGATAGTATATATGGCTGAATAATTAGATCCAACAAGTCAAAACCTTAGGTCCTAAAATACACCACTGTGAGAATATCATGTAGTGATAAAAGCTAAAAAAAAAACTGCTTCCAGACAAAAGCACCTAGAGATTGATAAAACAAACCCTGACCTTGGTGAGACACATTTTATGGATTATTTTATTGGCAATTTTAAATATTTGTAGAAAGATTACTGATTTAATACCAACAACACATTAATTGTTTTCTTCATTCTAGTTAAAAGATGTCACGCTTTCTCACTGGCCGCACAAGTCTGAGAAAACCTACAGATTCAGGAAAGGAATGCGGTCTCGGGAACCAACCAAAACTGGTAAACGAGAGGACTTGTCATACGACACGATAGATTTTTCTTAGAAGGAATTTTTTTTCTCGTTGCACGCTTGAATACAGAAGGTCGTACTTTAACCAGCACAAAGCTTTGAAATGCCGTTTTCAATGTAACATTGAAGAAATAAACCATACGCTATATGTAGGATGTAATGCAATACGCCTCAAAATGGCCAATATGAAAGGCAATGATCTGAAAAGAAATAATTCGCCATAAATGGCTCTTAAAAGTTGCAAAATTTTTTCTGCAACCTCAAATTGTGCAAATCTTTTGCAACTGTTGATGTTTGCATTCATGTTTCTCCCAGCTCCGGGAAAATGGGCAGAGATGAGGTGGGACGGGGGCATCATGAGGGTGTAACGCCATAACTTGTCTTATAAGACAATCTGTGGTGGGTCTTAATGGCATGACTTGAGTAAGCATTGTGGCGCGGCGCATGGAGGCGTACCCCACTTGTCAGACGCACCTGATTCATTTAGAGGCTTCAACCTCTTAATCTTTAATTAGTCGCGTGGGTGGACACCAATCGAGTTCGTCATATTCCGTAAGTATGTAAGGTAGGTAACCATCCGTTTCAGTAGCTTCCTAACTCAGTGCCCCCCCTCCTCAGTGCATCTACTACACGTTCCACAGTGAAGTGTATAGAGTAATGTAAGGATTTTGGCACGATTAATTGAAGGTTAATGAATTGGGAGCGTCTGGCTCCGGCCTTCCCCATCATCAGGACCAGCTTTGATGAATCTGGGCCTACATTTTCATGAAGTAGCCATGTCTACCTTTCTTACTACCTATGGTATAGTAATACCTTGCACATTAGGAAAAAGCATGAACACTAATCCTTTACAAAATTATATTTAATGAAAATCTGAATAATTTATATTAGTGTTATACAGTATCTTCCATTTTTAGGAGAGGTAGTAGTCACACCTGGACCCTGAAATTGGAGGAGGTCCAGAGTCCCCACTGACATGTAAGAATGCAGTAGATTTATAAATGGGAGATGGGAACATCAAGTAATGCCGCAGTCTAATGCCTGCCGGTAGATACTGTGAGAAAACGTATTCATCTTTTCTTTTCCTGTTTCAGCTGCCCCAAATATACATGATTTGTCTGTATGCAGTTCTCTAGTATTTTACGCAAACTAGCTTCAAACAGGACATAAAGTGTCCATTTACCATACATTTAAATTGGCTTTCTCTCCCAAATGTAACACCCCATAAATTCTCAGCTCAACCAAGTAATCATGTGTTCTCAGTGGAAGAGGGGAATAGACACCAGAAATCAAAAAGATTGACCACTGAAATTGCAATGTGCGATCTTTCTTTTCACCAAAGTTCTTTGTTAAGGGAAAAGAAGAAGAGGAGTCAGTACTCCATCTTGATGAAAAATCAAGATGGTAAAGGGCCCCTGTGACAGTAGGTAGAGAATGTATGGATTAGAAAACTGGTGGAAACTCCTAAAAACCGCATGTAATTCCCCGCTCATGACTGTATCAATACACTTTAGCCAAAGCTAAATACTAGAAAGTTCAAAAACAAAGCAGCTTTGTTTGAAACATAACGTACCAACATTAGACAAAAAAGCAGAGTAAAAAATGCGATAAAAACGTGTCTAAAAAAACGCACTCAAAAACATAATGAAAAAAACGCAAGTAACCTAATTTACTTAATAGGTGCAAAAATGGTGCAGAAAATCTGCAATACCAAAAACTCACCGTATCACTATCTACCATCTTTGCTTTGTTTTGCTCCAGCCTGTGTGCTGGAAGGACACTATTTTCTTTAAGGGAGTTAATACTGCAGAGTGCCCTTTTTCAGGACACTCACCTATAGGCTGAAGTAATGATTAATTTCCCCTGTGGCGGTGCTACGGGGAATTGAACACTTGTAGCGAGGTTTCCCCACAGATTACTGCTGATTGCTGCGGGTCTTAGCAGCAGAACACTCTGATCATCTTATTGTCTGGGGATCTTTTTAACAAAAAAGGAATTGTCCAACGTAGACAGCTCTTAACCTATATGGTAGGAAGAATATGATCATTTGGAACCTTCTGCATTCCATTTACAGAATATATTTTATATTTGTTTTTTTTTTAATTATTTTATGTACACATAATGTATATTGTGACATTCAAATTTTTCTGTAGTAATGATATTATATAGTATTACTAAAAAAAAAGCCATCCTATTCCTCTTCAAAATCTCAGCCTTTCATTATAAATACATCACGCCGATGCTACGATGGTGCATTAGCAATGTATCCTTATAGAAGCCTGTGCGCTGCCTGCAAATTCACTCTTCAAAGACAACTGTCCCATGCTCATTTTTAATTTACACAGAAACAAACATTTGTTTCTCAGACAAACCCAATTTTGAGCAGGTAACACAATATCCAGTGACAAAGAGAAAGAGAGAAGACTCATTAATGAAACATTTTCTCCTTGGTGCTGCGTTACCATTGTGCATAAATAACATGGAAAGAAGGTTTAATGTGCTGTCTCTTGGTCATGGCTACAATACCGATGTAGAGGAAAGTGTTATACATAGTCATATATCCACCCAAAGCCTGGCCTCTAGGCTCGGAAAAACAATCTCGCAGTCAGTACCTATGTTATTTTATGGGGCTGTGCATATGTCCGAATTTAATCCTGAGACCACGCGAGGAAAAAAATCACAGCATGCACTATTTGCTTCTGAGAATTGGATGATGCTCGCCCATTCAACTCTATGGGTCCGTGGAAAAAATCTAACTGCACTCAGATGGCATCCAAGTGCAGTCCGATTTTCATGGACTGACATAATGGACAAGGTGGAGAACCTTTTTGTTTTTTTTCTCCCCATCTCAAAGAAAATTGGATCCCACTCTGATCAAAGTCTGATTAGCGTAATCGGACCTATTTTCTCGGGATGTAAAGAAAACGGTTGTCTGCACCTGTCCTTGAAGTAATAAATAAATCTACACATCCCCACTGCCTCTCTTAAACTGCTGACAGCCTGCAGCAGGGATGTTGATAAAGTTGTCAGAAGACCATTAAGCCCAATGATTGGCTGCAGTGGTCACTTATGCTGTAGTTGTGTTGTCACTGCTGCAGCCTGTCAACAAAGATAAGATCCAGAGGCGGAGAGGTAGAGCTTGACTTAGGATGAGGGTGTTTAGTTTAGTTAAAGGGAACCTGTCACCAGGGAGCCGTGTGTAGGGGAATACCCGGAGCCGGGTATCTGTGTAATGCTGGGGGTTGTAGTCTCCGTGGCGGCGACCCGGTCCCGTGGCTCAGGGCGGTCAAACCAGTGGCGGATCTGTTTCTTTGGGTTTTAACGTTTAAATATCCGACTATGCCACCCGTGGATTGCGGTCACTGAGAACCGCCGCTGCGGGCAGACCGCTGAGGTTGATGTTGTGTGCGCAGCAAGGGGTAGTATAACTCCCCACGGGAGGAGTATAGCCTCAGGGCAGTGAGTGCAGAGGATGGGGGTGATGGTGCGCGGGAGCAGCAGTAATGGCTCAGAGTCCAGTGATGCAGTCCAGGGTCTTTACTCACAGTTTTACACACCAAGCCACTTCTGCAGATGATGGCTGCCCACGTCGTGCTGTGCTCACCAGGTGAGGGGCTCGGCCAACTCCCAGGCACCTTTGGAATACTTTTCAGGACCCCCTTCGTGTATCCTTTCTCTGGCCTGTTGCACCCCACAAGTGACCACGTTTCTGTCCTGCTGCCTCGGGCCTTGGCGGGCAAACGTATGTTCCGTTTCCCTGGGTCCTATGTGGTGCCTTCCTAACGGGTGTACAGTCATGGCCAAAAGTTTTGAGAATGACACCAAAATTATATTTTCACATGATCTGCTGGCCTCTGGTTTTTATTAGTGTTTGTCTGATGTTTATATCACATGCAGAAATATAATTGCAATCATATTATGAGTACCAATAGGTTATATTGACAGTTAGAATGAGTTAATGCAGCAAGTCAATGTTTGCAGTGTTGCCCCTTCTTCTTCAAGACCTCTGTAATTCTCCCTGGCATGCTCTCAATCAACTTTTGGACCAAATCCTGACTGATAGCAGTCCATTCTTGCATAATCAATGCTTGCATTTTGCCAGAATTTGTTGGTTTTTGTTTGTCCACCCGTCTCTTGATGATTGACCACAAGTTCTCAATGGGATTAAGATCTGGGGAGTTTCCAGGCCATGGACCCAAAATCTCTGTTTTGTTCCATGAGCCATTTAGTTATCACCTTTGCTTTATGGCAAGGTGCTCCATCATGCTGGAAAAGGCATTGTTGGGCGCCAAACTGCTCTTGGATGGTTGGGAGAAGTTGCTCTTGGAGGACATTCTGGTACCATTCTTTATTCATGGCTGTGTTTTTAGGCAAGACTGTGAGTGAGCCGATTCCTTTGGCGGTGAAGCAACCCCACACATGAATGGTTTCAGGATGCTTTACAGTTGGCATGAGACAAGACTGGTGGTAGCGCTCACCTCTTCTTCTCCGAATAAGCTGTTTTCCAGATGTCCCAAACAATCGAAAAGGGGATTCATCAGAGAAAATGACTTTGCCCCAGTCCTCAGCAGTCCACTCCCCGTACCTTTTGCAGAATATCAGTCGGTCCCTGATGTTTTTTCTGGAGAGCAGTGGCTTCTTTGCTGCCCTCCTTGAAACCAGCCCTTGCTCAAAGAGTCTCCCCCTCACAGTGCGTGCAGAAGCACTCACACCAGCCTGCTGCCATTCCTGATCAAGCTCGGCACTGCTGGTAGTCCGATCCCGCAGCTGAAACAGTTTTAAGATACGGTCCTGGCGCTTGCTGGTCTTTCTTGGGTGCCCTGGAGCCTTTTTGACAACAATGGAAGCTCTCTCCTTGAAGTTCTTGATGATGAGATAGATTGTTGACTGAGGTGCAATCTTTGTAGCTGCGATACTCTTCCCTGTTAGGCCATTTTTGTGCAGTGCAATGATGGCTGCACGTGTTTCTTTAGAGATAACCATGGTTAACTGAAGAGAAACAATGATACCAAGAACCAGCCTCCTTTGAAAGTGTCCAGTGATGTCATTCTTACTTAATCATGACTGATTGATCGCCAGCCCTGTCCTCATCAACACCCACACCTGTGTTAATGGATCAATCACTAAAACGATGTTAGCTGCTCCTTTTAAGGCAGGACTGCAATGATGTTGAAATGTGTTTTGGGGGTTAAAGTTCATTTTCTGGGCAAATATTGACTTTGCATGTACAGTAATTGCTGTTAAGCTGATCACTCTTTGACATTCAGGAGTATATGCAAATTGTCATTACAAAAAATGAAGCAGTAAACTTTGGAAAAGTTACTATTTGTCTCATTCTCAATACTTTTGGCCATGACTGTAGTAAGGGGCCGTGCATGTACAATTCCACGGCCTCCGGTTACTAGCTGAGGGTAATTGCTCTCCTCCACTAGATGAGGGATCCGGTTCCTTTTCTTGGCCTGACCCCCCTACTCTGGTAGCCGCGGGCGTGCGGTGGCGGCTGGCCGGTCCGCACCCCTGGGGTCCCTTCAATCTTCTCTTAGAGCTTCTTCCATTCTTCTCCCTTCCTTCCTTCTCCTCCAGGCCCAGGCCTTAAGACTTGGCCTGCCTGCGGAGCAGAGCCCATGCAGAGCCTCTGCTCCCACTTTCTACTTATTTCTTTATTCTTCTACCTACTCTTCTCTGCCCTGACTCTAAGATGGTGCCCACCATATATACTCCTCTATACAGCGCACCCTGGATCTACTCTCCCCACCCACACACTACAGGGTTCCCCCTTTCTAGGTGTTCCCTCCCCCCACTCCAGCCAGGGACAGGGACAGTTGTGCTCACACCCGGAAGCATTGTCGCCCTGTCCCCCGGAAATGTGGTGTAGTGCATGTGGGTGTTAGGGTCCTGAGCCACACTCCATCCTTACCTGGAAGTGAGATATCACACCTCTGGGTGAGATGCAATACCTCTGTAGCAACCGAACCCTCGGGGCACCACATATACATGCCCCCAATCCTGCCTGCAAGATAAGAAAAATAACTTATAATACTCACCTATAAGGCGGTCCAGTCCGAGGGGTGTCGCTGGTCTTGGTCCGGTGCCTCCCTTCTTCTTGTGATGCCGTCCTCCTTCTTGCTTTGTGTGGATGTCTTGTCCTACGTCATCCACGCAGTCTCCCTGGCATCACGCTCCTGCACAGACGTACTTCTCTGACCTGTCGAGGGAAGAGTCAGGGACGGCTCCAGGTTTTTGTGGGCCCCGGGTGAAAGAGTCTTAGTGGGCCCCTTTACCACATACCATGATTCATGATGCACAGATACCGCAAAGAAATATATATATAGTACAATGCCGAAGATTTCACATCTTACATTACATGAGCGATATATATTGTAAATTCTACAAAAGCTCAGAAACCGGCGAATCCTCGCAGCGCACAGTGCAGACCGGACAGTATAGTCCTCCATACGGTATTATGGGCACCACATAGTCCTCCATACAGTATTATGTCACGGGTGTATGAGAGGTGACAGACAGTCGCCCTGCAGTTGGTTGCAGGAGATCTCCATGTTTGGCATTACAGACATCTTCTTAGATGAGAGGTTGCCTCTAGGACCTAGCGGCTACCTTCCTCTGGTAATTAGCTCCCTGGCCTGGGAGTATATATACCTGGTGTGTCTGAGAGGGAGGTGCCGGCTATATTCATTTCTACTTGTGAAGGCTTTAGCAAGAGCAGTACTTAGTCCTCTGGAGTTTGAGGCTGTTAACTATTGCTGTGCGGAAAGCCACCGGCTTCCCACACGGCAATAGATTTCAACTGAATCAGCAGAATCCTGCCGATGGGGTCTGGTGAGCAGAAGCAGAAAGAGGGGGGTCCGGCCTGGACTGCCCCATACACTAGTAAGGGCAGTAATGCTCTGATGGCGGCCCTGCCCAAACTAATGCCGTCTATGTAAAGGCGCTTTATGCTGATTACATCCATACCATTATTAAAGGAATCTTGATTTATGCCTTGGAAAAATGCATTGTTGGATGAACAAAATGGGTGCTGGTGCTGCCTCTCTTGGTTATACCCCACCCACTTTTCTGCCTCTCTTCCCAGCACCCTGCCCGCCACCTGCCACTCCTGTCAGTGATTAACAGGTGGCTCTTCATTCAGAGACCTGCCTCTGCCACCCCAGATCTACTGCAAGTGCTGTCATTCTCTGGGGTAGTACATGTACCATAAAGTCCTGATGAAGAAGACTGTGCATGTCTGGCATGATCTGCAAACTATGCAAATTGAGCCAGGGACTGACAATCTTCTTCATCAGGACATTATTGTTCATACACCATCAAGGGGAATGGCAGTGCTAGATCTCGAATGGGAGAGACAGGTCAGTAAAAAAAAATTGACTGGTCAATCACTGACAGGTGACTGACTGTGAGCAGGGAATAGGCAAGAGAAGCAGCAGAGCGGTCGGTGTAGCGCCCCCTGCACCTGCAGCTCATTCATAACAATTCAGCAATAAATCTCTCCAACACGTAAACCCTGATTTCTGATTTCCAAAATAAAGATATGGATATAATAAGTATTACAGCACCTTTACATAGATGGTGTTAGTTTGGTGTGTAAAAACCTGCTGACCCTTTAACAGACCTGTGGGACAGCAAGTTGGGCAAAAAGGAGCCACCTAGTGTCCAGCACTTTGGAGATTTCTTTTGGGGGTAACACAACATTATTTTAGATAGAATGATTTGCAAATGATCTATTTCTCACATTGTCAAATGATCTTAAGTTGTCTCAAAGATCAGTGACTGTTCATCAGGATTAAAAGGGTTGTTCAGTCTAAAATGAAAAGTCTGAAGTCACTCAGTGCGACGGCAGACTTATGAATCCCCCCAACCCGCGCACTGTGAGCTGCGAGGATTCGCCAGTTGCTGATACGGTAACTCTGGCGATCTATGCCTTTTATATACTCTGGGCCAGAGCCCATTTAGCAGGGCACGACCTCGCTCCATCCACTTGCATTGACACACAGTGCTTGCGCGGGAGGATTAATAAGACTGCAGTCACACAGAGTGCAGTCACTGTAGACTTATCAATTTAGACCGGTCAACCCCTTTAAATATGTTACCTCTGAGTTTAAACCAATCATGTCAGAGAAAGCTAGTGACAATATAATACATCTCACAAAACACAAATTCCAGCAGCACCCAATTTTTTTGAAACTGGACATTTCCTCTCCTTGTAAATCTGGAGTTAAGATCCCCTACTCCAAACTACTAATTTTGCTATTTGTGGAAGTATTAAGTGAAACTAATTGGGGGCAATTCATCAAAGCTTTTTTCTAGATTTCTTGTGAAAAAAGTCACATTTTCTAGTGTTTTCACCCATTCTCTCCCTAGCTCCAACAAAGTGGTGGGACAAGGGCGTGAGGAGGCATGGTGACCCCTGTTCGTCAAATTAATGAGTGGCGGCATTCGCTATGTGGCGCCCCTGAGGGTTCAGTCGCCACAGGGGTACTGCACCTCAGCTTGAGATGTGGTATCTCCTCTTCCAGGTAAGGATGGAGCATTTCTCGGGACCCCACTTCACCACCTAACACTACACCACTCCTGTCCTGTAGGTGGCCTAAATGCACCAGGGTGCTGCCCCGTCCCAGGATAGAGGAGATGGGGGGAACCAAAGATAGGGGGAACCATGTAGTGGGTGAGGGTGGAGGACACACTTTTAGGAAACACTTATTGATTCATATTTAATCTACGGCCATCTTAAGTTCAAGGTCTTTGAGGGTCTTCTGTTAGGGTCCAGCAAGAGGCTGTAGCTGGCGGAAGGTTCGCGGTCCTCGTACTCTGGCCTTGAGATGAGGAGCGGGTCAGAGTTAACCACTGTCTCTACCCGGTCAAGGTCCTGACCTAAGAAGGCCTTGGAGGGGAGCACAGGAGATAGGCTCCACAGGCAAAAGGATCCCAGGGGGATACGGACGGAGCAGAGTCGCCACCTGTATTCCTTATTCTAGCCTAGTCAGAGGGATTCCTGCTGCAAGAGGGGTAACGGCCCCCGATATCTGACTTTGTTACTTCACGTCTCAGTCAGAAAATCCCGGAGGCTTAGTGGATCCCAGGGGGATACGGACGGAGCCGAGTCTCCACCTGTATCTCTCAAACTGCGTTCATCCAGTGGGACCCGGCCTTACACCATGTTCGAACCACACACAGTCAGGAGAAGATTTAGTGGAAGAACTTACCAAGGAGAGGAACACACACCAGAGGGGTCTCGACAGGTGCTCCTGATCTACTTGGGAAGTGCTGTACCCCCTTCCCGGTGGCCGCAGTACGCCGTGTGTAGCAGAGAGAAGCTTTGCGGCTGAAAGTTCATCTAAAGTGAGTAAAGACCCGGATGACTTCGCACACCGCCTCAGCCTGTTATTCCCTGCGTGACACTGCACCCACCATTCCTTCTCACACTGCCCTGAGGCCTGGTCCGCCTGTGGGGAGCCGTCCCATCTTAGCTGCCCATAACACCAGCCTCAGTAGACTGTTGCAGCGCTGGTGTCCATCACCGGAAACCACAGGTGGCGTAGTCGAAATACCACTCATCCTAAAAGAAGCCCATTATTTTTCAAGTGACAGCCCTGGGCACGGAACGGGTCCAGGCCACGACTGCATCCCCGCGACCCCTACACTGACCCGGCTCCGAGTATCCCCCACTGCTCAGGGAGGGCGTCACAGAACTTGGACAAGTCGGCAAGATAGCGTGCCCGAAGCAACGGAAAAAGATAATCCCCATTGCCGACGGGTACTGTGCGCCTTTTCACAAAAAGACTGTCGTTACACACTTAAAGTGGCGCCGCCCAAGAAGAACGGACGCCATTATGTGCAAAAACAACAGCAACCAAAGTCCTCCCATCATGAGCCTGGCTCCCCAATGGCGCCAAAAGTGCAGACCGCCCCCTTCAGCAGAGACAGTCCACATAGTAGTGTCTGTCAAGACGGATGGGACATCCCAAGGAGTGCCCATCAGCCAGCCACCCTGGAGCCACCCCAAAAGAAGGAGGAGAAAGAGACCGCACCCAGCAGCAAAGATGGAAGCAGCAAAGGAGATGTCCTCTGTCGCTGGCCCACCTGCTGCTACCTCCCTCACTATAGAGGGAATTTACCTGACCGCGGAGGAGGCCGAGTTCCTCCCTGGTGAAATGCAGGACCTGACCCAGAGGGTCGAAGAGGCCCAGAGACTGGCCACCGCAGAGTGGAGAGAAGAGGTGTTGCGGAAGATCAGGGCCTGCTGCCAGAGCTCATCGTGCCTGACCTGTGAGACTCCATCCCAAGCGGAGGAAGCCCAGGAGGCCCCATGCAGCCCAAGTGCGGGTAAGACTGAAACCCTTATCCCAGGCGCGGGACGCACCGAAGCCCTCCTAAATATCCTGCCGGCACCCCTATCCCCTGGCGCCATCATATGGGAGCAGCACCTGGCTCAAGAGGCCGAGGCCCAAGCCACCGCCACTACCGGAGATCTGCTATGCTCCCGACTCCCGTGCCGGAACCGCCTGCGCTTACTTGGGTGAACAACTGCCCCAACCCGGACTGGTCCGTACCAACAGAGGGCCCGCAGCAGCCCCTGTTACAGCCGCAACCGGCACCCCCGGTCACCTGCCCGGCGGCCGAAGAGTTTGCCTGGGACAAGCGGGGGGGCGATCTGATAGGCTTCCCCCGGGAGGCCAAGGCCGAAGCGCGTAGGCGGGAGGATACTTGCAAAAAAGAGCTCCTCCAGTTCGAGAAGGAGCGGCGTGACAGGAGGGTCCGCTGTGAGCGTCTGGAGGTGCGTGCCAAGGCTGCCAAAATGCAGGCCCGTCAGGCGGAGGCTACCTGTCCAGGCCCCCTGGAAGAAGGCGTTATTGTGCGCTTCCACCAGGTGGCAGGATGGGGCTTCATCCGCAGCCCACAGTTCGACCGAGACGTGTTCGTCAACCGGCGGGATGTCGAGCCGCGACTGGAGCAGGGCCACCCTGGCCGGAACCTCTACCCGGGCGATTTGGTGTCCTACACCCGCCATCATGGGGAGCGTGGGTGGTATGCCCTGAACATCCACAGGGTATTTAAGGAGGGTACTCCCACCCACCTACCTGCAGAGGACCGGTCAGGCTCCGTCGGGAAAGATGAGCCATTTCCCCGGTGGGGATACCACTTTTGAGCAGCCCCGGGAGATGCGTCTCCCCTTTGTGTGAACAGTTATTTGTTTTCAAGTTTTGCTTCACCCGGATTGAGTTGAGAGAGACATTTGACCCTGCGGATGCTAAGCAGTAGACAGCCTAACTTTGTATATAGTTTGCACCTATTTAGGTGCTCCCTATTGGTTTTATGCGAAACCACTTCTACCTCAGACCTCATAAGCAAAACCTGTCTGGAGTGGCTCTACTGGAGGTCCGACTCGGGATCTCCATGCCCTGCAGCCACCCC
The DNA here is from genome assembly GCF_046119375.1 of Phyllobates terribilis. Lineage (NCBI taxonomy): Eukaryota > Metazoa > Chordata > Amphibia > Anura > Dendrobatidae > Phyllobates > Phyllobates terribilis. The sequence goes on along the minus strand of NW_027362761.1, from coordinate 1,119,491,981 downwards.
AGGGCCTACGTTGAGGGTTTGGGACAGGTCCCTCATGCTGCTGAACTGACACTTTCTAACGTATTTTCTACAGCACTGTCTACATGCATAATGTCTCTTTGATGTTTTCTATATTTATACTATATATATATATATCATGCAACGTTAAAAGTGTCCTAGCCTCCCATAAAGGGAAGATTGTTTCATGTTTACAAAAACTTTTAAAATTTGAATGTCTGTACCAACTCTTTACTCTATTGCAGCCCATGGACGTGCTGTGTTTCACCGGGGGTGAATGTGGCGCCCCTGAGGGTTCAGTCGCCACAGGGGTACTGCACCTCAGCTTGAGGTGTGGTATCTCCTCTTCCAGGTAAGGATGGAGCATTTCCCGGGACCCCACTCCACCACTCAACACTACACCACTCCTGTCCTGTAGGGGGCCTAAATGCACCAGGGTGCTGCCCCGTCCCGGGATAGAGGAGATGGGGGGAACCAAAGATAGGGGGAACCATGTAGTGGGTGAGGGTGGAGGACACACTTTTAGGAAACACTTATTGATTCATATTTAATCTACGGCCATCTTAAGTTCAAGGTCTTTGATTGAGGGTCTTCTGTCAGGATCCAGCAAGAGGCTGTAGCTGGCGGAAGGTTCGCGGTCCTCGTACTCTGGCTTTTAGACGAGGAGCGGGTCAGAGTTAACCACTGTCTCTACCTGGTCAAGGTCCTGACCTAAGAAGGCCTTGGAGGGGAGCACAGGAGATAGGCTCCACAGGCAAAAGGATCCCAGGGGGATACGGACGGAGTGGAGTTGCCACCTATATTCCTTATTCTGGCCTAGTCAGAGGGATTCCTGCTGCAAGAGGGGTAACCGGCCCCTGATATCTGACTTTGTTACTTCACGTCTCAGTCAGAAAAGCCCGGAGGCTTAGTGGATCCCAGGGGGATACGGACGGAGCGGAGTCGCCACCTGTATCTCTCACACTGCGTTCATCCAGTGGGATCTGGCCTTACACCACGTTCAAACCACACACAGTCAGGAGAAGATTTAGTGGAAGAACTTACCAAGGAGAGGAACACACACCAGAGGGGTCTCGACAGGTGCTCCTGATCTACTTGGGAAGTGCTGTACCCCCTTCCCGGTGGCCGCAGTACGCCGTGTGTAGCAGAGAGAAGCTTTGCGGCTGAAAGTTCATCTAAAGTGAGTAAAGACTCGGATGACTTCAAACACCGCCTCAGCCTGTTATTCCCTGCGCGGCACTGCACCCACCATTCCTTCTCACACTGCCCTGAGGCCTGGTCCGCCTGTGGGGAGCCGTCCCATCTTAGCTGCCCATAACACCAGCCTCAGTGGACTGTTGCAGCGCTGGTGTCCATCACCGGAAACCACAGGTGGCATAGTCAAAATACCACTCATCTTAAAAGAAGCCCATTATTTTTCAAGTGATAGCCCTGGGCACGAAACGGGTCCAGGCCACGACTGCATCCCCGCGACCCCTACACTGACCCGGCTCCGAGTATTCCCCACCGCTCAGGGAGGACGTCACAGCTACATTTCTACATTGTTGAGGGAGGGGCACAGAAACAACTAAATAACCAGTCAAAATCATTTTTACATGTGTATTTGAGGGTTTCAACTCTATATTTGCTTTTCAAGTACCTAGATGGTGTATAACTGTGATATAAATTATGATACAAATATCACAATATAAAATACAGAAAAACATTGTGATACAAATAATCTTACAGTGGATATATAGTAGTGAGTTTTAATGGAGCTGCTTAGAAGAGTCACTACATACAGTACATTAGTATATATGAGCAAAACTAATCAGAAGAATAAATCAGCCAGAGCTGTATATGATCTCAGAGAAAATTCACTCTAGGGTATGGATTAAGCCTCAAATGCTGGATGGTACCATACAATACATTGCCCTTCATACATGTGCAAAATGAATCATTGACTTGTAACGTAATTACATTTTTCTAGCAAGCCATGATATAGTTTATTATGCTACCTTAGTATATTGTGTATTAAATGGATTCTATTAAACAAATTGAAATGTGGCCAGGAAGCTGTGGATACTTAAAAGGGAGCTTGCAGATATCTGTAAATCACGCTTAATAAGTTTATACAGTATGTAGTTATCCAATTGCTCGTTGTCAGTGAATGACAACTAACCGGTCAGCATCCACAGATTGAAGACCCATATCGCCCAATCATCGCCTTTAATGTGGAATGGTCCAAAATGGGGATTTGTTGGAGGATTTGTGGGTGGATACAGACGAAGCTTAAAATGTCAAGTAAATGGGAATTGTTGCAGAGTAATAATACTTTTGGGGAAAATTACCAATGTTGTGCATTTAGTTTTCTTCTCAGTAAAGCTCCTCTGGGCTCTTTTTTTTATTGATTTATTGTATGCCTGAACCTCTCTTACAGGATAACCCCTAGACATGAATTTTTCACACATCTTCTCCAATCTTGAATCTATTCGTTCGTCACTAGAAACAACTCATCTCACCCTAAGACCTTACCAATACAAAAAGAGCTGGAGCCAAACATCCCAAGATATAGAAAAGAAGTGTCAAAATTATTCCATTAAAAATATCATTTTTATTATTAAATCGACATTAAAACCTTCATTCAGTAGAAAAAGTGGTACACACAGAAGTTGTACGGTGACAACACAAGAGAATTGTATGACAATTACAGGCGAAACATGAATACATCAATAGTACATAAATAATTGGGTAGCATGTGAAGGGATATAATAATTACTAAGTAGTCACTGATTAAAGTATCTCCCCAAAAGTAAAGTGTTCAGAACAATGTCCTGCAATTTCTATAGTCCGTATTCCATGGCGTAGTATACATAGTATGGTACCAATATTGTCCCATCCTAAACCATAAACGAGCATTGGCGCGTCAGGAATGTAGGTGGATAGTGAAATTGGGAACCATGACTCCCAATGGTTTAAATGAAAAGCTAAGTTTTTCTCCGTTCTTATAAGACCTATATATATTCCTCTGGCATATCTGTCCTCAGACAGAATATTTTCATTCTGTAGGGGAAAAAAACTGTGGATTTTAACTTTTTATTTGAATATAACTGTGTCTTTTTGGTTTTATTTTCAGTAGTCTGTCTTTACCCCGATGAATATTGCATATTATTGGGCTTAGATGGCCACCTTCTTCGCCATGAATATCTTATATAACCAACATCTACAAATGGCAGTTCCAGAAATGACCATATTTTCATCTGGTCATCATTGTATGGAAACATACAGTACAGACCAAAAGTTTGGACACACCTTCTCATTTAAAGATTTTTCTGTATTTTCATGACTATGAAAATTGTACATTCACACTGAAGGCATCAAAACTATGAATTAACACATGTGGAATTATATAGTTAACAAAAAAGTGTGAAACAACTGAAAATATGTCTTATATTCTAGGTTCTTCAAAGTAGCCACCTTTTGCTTTGATGACTGCTTTGCACACTCTTGGCATTCTCTTGTTGAGCTTCAAGAGGTAGTCACCGGAAATGGTTTTCACTTCACAGGTGTGCCCTGTCAGGTTTAATAAGTGGGATTTATTGCCTTATAAATGGGGTTGGGACCATCAGTTGTGTTGTGCAGAAGTCTGGTGGATACACAGCTGATAGTCCTACTGAATAGACGGTTAGCTGCTTTTTTCTTGCCATAATACAAATTCTAAGTAAAGAAAAACGAGTGGCCATCATTACCTTAAGAAATGAAGGTCAGTCAGTCCGAAAAATTGGGAAAACTTTGAAAGTGTCCCCAAGTGCAGTTGCAAAAACCATCAAGCGCTACAAAGAAACTGGCTCACATGAGGACCGCCCCAGGAAAGGAAGACCAAGAGTGACCTCTGCTTCTGAGGATAAGTTTATCCAAGTCACCAGCCTCAGAAATCTCAGGTTAATAGCAGCTCAGATTAGAGACCAGGTCAATGCCACACAGAGTTCTAGGAGCAGACACATCTCTACAACAACTGTTAAGAGGAGACTTTGTGCAGCAGGTCTTCGTGGTAAAATAGCTGCTAGGAAACCACTGCTAAGGACAGGCAACAAGCAGAAGAGACTTGTTTGGGCTAAAGAACACAAGGAATGGACATTAGACCAGTGGAAATCTGTGCTTTGGTCTAATGAGTCCAAATTTGAGATCTTTGGTTCCAACCACCGTGTCTTTGTGCGACGCAGAAAAGGTGAACGGATGGACTCTACATGCCTGGTTCCCACCGTGAAGCATGGAGGAGGAGGTGTGATGGTTTGGGGGTGCTTTGCTGGTGACACTGTTGGGGATTTATTCAAAATTGAAGGCATACTGAACCAGCATGGCTACCACAGCATCTTGCAGCGGCATGCTATTCCATCCGGTTTGCGTTTAGTTGGACCATCATTTATTTTTCAACAGGACAATGACCCCAAACACACCTCCAGGCTGTGTAAGGGCTATTTGACCAAGAAGGAGAGTGATGGGGTGCTACGCCAGATGACCTGGCCTCCACAGTCACCAGACCTGAACCCAATCGAGATGGTTTGGGGTGAGCTGGACTGCAGAGTGAAGGCAAAAGGGCCAACAAGTGCTAAGCATCTCTGGGAACTCCTTCAAGATTGTTGGAAGACCATTTCCGGTGACTACCTCTTGAAGCTCATCAAGAGAATGCCAAGAGTGTGCAAAGCAGTCATCAAAGCAAAAGGTGGCTACTTTGAAGAACCTAGAATATAAGACATATTTTCAGTTGTTTCACACTTTTTTGTTAACTATATAATTCCACATGTGTTAATTCATAGTTTTGATGCCTTCAGTGTGAATGTACAATTTCCATACTCATGAAAATACAGAAAAATCTTTAAATGAGAAGGTGTGTCCAAACTTTTGGTCTGTACTGTATATGTTATTAATCTTGTGTTAATTTATACACATTTGGTATTTGTATGGGGTTAATATTTTGGATACCTGTATTTGCATATACTGGGTTCATATATTTATTTATATATGCTGAATGTTCGTTGACTGATGAAAATCCTTTTTCATGAATAGAAGATGGGACTGGTAGTATATATTTGCCCTTTGAAAATGTATAGCACAGGAGATAAATTTGATTATTCTATCTCAATGGTACCACTTTTTAGCGGTGTATGCGTTACACTTACCCATTTGCAGATCCGTTGGGTGCGCATGTGTGGGCGGATTGCCTGTGATCCCCGCCGCCTCGGGCATCTGAATGAAGCCGTGCGTTCCATATGACTTCACAGGAAGCATTTCTTCCTGGAACGCACGGCGGTCAAAGATACGCCGGAGGTGACTGGTGTACCACTTGTTACCCAGCCCACATGCGCCCATTGGATGCGGCGCTGCTCATCATTAGCCACACCTGGATTTAAACATGAGGGTATATATACTGACTGACACAGTTGACATCTAGGTCCCTTGATGAAGCAAGGTATGCGAAATGCGCATCGGGGCAGTCTGACATTCAGGACAAATTTACTTTTCTATGGGTAAGCATGTTTTTATCTTAGGGCAGGTTCGGTTTCTACTGTTCCACTGATGGTTTATTACTATCAGTTGGTTTATACATATGCACTTGCCACTTTAGTTTAGGATGGGACAATATTGGTACCACACTATGTACACTACGTGATGGAACAGGGACTATAGAAATTGCAGGACATTGTTCTGAACACTTTACTTTTGGGGAGATACTTTAATCAGTGACTACTAGTGTTGAGCCACCCCCGTAGTGTTCGAGTTCGGTTCGGTTCGTCGAACACCCGTGTGTTCGCCGAACAGTTCGTCGAACTGTTCGTCGAACACCTTCGAACACCGTTAAAACCAATGGCAGGCAAACAAAAACACATAGAAACACATAGAAAACACCTTCAAAGGTGTCCAAAAGCTGACAAACTGCTCAGAAGACACAACTAACACATGGAAAAGTGACAAGTACATATAGTCATGCGAAAAGAAAAGAGGTGGAGGAGTAAAAGGAGGGGGAGACACAGATATAGGCATGTCATGCCCTTCTAAAATCCAAAAAGTGAGAAGCCGAGACGGCCAGTCCGCTCCTGCCCGTGCCACCTCCGTGTCGCCGGGTTTGTGCCAGAGCCGCGGTGAACCATGACGGCCAGCCCCCCTCTCCCAATACTGGTGCGTGTCCGCTGGTGGGTCGAGAGAGCCCCCCTGTGGTGGAGGCAGCTCTAAGCTTTTTAATTTAAATTGTCCCTCTAATTTGAATGAATACACTTTAAATCCATTTACAAGGATCTATTGGAGGGCAAGTCTCATGCCAGCAGCCGCGTAATTCCAGCTCCAGTAGCGTCCACTAAAGCTGCTGCAGTTAAAAAGCTTTTATAAGGATCGAGCTCGGCTGTCCACCGCAAGGCATCCTAGTGCCAGTCCCAGCCCCTATGCCTTGGGGTGCCTCCTGATGCTCTTCACTAAGTATCCCGTGGTCCCGAAGCATTTCCTTTGAAAAAATTAAGTGTCCAAACTACAGGTGGTGTAGCTTGCTTAACAGCCGGGATAATCCGCTGACTAGCAGACACTGCTACTAGGCACAAAGTATTTCCTGGGCTAGATGCAGTTAAAAATTTGTAAGTAGATACTCTCGTTGGATGCTGAGAAAGCATTCCATAGAGTCTCCTGGCACGCCATATATGATTCTCTTAAAAAGCTTGGGGTAGGGGTCTAGGGGACCCTTTTATAGCCAAAATCACGGCCCTGTATCACAATACGTCACCTAGGCTGAAGATAAATGGAACTGTAGCACCGAGGGCTCGGTTGCTACAGACGTATTGCACCTCACCCAGAGGTGTGATATCTCACTCTCAGATAAGGATGGAGTGTGGATCAGGACCCGACACCTGCATGCATTACACCACATTGCCGTGGGGCAGGGCGACCAATATGCCCCTGAGATGGGCACGACAGTCCCTGTCCCTGGCTGGAGTGGGGGGAGGGAACACTGAGGAAGGGGAACCCTGCAGTGCAGGAGCAGGGAGGAAGCAGTTCCTGGGTGCATTGAGAAAGGAGTATAAAAGGTGGGCACCATCTTAGTTCAGTGCAGAGAAGTCTGAGCAGAAGTGGCAGGGAGCAGGGGCTCTGCATGAGCTCTGCTCCGGAGGCGGGCCTAGTAACAGAGGCCCAGGCCTGCAAGAGGGAGAAGGAAGGAAGAGGAGCGGAGAAGGCTCCAGGAACGAGGAATGAAGGGATCCCAGGGGTGCGGACGGGCGAGTCGCCACCGCACGCCCGAATCCACCTGCGTGGAGGGGTCAGGCCAAAGGGGGAGACCAGTCCCCGAACTAGTGGAGGCAGGAAACGACCCTCAGCTAGAAACCGGAGGCTCTGACATTTTATGTGGCGCAGCCCCTTGCTCCACCCGCTAGGAAGGCACCACATAGGGTCAGGGAAACTGGCGCCAAGTTTACCAAGAGGAGGCCCGAGGCAGCCGGACAGAAGTGTTGGTAAGAAAGGCCAGACAAAGGACACACAAAGGGGGTCCTGTGAAGCGCTCCAAAGTTATCTGGGAGTTGTCTGAGCCCCTCACCTGGTGAGCACAGTACGACGTGGGCAGCCGTTACCTGCAGACGTGGTCTGGATAATAAGAACTGTGAGTAAAGGCCCTGAACTGCATCACTGACTCCGTGTCGTTACTGCTGCTGCCCTGCACCATCACCCCCATCCTCCGCATACACTGCCCTGAGGCTATACTCCTCCCGTGGGGAGTTATGCTACGCTCTGCTGCACCCACAACACCAGCCTTAGCGGTCTGCCCTGTAGCGGCGGTTCACTCTGACCGCAATCCACGGGTGGCGTAGTCGGACATTTAAACATCAAAACCACATAAATAGTTCCGCCACTGGTTTGACCGCCCTGAGCCACGGAACCGGATCGCCGCCACGAAGACTACAACCACCAGCATCCACCAAAAAGGGTCCGGCTCCGGGTGTCCCAAAGCCCAGGGGGTGCGTCAGAACATTTTCATCACCTTTCACAATCACCAATGGGACAAGGCAGGGATGTCCTCTGTCCCCTCTCTTATACATCCTAGTGACGGAGCACCTGCTCTCATCAATTCGCCATAACCCCAATATTAGGTGGATTGAGGTGGGAGGCACCGAGTACAAGTGCTCTCTATTTGCTGATGATGTACTAGTATATATCACTCAATCACATATATCCATCCCTGCTGTTATGGCTGAAATAGATCACTTTGTTACATGGTAAAATTTTAAAATCAATGCAGCGAAGTCTGAGGCCCTCGATGTCTCCCTCCCTAAATCCATATAGGATTCCATCCAGTCCAACTTTCCCTTTGCCTGGCCCTCACAGGGTATCAAATACTTAGGAATTCCTATTCATAGAGACCTCTCCCATCTATGTTATCTTAATTTTGGGCCCTTTATTGAACAATTCCATACAGACCACGGTTGGCAAGTTAGAACTGTAAGATTCACTACGTGAACCACTGGTGTTTTGTGGAAAAGCACATGTACACCGCGTTCCAAATTATTATGCAAAAAGTGTTTAGGAGTGATAAGGGAAGAATTTGTTTGTTTGTCAGTTAAACTCATTGATGGTGATGTGTGTCAGGGCTCTTTATATCACTGTAAGCAATTGCAGACACCTGTGCTAATTAGTTTGGCAGGTGTGTCCAATAAAGGCAAGAATACTTAAGAAGGCTCTCTCACATTATTAAGCAGCCTACATTTTCTGCCAAAATGGGAAAGAAAAAGGATGTGTCGGCTGCTGAGAAGCAACAAATTGTGGAGTGTTTAGGTCAAGGCATGACTACAATCAACATTGTGCGATGATCAGGATGAAGTGTCTTGGCAATCAAGAAGTATGTAGCTGATTCACAGTACACACGTGTGCGTGCTGATAAGGGCAAATTGAGGACTCTTTCCTACAGGCAATTACGTCAGGTTGAAAGAGCAGCGGCAAAAAAGCCTTGTCATAGCAGCAGACAAGTTTTTGAAGCTGCTTGTGCCTCCAACGTCCCCCGAACAACAAGATGCAGGGTCCTTCAGAGGTTTGCAGCTGTGCATACGCCATCCTGTCGACCTCCTCTATCCACTTCACACAAGCAGAAACGGCTCCAGTGGGCGAAACATTACATGAAGACTGATTTCAAAACTGTTTTGTTCACGGATGAGTGCCGTGCAGCGCTCGATGGTCCAGATGAATGGAGTGGAGGATGGCTGGTTGATGGACACCCCACGCAAACACGGCTACAGCGCCAACAAGGAGGAGGTGGAGTAATGTTTTGGGCTGGAATCATGGGGAGAGAGATTGTCGGCCCCTTTAGGATCCCTGAAGGCGCTAAAGATGAACTCCATAATGTATGTGGATTTTCTCAAACAGCACTTCCTGCCATGGTTCAAGAAGAAGAACCGTGTATTTCACAGCAAGATCATTTTTCTGCATGATAATGCACCATCTCATGCTGCACATAAAACATCTGCATCTCTGGCTGATATGGGCATAAAAGGGGACAAACTTATGGTGTGACCCCCATGCTCCCCTGACCTCTACCCCATTCAGAACCTTTGGAGCATCATTAAAAGGAGTGTCTATGATGGCGGGAGGCAGTTCACATCTAAGCAACAGCTCTGGGAGGGTATTCTGTCCTCATGCAAAACAATTGAAGCAGAAACCATCCAAAACCTGACAAATTCAATGGACGAGAGAGTTCAGAAGCTCCTTTCGAACAAGGGGTCCTATGTGAAAATGTAACATCACCTAGAATAAAGTTTTGAGTTGAAAACTGTTTGATTTCAGTTTCTAACAACCTGCTAATGCTTATAATTTCAAAAATGACCATTTTTTTGGTCTTTATTAAAATGAAAAGGTTGATCGAAAAGTTTGGGGGATCTAAGAGTGTGGCAACCCAGTAGTCATGATTACTTCGAATTCTGACAATATGAGGGTCATGCTGCAGGTAGTGCAGCAAGAAGGCACTTATGTGTCTTGCGCATCTCGGAGCCCCAAAATTATTTTCCGGGCTAGATGCAGCTAAAAATTATTTTTAATTTTAAATCTGGTGAAGCTTATTATAGATGGCCTAATAGGATCAGTGCTGCACACTGCTACAAAGCCCAAATTATTTTCCAGTCAAGATACAGATAAACATGATTAGTAATTTGAAAGCTTAAAACGGTTGGTAGGGTGATTTTAACCAATCATCAAGCTTTTACTCTCCCCAGGATGACACAGGGGTAGAAAAGTCGTTTCGGATCCATGATTTGTTCATCTTTATGAACGTGAGTCTGTCTACATTATCAGTGGAGAGCCGCGTGCGCTTATCTGTCAGCACACCACCAGCAGCGCTGAACACACGTTCAGACAGAACGCTGGCTGCGGGGCATGACAAGATCTCCAAGGCGTAAGTGGCTAGCTCCGGCCATTTATCCAGATTGGAAGCCCAAAAAGAGCAAGGGTCCAGTGACACAGTCGTGGCTTCAATGTTTACTTGGAGATACTCCTGTACCATCGTCTCTAGGCGTTGACTATGTGTCAGACTTCTTGTCTCCTGTGGCCTTGCAAAGGATGGGCTAAAAAAGTGGTGAAATGATTCCGCAAAATTGATGTTACCAGCAGATACTGTGGTTCTGTTACGGTTTGAGTGCTGAACACTTGACGGTCCCACGGTTGGCAAGTTGGAACTGTGAGATTCACTACGTGCACCACTGGTATTTTGTGGAAAAGCACATGTAAGATTCTGCAACAGTCTCTGCTGATACTCCTGCATGCGTGCATCCCTTTCTATGGCAGGAATAATTTCTGCAAATTTACTTTTGTACCGGGGATCTAACAGTGTGGCAACCCAGTAGTCAGGATTATTTCTAATTCTCACAATTCGAGGGTCATGTTGCAGGTAGTGCAGCAAGAAGGCACTCATGTGTGTTGCGCATCCAGGAGCACCAAGTCCCTGTTGTGTTGGTGGCGAGGTAACAATCATGCTTCCTTCCTCTGTCCTCTCCCCCCAACCTAGCACAACAGAAATGTGATCAAGGTCTCCCTCATCTGATGAGTCTTCCATCAGTTCGTCCTCCACTTCTTCCTGGGCTCCTGCACCTTCCTCACTAGTTTGGCTGCTACCATGCGCCCTGGTTAAACCATCTCCCCCACCCTCACATGCCTGCCGCCTTGGTGCTGCCGACCGTCTGGACCTTGCAGATGTTAGCCCTTCCGCATACAACTCCTCCTCCTCTACTTCCTCCACCTCCTCTTGTGCCACCACCTGACTCCGAATTCTGTTTAACATGTGCTCCAGCATGTAAATCACCGGAATAGTCATGCTGATAATGGCATCGTCAGCACTAAACATCTTCGTCGCCATTTCAAAACTGTGCAGAAGGGTGCATAGGTCCCTGATCTGAGACCACTCCTCCAGCGTGATTTGCCCCACCTCTGAATCTCGTTGGCCCAGGCTATACGTCAGAACGTATTGCACCAGGGCTTGTCGGTGCTGCCACAGTCGCTGCAACATGTGCAGAGTTGAATTCCACCGGGTAGGCACATCGCATTTTAGCCGGTGAAGTGGCAGGCCCAACGACTTCTGTAGAGATGTAAGTCGCTGAGCTGCGGGATGCGAACGGCGGAAGTGAGCACACAGCGACCGTGCCCTCTGCAGAAGGCCATCTAGTCTGGGATAGTGGGCTAAAAATTGCTGGACAACCAGGTTCAACACGTGAGCCATACAAGGCACGTGTGTGACATTGCCCCGGCGAAGGGCCGCACCCAGGTTTGCAGCATTGTCGCACACGGCCTTCCCTGGTTTCAGGTCCAGTGGAGACAACCATTCATGAAATTGGTTCTCCAGAGCTGACCACAACTCCTCAGCTGTGTGACTCACATTTCCCAGACATTTCAATGTAAAAACCGCCTGATGACGTTGAGCCCTACTGCCAGCATAGTAAGGAGGTGTGCAGGATCCCTTCTGCGCAGTTAGAAAGCTTGTGGCATGACCAGACAGGGTTTGGGTGCAGGTGGAAGACCGAGAGGAGGTTGAGGAGGCAGAAGCAGTGGAGGAAAAATGACATAAAGAGGATTGACGCACAACTCGTGGGGACGGCAAGACTTGGACAGCAGCCCCTTGTCCTGCTGTCACCATAGTTACCCAGTGCCCAGTCAGCGACATGTAACGCCCCTGTCCATGCCTACTCGTCCAAGTGTCTGTGGTGAAATGCACCCTGTCACACACAGAGTTTCTCAAAGAAGCGGTGATGTTGTGTGCGACATGCTGGTGGAGCGCAGGCACACCTTTCTTTGAGAAGTAGTGCCGACTGGGCATCTGGTACTGGGGCACTGCGACGGACATAAGGTCTCGAAAATCCTCTGTGTCCACCAGGCGGAAAGGCAGCATTTCTGTAGCCAAGAGCTTGCAGATGGTGAAATTCAACCTCTTAGCTTTCTCATGGCTAGGAGGAAATGGTCTTTTACTTGTCCACATCTGAGGGACCGAGGGCTGGCTATTGTGCTTAGACGGGGTTGATAAGGGTGTCCCCGGCAAACTGCCGGTCTGTGAGGAAGATGCAGGCGGACATGTTAGGTTGCCTTGATCCAAAGGTGGTGCTATCGATGTCGGACAGCGCTCAACACCAGCTGGTGTTACCACCTCCAAAGAAAATGATGACCTGCCAATCACGCTGGCTGTTGCGGGTAAAGAGGTGGCAGGTCTGCGCCCCAAAACAGGTGTGACTGCTGTCCCCCCAGTCACAGAGGATGAAGAGGCCGCGGATGCACAAGATATGGCAGACGGTGGTTGGCCCGGCCGGCTAGACCGCATTGTAGCACACTGAGCTTCCCACTGCAACTTATGCTTCATGTCCATGTGCCGGTTCATGCATGAAGTACTCAAACTATGTATTTTTTGGCCTCTACTTAGCTTTTGCTGACAAATGTTACAGATAACACGAGTTGGGTCATCTTTATCGATCTGAAAAAATGCCCAGGCTATGCAAGGCTTAGCACCCATGCGACCTGAAGAGCCACCACGACTTGTGGTGAGAGGCAGAGTTGTGTTTGAGGATGCAGTTGTTGACGTGCTTCCAGTACTACGTCTCTGTCCAGGAAGGCGCAACCTGACCTCATCGTCACTAGCATCTTCCTCCACCTCCTCTGCTGACCTCATCTCTTGGCTGACTGTGGGTTGACAGTAAGTGGGATATCCGACCTCATCATCATCACCCTGTGCGTTATCACACCCGTCGTCCTCAGAGCCAACCTGTTCCTGCCCTGACAAAAAACTAAAGTTGTCGCTCCAATCAGGTATTTGAGTCTTATCATCGTCTTCCTCATTGTCTCCACCAACAGGAGTTACAGTTTGGGAATGAGGGTCTACATTATGGTCAGAACCTTCTGCGTCTGGTCCTGGATCCGACTCATAAAGATTCTGGGCATCAGTGCAGATCATTTCCTCGTCTGGATTCACAGAAGCGCTGGAGTCGACCTCTGATTCCCAGGCTATAGTATGAGTAAACAGCTCTGCAGACTCAACCATCTGTTCTACCTCATACTCAGACGGGCAGCTGGAGATTTGGGAGCTGTGAGGAAGCAAGTGCGATTTGGGTGACACCTTTGAGGACTGGAGTATTTGTGATGTTGAAGTTGATGTGGAGGAGAGCCCACTTAAAGGAGCACTTGATATCCGTTGAAGCACCTGCTGTTTTTGTGCCTCATCTGGAATTTGTAGCGATTGGCGTGGCCGTAAGAAAGGGATCTTATCACATTGTCCGCTAAAAGAAGTAGACATTTTAGTTTGGCTGGAAGATGGTCTTTCTTCTGCACCTACCCCACGGACACAACCTTTTTTCCCCTTCCCAACACGCCTATTCCCCTTTCCACCAGCAGCAGGCCTTTTTCCACTCATTTTGGTGGTTAACTAATTCACAACTCTGGAGTTGTTTGCACAAAAAAACAATGGATGGTAACCGAGCAGAGCTGAGTGGCCAAACTGTGGTATTAGGCCAAAACTATTGGCTGGGTTAGATGCAGAAAAAAATTATTTTTAATTTGCAACCTGATGGAGGTCAGTATAGATGGACTAATAGACCAAGTCCCACACACCGCTAGAAGCCCAAATATTTTTTCAGAGCTAGATGCAGAAAATTTTTTTATTCAATTTGCAACCTGATGGAGGTCAGTATAGATGGACTAATAGACCAAGTCCCACACACCGCTAGAAGCCCAAATATTTTTTCAGAGCTAGATGCAGAAATTTTTTTTATTCAATTTGCAACCTGATGGAGGTCAGTATAGATGGACTAATAGACCAAGTCCCACACACTGCTAGAAGCCCAAATATTTTTTCAGAGCTAGATGCAGAAAAAAATTAATTTTAATTTGCAACCTGATGGAGGTCAGTATAGATGGACTAATAGACCAAGTCCCACACACCGCTAGAAGCCCAAATATTTTTTCAGAGCTAGATGCAGAAAATTTTTTTATTCAATTTGCAACCTGATGGAGGTCAGTATAGATGGACTAATAGACCAAGTCCCACACACTGCTAGAAGCCCAAATATTTTTTCAGAGCTAGATGCAGAAAAAAATTATTTTTAATTTGCAACCTGATGGAGGTCAGTATAGATGGACTAATAGACCAAGTCCCACACACTGCTAGAAGCCCAAATATTTTTTCAGAGCTAGATGCAGAAAAAAATTATTTTTAATTTGCAACCTGATGGAGGTCAGTATAGATGGACTAATAGACCAAGTCCCACAAACTGCTAGAAGCCCAAATATTTTTTCAGAGCTAGATGCAGAAAAAAATTATTTTTAATTTGCAACCTGATGGAGGTCAGTATAGATGGACTAATAGACCAAGTCCCACACACTGCTAGAAGCCCAAATATTTTTTCAGAGCTAGATGCAGAAAAAAAATATTTTTAATTTGCAACCTGATGGAGGTCAGTATAGATGGACTAATAGACCAAGTCCCACACACCGCTAGAAGCCCAAATATTTTTTCAGAGCTAGATGTAGAAAATTTTTTTATTCAATTTGCAAACTGATGGAGGTCAGTATAGATGGACTAATAGACCAAGTCCCACACACTGCTAGAAGCCCAAATATTTTTTCAGAGCTAGATGCAGAAAAAAATTATTTTTAATTTGCAACCTGATGGAGGTCAGTATAGATGGACTAATAGACCAAGTGCCACACACCGCTAGAAGCCCAAATATTTTTTCAGAGCTAGATGCAGAAAAAAATTATATTCAATTTGCAACCTGCTGGACGTCAGTATAGAAGGACTAATAGAACAAGTCCCACACACTGCTAGAAGCCCAAATATTTTTTCAGAGCTAAATGAAGAAAAAAATTATTTTTAATTTGCAACCTGATGGAGGTCAGTATAGATGGACTAATAGACCAAGTCCCACACACTGCTAGAAGCCCAAATATTTTTTCAGAGCTAGATGCAGAAGAAAATTATTTTTAATTTGCAACCTGATGGAGGTCAGTATAGATGGACTAATAGACCAAGTCCCACACACCGCTAGAAGCCCAAATATTTTTTCAGAGCTAGATGCAGAAAATTTTTTTATTCAATTTGCAACCTGATGGAGGTCAGTATAGATGGACTAATAGACCAAGTCCCACACACTGCTAGAAGCCCAAATATTTTTTCAGAGCTAGATGCAGAAAAAAATTATTTTTAATTTGCAACCTGATGGAGGTCAGTATAGATGGACTAATAGACCAAGTCCCACACACCGCTAGAAGCCCAAATATTTTTTCAGAGCTAGATGCAGAAAAAAATTATATTCAATTTGCAACCTGCTGGATGTCAGTATAGAAGGACTAATAGAACAAGTCCCACACACTGCTAGAAGCCCAAATATTTTTTCAGAGCTAAATGAAGAAAAAAATTATTTTTAATTTGCAACCTGATGGAGGTCAGTATAGATGGACTAATAGACCAAGTCCCACACACTG
The DNA here is from genome assembly GCF_046119375.1 of Phyllobates terribilis. Classification (NCBI taxonomy): domain Eukaryota; kingdom Metazoa; phylum Chordata; class Amphibia; order Anura; family Dendrobatidae; genus Phyllobates; species Phyllobates terribilis. The sequence goes on along the minus strand of NW_027362761.1, from coordinate 1,119,476,033 downwards.
CTAGAAGCCCAAATATTTTTTCAGAGCTAGATGCAGAAAAAAATTATTTTTAATTTGCAACCTGATGGAGGTCAGTATAGATGGACTAATAGAACAAGTCCCACACGCTGCTAGAAGCCCAAATATTTTTTCAGAGATAAATGAAGAAAAAAATTATTTTTAATTTGCAACCTGATGGAGGTCAGTATAGATGGACTAATAGACCAAGTCCCACACACTGCTAGAAGCCCAAATATTTTTTCAGAGCTAGATGCAGAAAAAAATTATTTTTAATTTGCAACCTGATGGAGGTCAGTATAGATGGACTAATAGACCAAGTCCCACACACTGCTAGAAGCCCAAATATTTTTTCAGAGCTAGATGCAGAAAAAAATTATTTTTAATTTACAACCTGATGGAGGTCAGTATAGATGGACTAATAGACCAAGTCCCACACACCGCTAGAAGCCCAAATATTTTTTCAGAGCTAGATGCAGAAAAAAATTATATTCAGTTTGCAACCTGATGGAGGTCAGTATAGATGGACTAATAGAATGATGCTATGCCCAAAAGATTTTACTTCAGTAGGTGCAGTAAAAAAATTGGTATTCTATACACAGGTGGTATATCTTGCAACACAGATAGGCTACTCCACTGACTAACACACTCTGCAATAGGCCAAAAAGGATTAGCTTTGCTAGATTCAGCCAAATGCTGTGAAAAAAACTTGCACAGCACTGGCACAGACCTGCCTGGCAAAAACTGATAGGAACTGATGTAACCTAGTCCTGAAAAGGACTCCAATTACAATTAGTCTTTACTCCCACAATCTATCTATTTAAGAGCACAGACCTGCCTGATAAAAGTCGTAGGAAATGCTGTAACCTAGTCCTTAAAAGGACTGCAATCACAACTATTCCCTACTCCCAAGCTATCTGTATATTTGTGCGAAAATTGGCTTGAAATTAACAAGGTATAGCGCACACAGCAACAGCGGTGCCGTCTAACACGCAGCTGCAGCAGTGAGAAAATGGTGGCGACGGGGAAAATGGCTTGGTCTTATAGGGCAAGGACATGTGACATACACTGCCAATCACACATGCCCTTGCTTGTGTGAAAAAAAGCACTTCGCTCCGTGTGTGCGCTGCTGATAGGCTGACAGATTGCACCTCCCCACTGCAAATGCGGGAAAGAGAAAAAAAAATGGAGATCTTCATTGTTCCTGCAGAGATCCATCCCCTGCCCCTCCCCCCACCCCGCTGTACACTCAAACTGCGTATTAACATTAATTTTCATCATTACTGAGAAAAAATCCAGTTATGATTTTGGTGCACGAACAGTTATCGAACATAACCTCGAACAGCTGAATTTTTCTCAAATTGTTCGTGTTCGCCGACCGGCTCGAACACCGCCCAAAACAGCTCGAATTTGAGATTGGCGAACAGTTCGAGTAGAACAACGCTCATCTCTAGTGACTACTTAGTAAATATTATATCCCTTCACATGCTACCCAATTATTTATGTACTATTGATGTATACATGTTTCGCCTGTAATTGTCATACAATCCTCTTGTGTTGTCACCGTACAACTTCTGTGTGTACCACTTTTTCTACTGAATGAAGGTTACAATATTGATTTAATAATAAAAATGATATTTTTAATGGAATAATTTTGACACTTCTTTTCTATATCTTGGGATGTTTGGCTCCAGCTCTTTTTGTATTGTTAAGGTCTATAAGTAATGGGAGTTTCCCGTAGCGATTAATCCTTACCCCCATGGCGCCAGTAAAATTGTTAATCGTCTCACCCTAATTAGCTGACTCCACAGTAAGGAGCTTACCATCTTTCTAGGGTGATTACTATTAAAATATAGCAGACTGTTCCTATCTGTGCTTTTTACAAATAAATCTGTTCTTACCATCCTTCTTGTATACAAGAGTATCAAGGAACTGTACATGAATTGAAGAGTAGGTCAATGCAAATTGTAGTTCCGGGAAGATATGATTCAACTCATTCTGAAAAGATAAAATTTCAGTAACATTACCTTTCCATATCAAAAAGACGTCATCAATATAACGCCACCAGGTGTGATTGATAGTGTTCCGGTGCAGAGGAGGGGTGGTGATAGGCAGAAGAAGTTAAAAAGAAGAGAATAACACTGGATATTTGAATTGGGTACTTTACAGCCCAAGGGGCTTAACATAGAATATAACTTACAAAATAGCCTGCCGTAATCACAATTCCTTTTCTCATGGTGTTTTTACTTAGTCCTTTTCTACTTTTTCACTTTATCTTTTTTCTTTTTTAATTATAGGTAGGGCTCACTCTGGTTGGATAAGAGTTACCTCGATTATAGGAACGTATGTACATGACCAGGAAACGACAGATCTATGGACACAATGGCATGGTGGTGACCTTTGGATATAACTGAAGATTTGATAATATCTACTGTGATTATTGATTTTGCACTGTTGCTATACGAGTATGTCCCCCATGCCCTTGTTTTCCATAGTCCTCCCCCCTTCTTCCCCTTTTTTATTATACCTGTTCTCTCTTGGTGTGTGTAAGATATATGGGGGATAGAGTTATCAGAGTATATAGACGCATGGAGATGCATTTTTTCTATACTGTACTTCCCCTATTTATTTATGTTATTTATGTTAGTTCAGCAGTTAGTTGACTTTTTTACATTGACCCACTGTGTTTTTGTTCCCCTTGTTTTTTCCCCCCTTATCTATGGTGGGCTAAGACTGTGATTGAGTAATGATTGCGGTGGCGATGCAATGGTGGTTGCTTGGCTACAGCGTCTCTGTTCCACTAACTCCCGCTTCCGGGTCACGTTGGTGATAGTCATGTGATTTACACGTGGCTCCTTGAAGCGGTGGTGATGCAGAGGCGGTTGCCTGGAGACTGGCGCCGCTCGCAAGCTCTGCCCTGCTTTCGGATCGCGGCTGGATGAATCAGGTGGGTGACATGTGTGCACCCATGTGGTTTATGGCGTCGCATGTTACCGGGATGGACCGGAAATGACGCTACGACCCTTGAGATTATAGGGATTGGATGATTCTTACCACATAGATAGCCATTTGTGAATGTTCATGGCTGGGGATTGACATGGTATAGGTCAAGTTTCCTTATATAGTATGTGCTTGGGATCTGAGGCTCTTATAGGCAGCACTCATTTTATGCATATTAGCTGGTATATGGTGATTGGTGGATCGATTCCATGGTTACAGGGTAGCTTGTTTTGGATTCATATATTACATGCACAGGAAATAATAAGAGTTGTATTGAACTTATTATATGTTATGATTATCATAGTATGTTTTAGTATGTATATGTATTTATATTAATATCATAAATTTTGTATGAATATCTAATGAAATGAATTATGGATTAAGTTTGTTTGTATGTGGGCAGTTTGGAGGTGTGAATTGGTGCATGAGCCCAGGGCACACTATAAAATCCGGCCAGTTGTATCTATGAGTATACTTGATAAAGACCAATATGTGGTCAAAACGTTGTACGTTTTTGGTGGTGGGATAAATACAATATTTGAATTCAACACCCTGGATTGGATGCTGTTCTTTTGTTTCTCTACTATCCTTAGGATAGGTCATCAATATCTGATTGGCTGGGGTCCTACACCCGACACCCCGCCGATCAGCTGTTCTCAGTGTCGGCAGGCCACCAGCCCGGAACTGCTTATTTGTGGATCTGCTCCATCTTCTGATAGTGACCGTGCCAGGGTACTGCACACCCGCTACCTACTGATTTTGAATCAGAAGACAAAGCAGCTCCGCAATTGAGTAGCTCTGGCCGACGGCCGCCGACACCCCAATCAATTAGATATTGATGACTTATATTGACACCATGAACACATTTACTAATGCTGTCTGACAGAGAAAACTTAGTTGATGTAAACTGCTAGATACCTACAGTGGGTGAAATAAGTATTGAGCACGTCACCAATTTTGTAAGTAAATATATTTCTAAAGGTGCTATTGGCATGAAATTTTCACTAAATGCTGGTAACAACCCATCCAATCCACAAATCCAAAGAAAATAAACCATAGATGTCCATAAATTAAGCTATGTGCAATAAAGAGAAATGACACAGGGAGAAAGTATTGAACACACTAACTGAAATTTAATTAATACTTCGTACAAAAGTCTTCATTCATGATGACAGCTTCAAGATGCTTCCTGTATTGCTCAGGTGTAATTTTGATTCATTCTTCCGCATAAACACTCTTCAACTCCTGAAGATCCTGTGGGCTCTTTCTATGAACTTTAAGCTTTAGTTTCTTCCATAAATTTTGTATTAGATTCAGTTCAGGTGATTGGCTGGGCCGTTCTATCAGCTTTATTTTCTTTCTCTGAAACCAGTTAAGAGCTTCCCTGGCTGTGTGTTTAGGATATTTGTCTTGTTGAAATGTCCACCCTCGTTTCATCTTCATCATCCTGGTAGATGGGAGCAGTTTTTTTTTGAGAATGTCTCTGTACAATTTTCTATTCATCCTTCCTTCAATCACATGAAGTTTGCCAGTGACGTATGCTGATAAACAGCCCCACATCATGATGTTCCCACCTTCAAACTTCAGAATTATGATGTTTTTGGGATGATATGCAGTGTCTCTTGGCCTCCAAACATGGTGTGTATTATGTCATTCAAAGAGTTCAATTTTGTTCTCATCTGACCAAACTATATTCTCCCAGTATTTCACAGGCTTGTCTAAATGTCGTTGAGCAAAATTTAAATGCAGTAAAACATGTTTTTTTGTTCAGCAATGGAGTCTTGCGTGTTGAGCATGCATACAGGCCATGGGGGTTGAGTGCATTACTTATAGTTTTCCTTGAAACAATTTTCCTTAGCTCTTCACAGGTGGTCCTTGGCTCTTAGGCTATGTGCCCACGATGCAGAAATGCTCAGGATTTTTTCCTGAGCGTTTCTGCATCTCCCTGGCAGAAAAAAACGCATGCGGATTGTACATGCGTTTTCCTGCTAGGGACATGCGGAAGTGAAGCGTTCTTCAGATGCATTTCCGCATGCGGGTTGACAAGCGCTTTCCAAGCGATTTTAGCATCAATTGGAAAGTGCTTGTCAACTTGGTCACACTATATAAATCCATGCAAACGGCATGGATTTATATACTGTGACCCGAGAGAATGTCAAAAAATAAAAAAATAAATGTATACTTGCCCTCTGATGGCCCCCGCAGTCTTGATTTCCTCCGTCCCGGCTGCCGGCAGCGGTAGAGTGAAGGACCTGCCGACGTCAGCGTTGCGTGACCCGTCACATGACTCTGACGTCAGCACAGGTCCATCATTCCATCGGGAACTGCTGCCAAGCAAGGAGGAGCGCACCGTGGGCCGCCAGAAGGTAAGTATATATTTATTTTTATTTTATTCTTTTTTTACAGTTTTCAATGGTACCCAGGTCCGGAGGAGGGTCTCCTCTTCTCTAGACCTGGGTACCATCCGCACATTAGAACGCATGGAATGCGCATCTACTTGTGCAGTGATGCGTAATCCATGCCATCTAATGCAAGTCAATGGCGGCGAAAACGCACCACTTCCGCAAAATAATTGGTAGCGCTGCGTTTTTTTCCGCAATGATAATCCGCAGCGGAAATTTCCACAGCATGTACACAGCAGATGCGGATTATCATTGGGGAACATGGCAGACCTTCTACCATGTGTTTTTTAAGCGTTTCTGCAGCGTTTTTGCCGCTGCGGAAACGCTTAAAAAACGCATCGTGGGCACACAGCCTAACACAACTCTTCTGATAATTCATTTCATTCCTCTTCCTGAAACCTTGTGTGGAGCACCAGCTTGTGGCCAGTTTATGGTAAAATTATGTTCTTTCCACTTCTGGATTATTGCCCCAACAGTGCTCACTGGAACCTTCAGCAGCTTAGACATTTTTCTATAACCAATGCAATCAGTACAGTTTGCAACAATAGGGTTGCGAAGGTCTTGAGACAGCTCACTGGTTTTACCCTTCATGAGATATTTCTTGTGTGGCACCTTTGTAATGAGACACCTTTTTATAGACCATCTGTTGAACTAGCTGATATTATTTTTTACAAAGTGGCAGTATTGCTTTTTAATTACTGATAGATTTCAGCTGGTGTCAAAACTTCCCATGGTTTTTTGCACCTCTCTTTCCTCATGTGCTCAATACTTTTTCCCTGTGTCATTTCTCATTATTACACATAACTTAATTTATGGACATCTATGGTTTGTCTTCTTTGTCTGTCTGTATTGGATGGTTTGTTTCCGACATCTAGTGAGAATTTCATGTCAACAGCACCTTTAGAAATATATTTACTTAGAAAATTGTTGACGGGTTTAATACTTATTTCACTCTCTGTATATCTTACTTCAAACCATTAGTTTGCACTAAATAGCTTGTGCACGACAATAATAGATTTGGAGTAAATCTGACTTTACTGATTCATGCACATTTTCAAGCTATAAAAACAAAAGCAAACCTTAAAACAATAGTAAATATGGATCTCTGTGTTTAATTGGCGATGGAGGATAGAGAAATCATATACATTTGGATCTCCTTAATTATGACTGCTGACTCTAATAGATAAATTACTGTAAAGATTAAGTCAAAAAGGATCAACTAATAAGTATAGAGAAGGGAACTGTAATTCTATAAAAAATATGCAGCAGTTTACAATATATATATTGAACAATTTCATTCTTTGAGTTACTGTATATGGAGAGGCACCTACCATTATCGTGTCCCACAAGGAGATGCAAAAAATTCAGGTTTTATAATATTACACACAGAACCACATAAAAGATGCCAATATTCCATCCCACAGTCATACCCTGTGATACCTATCTCGCTCGCTCTAATGGAACTTGTGAAGCCTTATCAGCTGCCAGATATGTGTTTACACAGCTCTTATGGCCGCTATCGATATCGTCAGTCTTCCCTCAGAGCCAGAGAAGGCTTAGTGAATTTAAGCATGTCCATTTCATATCTCTCTGGAAAGATTGTTAAAACTGAGCAAAACCAATAACAAATAAATACCCATTATTTTATTCTAAATAATGAAGTCATGTAGGCAGTTAATACACAGTATAATATATATATTATTTTTTTATGTGTCCCTGAGGTGCCAAGCCTCGGTGATGTAGGACCCGGAGAAGCAGGCTCCAGCACACATAGTGCTGAGAGTTTTTTTTAATGGGACCGGATTATGGGTCCGGGTTTTACGAGCAGCTGAAAGAGCTGGGTGGGATTGGCTGCTCACTTACCTCCAGTCCAGGCTTTGCAATGGCTGATTTAAGGCAGCTGGCTGTGTGTGTGAGTTTGTTTTGAACTGACTAACTGAATCCTGTGTATGAACCAGCATCTACCACAGAATACAATATATATATTATAAGGCAGTGGTGTTTCCACCAGGGAATTTATCGAGACAGTGACCCAGGCAAGCTGAATAATTAATTCTTTATTGTCCAAATACTGCACACATGAAAACTGCTCACCTCCAGATCGCAGCCGGGAACACATAAACAAAGTCCAGTGCCACTGGCATTTGCACCCTCGTAAGATTTTCGCATGCTAACGTGTTTGCTCATGTTGCTGGCCCTCGTCTGTGTTAGCTTCACACAGCCAGGCATATGTCCACAGCACACCCTCACAGACCCAAACCTTAACTGCAGGTTTAAATAAAAACTGTGGCCATGGTCCATTTATAAGACCTGGATTGGAGGGGAGAGATCTGTCCCACTACCATCCTACAGATCTCTCCAAAAATAAAAGCCCGATAACAGCTTTCCTAAACTGACTTGGTCAAATAACTTGACCCAGTCCACACTTACTTTTATTTTCCTTGGCAACCACAGCCGTGGCTGTGATTACAATGCAATCCATCCAGAGGGTTTAGTATGCTTCAAAGCAAATTCTGGAGGATACATAATGGCCCTCGCATATGATTTCCCTCACCATCTCACAATATATATATCGGATCTATTGTACCAAAAATACAGAAATGTTTTCTTCATTATTATTCCAGAAAAGAAAACTTAATGGACAAAAGAGGAGGAGTACAGAGCAGTTAGCACAGTGAAAGTCAGGCAGACACAGCAGACACTGGGAGGTGTAGCTGCAACTTTGAGCAACTGGTCCAGCTAATTCCAGTGCTGGATTCACAGCCACACAGCTCAGAGCTGCAGCATTTTGTCTACCATGCTGCTACTTCTTTATTCTTATGTGCTACAGAGAAAAAAAGAAATTCATCTCTCTGAGTGTACTGTGTATGGGAGACATCATAGCACCAAGTCTATTCCCACCTGCTCAGAAAAAATAAAAATTAGAGATATTTTTCATGTACACATACAAATACCTGAAGTGACAGATGTGTTTTAATCTGACAAATAGCACTACCATTCATATGATCATGTAAGTAAAAAAACCTACATTTTAATGCTATAGAGGTCCCAAACAGTTCAATATAGTGATGAAGTAATATTGCAAAAAAACATCTAAATATGTGTATTGCTGGATATTTAGAAACTTTTGTTACTTTATTCATTAACCCTTTCAGGACTATGGATCATGAATTTTGGTCCAATACATTCTAAAGTTGAACATTTATTTTCTGTATTATTTAAAGTCATAGCCTTCAATTTTTTTTTTTATCTTACAACAGACAGAGCAAAAGGAGACGTTCCTGCTGCAGTTAGTTGTCTTACAGCCACACACCTCATAATGAAGGGAAGGAGGAGACGTGGTGGCTGAGCTTGTGAGATACACAAAGATTTATTAAATATTTTTCAGTTTTAATTATGCTATGAAACAAATAAGATAAAAAAACTAAAGGGAATAAATAAATAATGGTAATGTAGTTGGATGAAAGCTATAGATAAGGAAGAAAGCACACATTGAAAAAATAAGTGGAGGGTGTATAGAAACCTCCTACATCCTGGATATACACATATCTCACATCCAGCCTGTATTCCTGGGACTGAGGGATGCCACAGCCTATATTACTGGAAGTGGCACTCCCAGAAGAAAAAGATCTGAAACTTGGATGACACTGAAAACTTCATAACAAGGAATACTAGGTTTACATGGCCTTTCAGTGTAACAACAGGTAAGGGACAAAGTAGCAAGTACAAATTGGAGGACTATTTTAGGTGGATTTTGCACTCTGGCATATGTCATTGACATTCTGACAGAGCATGTATTTTATTTAGAATACATGATGTATGTATGTCCTGGAAGGTGAGAATGGGGCTTTTTTTCTATACGATGAAGAAAGTATTTATTTTTGGGAGCAGAGCACTCATATTTGGTGACTCTTTTGCTGTTTTAGTGACAAATACATAATTATTTCAATTCTCTGTCACATTAGTTGGATGAAGTTGTCAGCATCAATCTCCGACAGACAATAATAGGGAGTGTCATATATAGCATTCCCCTAATGTATAGTTAGTATGAGTATTGTTGGCTTCAGTAGCATGAGTGATCCATGAATAACCTGCAGAGATGTAAAGAATTTCTAATTGTACTCATGTTGTAGACCAGAGGTCTCCAACCTGTGGCAAACCTACACCTCATGGCATGCTGAGAGTTTTAGTGGTAGATCGCAGTATTGGAAGTATTTTGAAGTCTATACAATATTTTTTTATCTCTGTTTATTATGTTTTTGGGAGTCAGGATGATCTAAAAAACAGCACTATTTTCTATTTATTTTTTGTACATGTATTATTATTATTATGCTTTGCTTATATGGCACCATCATATTCTGCAGTGCTTTATGTACATTATCATCACTGGCGCTCATAATCTAAATTCCCTATCAAGGAGAACATACAAACTTTTTGCAGATGTTGTCCTTGGTGGGATTTTAACCCAGGATCCCAGCGCTGCAATGTAATATTACTAACCACTGTACCACCATAATGCACATGTATAGCAATCTACAGCAAGTAAATGCCACTGATGATGTACATGTATGTCATTGTACACCAAGGAATCAAGGATTTGAAAAAATTGGCTAAGTGCAGTTGATAATACAAAAAAGTAGTGGTGAGTGCCGCTTTTTTTCCATTGTTTCTACTTTTTTCCATTTTTACACGTTGCTCCTTCCTGGGCTGAGCACCATCTGATCTGGTCACCCGCTCTACCTTTTCGTCCTATTGTGCTTCCTAAATCAGTGCTATATAGGTTTGCTAGCAGTGCAAGCGTTACGATCTCTCTTTTTCATGCAGTTGATAATACATGGCGGCTTCAGCGCCATCACTCCGGTGGGCCTCCACCCCAGTTTCTGTTTACTTCCCTGCAGAGATGATGAGCAAATGTGTGACCACTTCAGCCAAGCACTTGCCTCAGTGGTAAGACTTGCATGTATGACAAAGGACCTCTGAGGCCTGAGATTGGATGCAACGGTAACTTATTATCAACTTATCTGCACTTAGCAACATTTTTTTTAGATCCCACACTACCCCCTTTAAAACTGCTGCATCACCTGGAAAATCTAAAAGCACAATGACAGCCTCTTCATTAGAAAACACTAACGTATTGTTAGATAGAAGCTGAAAAAATTCCTTCGCTGACACACTCCGATCTAAATTTAACATTTTTTCAGGGGAGTATTGGACTTCTCTCTATACATGTACTATGCAAGCGTCATCCCTACATTTAATGAGGGCATTAGACTAAGTTGCTGTAACATGATTCATTGTAGGATATCTCTGGTGGATTTGTGGTGTAGGTCGAAGAAGCTACTGTGTGTCACAGGGCCTTGAAATAACTCACTTAATAAACATTTGCGCAGGCAATGCTGTCGAATACCGTGGAGGGTGAAACATTAACCCCACAATTACTGGAAAGGCAAGCGAGAGGCTATATGATTGTATCTCACATATCCCCTTTCTCAAATACTAATTAGACTACTGATATAGTAGACGGACGCTAAGAAAAACGCTACCCTAAAATAGACTGAAGGAAATATCCCGAGATGTCTCACGGAAAACGGAACACTTATGCAAGTAGATTAATTGCCCCAGGCGTGAATAAATCTGCTCACAATTGTGACTCAACATTAACTTTCAGTAATTGGAATAAAAATCTTGTGAAATACTTTGTGACATCTAATTTATGCTTGATATGAATTAACTGAACACACGATAATTTTTGAAGCCAAGGTCTATTTCAAGTGGAGCTGTCATTTTGTATAAGTTTTTATTTATTTTTGGGGCTGTCTAGTGTTTCTGATCGGTGGGGGTCTGAAGTCTGTAAAAAGCAGGTCTTGTTTGAGCTGCATGCACAGAGTGGTGTACAGGTTCAATAATAAGTCTATGGGTCTATACATTCATTCTCACAAAGCGATGTTCGAATCCATGTACTTATTATTGAGCCCATACATTGGTGTGTGAATGCATCTCATCTTGGAGTTGCCCAATGCAAAACCATTTTTTGACTGACCAGTGGGATCTCAGGACATGGACTATCACTGATCAGCAACACTGTATTATATAAAAGCTTTAACAAAATAGTAATAACATTTGAAGGAATAAAATGTGCTGTACATCCACATAAATATACTTTACTCAACAATAGGGGAGGAGGAGTCTTGTGGAGAATTTTAAAACAAGGCCCCTTCTTTAGCACTGAATTATTTAGAGTTTTTTCCCCATCTTGTATGTGAGAAGGAACAGTAAGTGAACCATATCTTCTCTCTTCTAGAAGCTGTGTAGAGGGTGGGTCCTCTGCTGGTTTCCTCCCATGAGGAGCCAAGGTTTTGAACTGTCAATAAGCTTCAGAGTCTGTACCATGCACAGATAAAAATAATTATTCTACTTTTGACGTATAGGAAAACTTAACACTTTTCTGAAGAGATTCCCATTCACCTACTCTGTTTAACAAGAAGATTGCTACTTTGTAGGAAGTGACTCTCTTTTTTTCAACCAGTGACTTGACAAACATGAAAGAAGAAACTACACCCCATTAGGGAGAGTAATGTGAAATGTAGCAACATTTTAAATGCAAATTCAGAGGCTAGATCTTCTGTCATGTAAAGAACTAGTGCTCAGAATATTGATATAAGTGGTAAATCTTCAAAGAATACTTCCGCACTGAGACATGAAAACAAGTAGTATTTTCTGATAAATGATGTTTATGAAGCCCGACAAGTGAAATACAGATGTTAATTCCCAATGTTTCGATCTTTACTTTTTTTCCAAGGTGATCTGTAAAGAGAGAGGTCAGAGTCTGGCATCACACTGATACCTCCACCCATATGCCAGACTCCGATCTCTCTTTTTACAAGTAACCTTGAAAAAAATACCGTAAAGTTTGAAACGTCAGATGTTAACATTAGTGTTGAGCCACCCCCGTAGTGTTCGGGTTCGGTTCGGTTCGTCGAACACCGGGATGTTCGAGGAACTGTTCGTCGAACTGTTCGTCGAACACCTTAGAACACCGTCGAACACCGTTAAAACCAATGGCAGGCAAACAAAAACACATAGAAACACATAGAAAACACCTGCAAAGGTGTCCAAAAGCTGACAAACTGCTCAGAAGATACTCTCTTTAAAAAAGCGGGCCAGCAAATTCAGCAGCGGCATACACCGGTACCCGACAATTTAGACAAGAAGGAATAGAGCATCACACATAGATTAGATAGATAGAAACATGTCAGTCACACATCTAAGAAGCACAGTGACAGTGATGGTTACTGCACTTGTCATTTAGTGTAAAGGATTTATTTAAAAAAATATTAGTGTTTTCATGCACCGTCTCTTTAAAAAAGCCGGCCGGCAATTCAGCATCTGTACCCGACAATTTAGAACAGAAAGAATAGAGCTTCACACATAGATTAGATAGATAGAAACATGTCAGTCACATATATAATAAGTACAGTGATAGTGTTGCTTACTGTACTTGTCATTTAGTGTAAAGGATTTATTTAAAAAAATAATAGTGTTTTCATGCACTGTCTCTTTAAAAAAGCCGGCCGGCAATTCAGCAGCGGTACCCGACAATTTAGAACAGAAAGATAGAGCATCACACATAGATTAGATAGATAGAAACATGTCAGTCACATATATATGAAGTACAGTGATAGTGTTGGTTACTGTACTTGTCATTTAGTATTAAAATAAAGGATTTATTATTAAAAAAATTGGCGTGGGGTTCCCCTTAATTTTAGGCTCTAGCGGAGGTTAAGCAGACGGCTGGGGCAGATGTTTGAAGCCTGGGAAGGGGGTAATACCCACGGAGCTTCCCAGGCTACTAATATCAGCCCCCAGCTGAATACATAGCCTTTACTAGCTATTAAAATGGGGGACCCCCCAAAAAAAATGACGTGGGGTCCCCCCTAATTTAATAGCTAGCAAAGGCTAGGCAGACAGCTGGGGGCTGATATTAATAGCCCAGGAAGGGAGCCATGAATATTGGCCCCCTCCCAGGCTAGAAACACCAGCCGTCAGCCGCCCCAGAAATGGCGCATTCATAGGATGCGCCAATTCTGGCACTTAGCCTCGCTCTTCCACGCTGCCCTGGTGCGGTGGCAGGGGGTAATAGGGTTGGGGTTGATGTCAGCTTATAATGCCAGCTGACATCAAGCCCAGGTTAGTAATGGAGAGGCGTCTATAAGACACCCCCATTACTAACCCCATAGTCAAAGTTAAAAAAAACACAAACACCCAGAATAAAGTCATTTAATTGAAATAAAGACACAATCCTTTATTGTTCTAAATTAAACCATACTTACCATCACGCCCATTCCAGCTGAAGCCAACGATCTCCTGCAATAAAAGAAAAATAATAAAGCAACCTCATCCTTACCTTTCCATGGTTTCCACGACAGCTTCAGCTCTGCTACATCGAGATGACAGGCTGGACCGCAGCAGAACGCCGCCATCCAGCCTGTCATCCCGCAGACACTGAGAAGCGCAGGCTTGCTTGCGCTGCTCAGCGTCTCTCTGTGACGACATCCAGATGAGCCGAGTTCATGTCCAATGAACTCGGCTCACCTCATGCACGTCACTGACAGCGTGGGAAAATTCTCACGCTGAAGCGCTGATTGCAGGAGAATTTTCCCACGCTGTCAGTGACGTGCAGGAGGTGAGCTGAGTTCATTGGACATGAGCTCACCTCATGCACATCACTGACAGCGTGGGAGAATTCTCCTGCACTCAGCACTTCAGCGTGAGAATTTTCCCACGCTGTCAGTGACGTGCATGAGGTGAGTCGAGTTCATTGGACATGACCTCGGCTCATCTGGATGCCGTCACAGCGAGACAGTGAGGAGCGCAAGCATGCCTGCGCTTCTCAGTGTCTGCGGGATGACAGACTGGATGGCAGCGTTCTGCTGCGGTCCAGCCAGTCATCTCGATGTAGCAGAGCTGAAGCTGTCGTGGGAACCATGGAAAGGTAAGGATGAGGTTGGTTTATTATTTTTCTTTTATTGCAGGAGATCGTTGGCTTCAGCTGGAATGGGTGTGATGGTAAGTATGGTTTAATTTAGAACAATAAAGAATTGTGTCTTTATTTCAATTAAAGGACTTTATTCTGGGTGTTGTGTTTTTTTTAAATACTTTACTAGAAATTCATGGCGGTCATGTCTAATACTGGCGTGACCCCATGAATTTTGGGCTTGGGGCCAGCTGATAATACCAAGCTGGCCCTAACCCCTTTATTACCCAGTGAGCCACCGCACCAGGGCCCTGGATGAGTTGGGTACAGCGCCAGAAGATGGCGCTTCTATGAACGCGCCATTTTCCAGGGTGGCTGCGGACTGCAATTTGTAGCGGGGGGGGGGCCCAGAAAGCTTGGGCCTCCCTGCGCTGCGGATTCCAGCCCCCAGCTGCCTAGTTGTACCTGGCTGGACACAAAAATAGGGCGAAGCCCCACGTACTTTTTTTTTAATTATTTCATGAAATTCATGAAATAATTAAGAAAAAAAGGGCTTCCCTATATTGTTGTGTCCGGCCAGGTACAAATAGGCAGCTGGTGGATGGGGGCAGCCCGTTCCTGCCTGCTGTACCTGGCTGGACACAAATATAGTGCGAAGCCCCACTTCAATTTTTTTAAATTATTTCAGGAAATTCATGAAATAATTTAAAAAAAATTGACGTGGGGCTTCGCACTATATTTGTGTCCAGCCAGGTACAGCAGGCAGGAACGGGCTGCCCCCAACCACCAGCTGCCTATTTGTACCTGGCCGGACACAACAATATAGGGAAGCCCTTTTTTTCTTAATTATTTCATGAAATAATTTAAAGAAAATTGACGTGGGTTTTCGCCCTGTTTTTGTGTCCAGCCAGGTACAACTAGGCAGCTGGGGGCTGGAATCCGCAGCGCAGGGAGGCCCAAGCTTTCTGGGCCACCCCCGCTGCAAATTGCAGTCCGCAGCCACCCCGGAAAATGGCGCGTTCATAGAAGCGCCATCTTCTGGCGCTGTACCCAACTCATCCAGGGCCCTGATGCGGTGGCTCACTGGATAATAAAGGGGTTAGGGCCAGCTTGGCATTATCAGCTGGCCCTAAGCCCGAAATTCATGGGGTCACGCCAATATTAGACATGACCACCATGAATTTCTAGTAAAGTATTTAAAAAAAACACAACACCCAGAAAAAAGTCCTTTAATTGAAATAAACACACAATTCTTTATTGTTCTAAATTAAACCATACTTACCATCACGCCCATTCCAGCTGAAGCCAACGATCTCCTGAAATAAAAGAAAAATAATAAAGCAACATCATCCTTACCTTTCCATGGTTCCCATGACAGCTTCAGCTCTGCTACATCGAGATGACAGGCTGGACCGCTGCAGAACGCTGCCATCCAGCCTGTCATCCCGCAGACACTGAGAAGCGCAGGCTTGCTTGCGCTCCACAGTGTCTCTCTGTGAGGGCATCCAGATGAGCCGAGTTAATGTCCAATGAACTCGGCTCACCTCATGCACGTCACTGACAGCGTGGGAAAATTCTCCTGCACTCAGCGCTTCAGCGTGGGAGAATTCTCACACTGAAGCGCTGAGTGCAGGAGAATTCTCCCACGCTGTCAGTGACGTGCAGGAGGTGAGCTGAGTTCATTGGACATGAGCTCACCTTATGCACTTCACTGACAGCGTGGGAAAATTCTCCTGCACTCAGCGCTTCAGCGGGAGAATTCTCACGCTGAAGCGCTGAGTGCAGGAGAATTCTCCCACGCTGTCAGTGACGTGCAGGAGGTGAGCTGAGTTCATTGGACATGAGCTCACCTTATGCACGTCACTGACAGCGTGGGAGAATTCTCCTGCACTCACCGCTTCAGCTTGAGAATTTTCCCACGCTGTCAGTGACGTGCATGAGGTGAGCCGAGTTCATTGGACATGAACTCGGCTCATCTGGATGTCGTCACAGAGAGACGCTGAGCAGCGCAAGCAAGCCTGCGCTTCTCAGTGTCTGCGGGATGAGAGGCTGGATGGCAGCGTTCTGCTGCGGTCCAGCCTGTCATCTCGATGTAGCAGAGCTGAAGCTGTCGTGGGAACCATGGAAAGGTAAGGATGAGGTTGCTTTATTATTTTTCTTTTATTGCAGGAGATCGTTGGCTTCAGCTGGAATGGGCGTGACGGTAAGTATGGTTTAATTTAGAACAATAAAGGATTGTGTCTTTATTTCAATTAAAGGACTTTATTCTGGGTGTTTGTGTTTTTTTTAACTTTGACTATGGGGTTAGTAATGGGGGTGTCTTATAGACGCCTCTCCATTACTAACCTGGGCTTGATGTCAGCTGGCATTATAAGCTGACATCAACCCCAACCCTATTACCCCCTGCCACCGCACCAGGGCAGCGTGGAAGAGCGAGGCTAAGTGCCAGAATTGGCGCATCCTATGAATGCGCCATTTCTGGGGCGGCTGACGGCTGGTGTTTCTAGCCTGGGAGGGGGCCAATATTCATGGCTCCCTTCCTGGGCTATTAATATCAGCCCCCAGCTGTCTGCCTAGCCTTTGCTAGCTATTAAATTAGGGGGGACCCCACGTCATTTTTTTTGGGGGGTCCCCCATTTTAATAGCTAGTAAAGGCTATGTATTCAGCTGGGGGCTGATATTAGTAGCCTGGGAAGCTCCGTGGGTATTACCCCCTTCCCAGGCTTCAAACATCTGCCCCAGCCGTCTGCTTAACCTCCGCTAGAGCCTAAAATTAAGGGGAACCCCACGCCAATTTTTTTAATAATAAATCCTTTATTTTAATACTAAATGACAAGTACAGTAACCAACACTATCACTGTACTTCATATATATGTGACTGACATGTTTCTATCTATCTAATCTATGTGTGAAGCTCTATTCTGTCTGTTATAAATTGTCGGGTACCGCTGCTGAATTGCCGGCCGGCTTTTTTAAAGAGACGGTGCATGAAAACACTATTATTTTTTTTGATAAATCCTTTACGCTAAATGACAAGTATAGTAAGCAACACTGTCACTGTACTTCGTATATATGTGGCTGACATGTTTCTATCTATCTAATCTATGTATGATGCTCTATTCTGTCTGTTATAAATTGTCGGGTACCGCTGCTGAATTGCCGGCCGGCTTTTTTAAAGAGACAGTGCATGAAAACACTATTATTTTTTTAAATAAATCCTTTACACTAAATGACAAGTACAGTAATCAACACTGTCACTGCACTTCTTATATATGTGACTGACATGTTTCTATCTATCTAATCTATGTGTGATTCTCTATTCCTTCTATTCTAAATTGTCGGGTACCGCTGCTGAATTGCCGGCCGGCTTTTTTAAAGAGACGGTGCATGAAAACACTATTATTTTTTTTGATAAATCCTTTACGCTAAATGACAAGTACAGTAACCAACACTGTCACTGTACTTCGTATATATGTGGCTGACATGTTTATATCTATCTAATCTATGTGTGAAGCTCTATTCTTTCGGTTCTAAATTGTCGGGTACAGGTGTATGCCGCTGCTGAATTGCCGGCTTTTCATGTTTCACTGTTGGCACTGTTCCCATCGATTTGGGCAATCACTGTAATGCCACAACCACCATGGCTGTGGCATTACAGTGAGTGGCAGACAATCCCTGCACGATTGGTGCTCTAAATAGCGCCAGACATGCAGGACACGCTTTTGGTGCACGAACAGTTATCGAACATAACCTCGAACAGCCGAATTTTTTGCAAATCGTTCGGGTTCGTCGAACAACTCGAACACCGCCCAAAACAGCTCGAATTTGAGATTGGCGAACAGTTCTAGTCGAACACCGCTCATCTCTAGTTAACATCTGTATTTTATTTGTTCGGCTTAATAAACATCACTCATCATCAAATTCTAACAGTATATACAGTTCTGCTAGGGCTACACGGCTATATGTGTCAAAGAGACAGCAATTCTCTGGAAAATCGTGTGATAGAAACGTCTGTGCAAATTGTCTGCGACTTGCTGTCAGACAGAAAATAAAACACATCTGGAAATATTTGTTCCAAGTTGCAACACAATACCTTAGGAAATCATTACTTCCAATGTTGCAATGCGTCACTGCGATTTCAGTGTTGCATGAGACATGTCACCGTGTAGCCATAGCCTTATTTTTCACAGTTACTCTTTTTAGTGGAGATAACATCAGGACTGCATGAGACATCATTGCCCTGATTAATCAAAGTCTTTTTGACAGATTTGCCCACCTCTGCCCAAATAGGCAGAGCTGGGGCAAGGGCGGAATGGGGGGGTGACACCTGAACTTGTCTAATTCATGATGAGCTGTGGTGTTCCTTAAGCTAGCAATCTTATTCCAATCCCTGACTTGAGAAAGACATGTGGTGAGATGCATGGAGGCACACGCCACTTATCAGGCGCTCCAGATTCATTAAGAGGTGTGCACCTGTTATTGAGTCTGACTTCAACATGGCCCTTCCTCAAGACCAGCGTAAACAACGTCAGTCTTGATTAACAGGGGCCAAAGTCTTTGAATTTCCCATATAGGATTTATATTTCATGCAGAAGAACATTGATACATATTAGCTATACTTCTTGAAACTTTAATTATGTAAACTAAAATTTTTGGAGTGTGGCTCCTTCTCCGTAGTTACCACAGTCTCGTTTGTCCTTTGGTAGTGAAGACTAGACCAATGACTCTACAGTTGAAGACTGAGGGGAGGCTACATCTTGCACATCTAATTTGGTTTCAGTCTACACACACAGTCTTTTTCTATAAAGCGCTTTCATGTTTCTGGAATGTTACGAAAGTCATAACTTCTGGTCAATTAGTAGTTTTTGAATGGATAATGTAATGAAGTATTTAAATATCCCCCAAGTCCAAATTTGCAAAAAGTTTCTTTTTTGCAATATGTCTGTTGGTTTAGTAGCGTAATATCTACTGTTTTGTGAAGTTTATTGTTGGGCTCATTTGCTTAAAGGGTAATCATCTACTATTTTGAACCATCAAGTCAGCGAACCACTTTCCTTTGAGGTAGGATTGTGTTACTACTTATGGACGGCTGCCATAAATGAATTGTACGTTTGGCTGCTGTAACTTAACACATACTGGTCACGAGAGACTGTCATTTCCCAAATTAACTGTGAGTATTAAGTATTGCTTGTATGCTGGAACACCAACAGAAATTTCAAATCTCTTTTGAAAAAAAAAATAAAATGCAGAAATTATTGGCCTGTTTTCTAGAGGGTGATAGATTAACTAGGAAATTTAGTTGCACATCACATCCTATAAGGTGACTGATGAATGAAATAGCAGTTAATTTTTCATTAGATTTCATTTTTTTATATATTTTCTACTACATTCATAAACACAACCAAAGGACATGGTAAAATCAGAATTATTATTATAAGTATTTTGCTTATTATTAATAATATTATTATTTTCTTAGCTATTCATATAACTCAAAACGAAATATAGTGCCTTTTGTGCCCTCCACAACAAAGCACCTAGCCCCATATTCACAAATCTCTATTGGCAGTGGAACAATTTTTTGGAGCTAAATACAGTAGGTGAGTATCTGCTAGATTGGAATGATAGTAGGGACTATGGGTAGAAGTAGACAGCCTGAAACTTTTATCACTGATTCACTGGTTAGGATAATTAATGCTAGACGGGTGGGGTTTAAGTCACTGAGACCTGATTTTAAGATTAGGGGACCTTGTTCTCTTATTCTCTTCAACTCCAAGGATGATAGAATGGAGCTATAACAGCACAATGCTACTTCCCCAGCTCAGAAGCTGAAGACTCTCATACCAGAAGTACCTATCTGCCCAAAAGGATCCAAAATATGGGCCAGAGAAGGATGGGAGCACAGTAGACAAGGTGGATGCAGGACAAACACAGAAGCAAATACAAAACAGTTTAATAAAAATCATTTCCAGTTAAAAACACTTGATTTTTTCTTTTCGGTACAAAATAAACCACTACTATGTATGGCACTAGCAATGTATGATTTCCCTAAACCATTAAAATTCATGTACAAGTGGCTAAACATTTGTTCTGCAGGAAAGCATGTAGGGAAAAGAATAGAAGACTAAAGCCACCA
Organism: Phyllobates terribilis; assembly: GCF_046119375.1. Classification (NCBI taxonomy): domain Eukaryota; kingdom Metazoa; phylum Chordata; class Amphibia; order Anura; family Dendrobatidae; genus Phyllobates; species Phyllobates terribilis. Next base: position 1,119,455,527 of record NW_027362761.1, on the reverse strand, counting down.
TACACATTAGACTAATATGGGCCGAACTCGACAATATCAACGGGTTCGGTCAACAGTCTAATGAGTATGGAGGCCCAGGACAGATGATTGTCAGGGAGTTAATGATATGGCATTTTTTGATTTCGAACCACCAATCCTTTGGTTCTCCCTGAGATAAGCCGTCACCAGGGTCATCTGACAGCATGTCTCTCATAGAGAACTCAGGAGCACTCGGCAGAGTGAAGGCTGCTGACTATTGAAGAGGCAGGGAGATAGCTGAGTCATCAGCCAAACTTTCGTTTGGCCAACAGCCATCTAAGGTGTATAGGCTTTAGTTTTCGTTGAGAGGTTTGTAAGAATAGGTAGATTAATTGTGGTTAGAGATGTTCAAACTGAAGCAAAAGCAGTGAGGAACCACTGCCTACTGACCAGATTACCCAATAGATCCAGGCATTCGCTTACTAATGACACAAAATAAGGTTACCAGAACATAGAGATGTCGAGACTTGTTAATTTTACAATAAGACGATTTCAGCCTGCTCTAAGTCAAATTATAGAGTAGTAACTAGGGAACAAGATAGCACAATAGGGTTTTATCCAGATACCATATAACTGTTATGCCCACATGCTTCAGTTGTGTATCACGCAACGATGAATAGGTACGGGAAAAAAGAATCTCAGCTGATGCAGCACCACGGGTTGCAGAACCAACTTTATATCAAGTAAGGAAAAGGAAACTGGTGTTCTGTGTTGCTGGTGATGGTCCAATGGTAGGTGCAATGAGACAAGGGTAGTATCAATACAGTTTATTTTCAACACATTTTGAAGTCATTCAACTTCTTCATCAGGAAAAAATACAAAAGGCACTTACTTGTCAATTTTACAATAGGACAATTTCAGTCAGCTCAAAGTGAAATTATGGCATGGAACAAAAATTATGGAATGCTTTAACCTCCCCTACACCAAAGTTCTTCTATGCAGGAATGGCATTAATGGATTACCCAATAGTGGAAACATTTTTTGAGTTCCTCTGAAGTATTAAGGTTGGGAATCATTGGTGTAAAAAGAAAAACTTAACTTACAATTAAAGGGTTTGTCCACTTTATTTTGTTTAACAAATACATTGGGGATATGATTTTGAGGCACCAACTAATATATAAGTATTACAGGTTCTCCTCCTTCATCAAAGTTAAATCCACTGCTGACGGAGGAGCATGGGACCAGACCTGTCCATCAGTCACCTCCATTTGAAAAACACTTCACATGGGAAAGCTGTTTCATAATTGGAGGAAGCTGATGGACAGATCTGGTCACATGCTCCTCCATAAGTAGTCATAATACGAAGAGGAGAGCAGTCTGCGAGGAAGGAGAAGAAGATATAATTCTTATATGTTAGCAATGCAACAAAATCATGTCCCCAGTATATTTGTTACAGATAAAGAAAAATTCCTTTAAATTCCCATTAAAAATTAATGTTGAATACGGAGAATTGAAGATTAACTCTATTGGACTCTCCACCTCTGCTCTAGTCACCCAGTGGGGTCTGAATTTTTTCGGATATTTTAGCAACTATCGAGACATCAGAGTATGCCTGCCCTTAGAATTAATAGTAATGTGATGTTTATAACTCAAGCGGATGTAAACTATATACCAAAATTGAGTTTTTGAAGCGCAGAAAATACACTCACAGATACACGCAAACGTAAAGTGATATACTGCTCAGCTTGTGCATTATGCTTAAATCACGGAGAGTTATTATCATATAGTGTGCCCTGCTATTATAGAGTAACGCAGACTACCGAATAATTTTATGGCGCTTCTGAAGGCTACACAGAGAGCATCACTTAGTCCCCTGCTGCTGAAATAGATCCATAGAGCTGAAGAGAACGGTAGGCCATAAATACACCAGCCTGTAAATAATTCACATCACTTCATTTCAATAACCAGCTGAAGATTTCATATGCATATTATTGTCCCTGATATACATTCCTGAATATTTCACGCGAATGTTAACTTGAAAACCAGCCAACTATTTCGATTTTTTTTTTATATATATATATATATATATATATATATATATATATATATATATATAATATCTGCAATTTGCTTACGTAACGCTTCATATTTGAGAGAGAACTCTAACTGGCCCTTTCTGACAATTACTAATCAGATTTACATTTTCGCAAAAAGACATTTACTACTTCAAAGGACCCAAGAAATGTGTGATTTTGTAAAGGAATGGGTATCTTTTCTTTATCTACAGTTATAATCAAAATTATTCAACCCCCATAGAAAAGTAAGTTTCTTAGAAAAATGTACAAACTTTCTGCTGTTTGCAATAAACCAGTCAAACAAGAACAATTTAAAAGTCTCAACACAATTAATTTAACAAATGGTTTCTCCAAATTCAACTCAAAATGACACTTTTACTGACTACAGCAGTCTCAGAATTATTCAACACCCTGAATAGTATCTCATATGAGCAGACATTTGTCTCAACCATACATGAAATATATTAGGTCAAGAGAGTGGTTCAAAAAGTTAAGAGAAGAGATCATTGCTTTGCACAAGCAAGGAAAGGGATACAAAAATATCATAAATACATTGACTCTTCCTAGAGATACAGCTGGAAGAAAAATTTGCAAATTCAAAGTTAGAGGAACTCTGACTACATTACCTGGACAAGGCAGAGGGAAGAAGCTGTCACCGGCAGCCACCTGATTTCTGTAGGTCGTCAAAAACCATTGATTGAATGCAAAAGACTTGTAGCATGATTTGGTAGCAGCAGGCACTGACTTTTCAGATGGGACATACTAAATGCTGAAGGACTTCATGCCCAAACTCAAAGACATACTCATCTATTGACCAAAAGCACAAGATTCTTAAAGAAGTTTAAAAAATATAAATAACCCACAGATGTTTTGGGATTCTGTTCTGTGGAGCAATGAAGCAAAACTGGAACTTTTTAGGCCTATGAATTAGCAGTATGTCTTGAAGCGGAGGATTGAAGAATAAAAAACACCCTGCCAGCAGTGCATTATGGCGGTGGCTCACTGATGCCTACAGTACAGCATGTCAGTGGCTTGTTGATGCTCTGGGGATTTTTTGATTCTTCTGGAACTGAAAACCTTCAGTATGTGAAAGGCAGAATAAATTCAACTAAGTATCAGAAAATTTGGAAACCCCTCATGATATTTGTCGTGTTGAGGTATTTACATTGTTCTTGTTTTATTTGTTTATTGCAAACAGTAGAAAGTTTTAACATTTTGCTAGAAACCCCAGATTTCATGTAGCCCATCCTACATGACATTTGGGGTATTTAGCAAATTATTAAAACTTTCTGCAAGAATAATTTTGCAACTAATAAGTAAAATTACATTTATATTAATACATATGTTGTAATTACATATTACTTTCTATTTTTTCGAATAAGCACAAGGAAAGCTTCAGCGGATGCAAAGGTTTTAGTTACACTTGGGCTCTGCTTACTTGCATTGCCCAAAAGCTCTCTACCCCATAAGAGGACTCTTGCATTATAAATAGCATGTGCCAAGTGCCCAGAAATACCATTCAGTGAAGCCATGGACTATCAGTCAGACATAGTAAAACTATATTGATGTTTGACCATCTTCATGAAAGGTATATAAATTTCATAAAGGTTGTCAAACCAAATCATGGCTGTATTGTGTCTATTAGGGTATGTCCACATCATATCAATGGCAAATCAACAAGTACCCATAGGGAAGTCCGCAATAGTGATGTTTGCTGTCCATTTCTTGGTGGACTTCAACAACTTTTGAATACCCAAGTAATAAGGGAGAGAGGGGGAGGGGAGAATCAGCTCACCAAGTCTGCTGTTAGGAGGATCACAATGGAGACATCGCACGGATCCGTCCAGGTTGGAGCTGCAGAATCCACACAAGAAAGACGAATTCTCCAGCGATGAAGCAGGGTAAATATAAAACTTCACATTTATTAGTAAGTTCAAAGATTACGGAAACCTCCTGTCATGTGACATGAGGTTGCCGTAATCTTTTAACGTACCAATAAATGTAAAGTTTTATACTTATCCTGCTTCATCGCTGGAGGATTCTTTTTTCTTATTCAACAATTTTTATCCCCATAACAAAATGGATTGATAGTTTGGATACCCGACTGCCATGCCATTCATTCTTTATGGAGCTACAGTAAAAGCCAAGCACAGTGCTTGACAGCCCCATAGGGAATGAATTGAGAAGCAGTCGAGCAGGCCCAAAGTCAATCCATTCTAATGGGGATTAAAGTGCCTTGTTCTGCTGATTGGTTCAGGTCTCAGCTGATGGACCTCCACCGATCAACAAGTTATCATCTATACAGTGGATAGGTGATAATTTGTTGTCTTCGGACAACTCCTTTAAACTGAGGTTATCCCACAAATAAATATTAAAATACTTAAAAAAAAAAAAAAAAAAATCTCCTGTGTGATTTTGCTGTTATTACTTGTCATGACTGCCCATGATATGTTTGTAATTACCTCTTAGAATGTCCATTTAATACCGAATGTCCAATGCTGGAGGTCACACACGCACAGTTCCACTGTAAGGCATGGTTCATGTTAATGTTTTTTAATACGAAAAGACTCAGGAAAAAAGCACGGAAAAATTAAGCATTACATCAAACTTCTAGAAATCAATAGGCAGTCAGTAATACGTGATGATGCTGGGTCCTACAGAGTAAGAGATGTAGATCTCAATCATTAACACTGGAGTTGTACACACCAGTCTTAATGTATGGGGACGCTGGAGTAAGATGTGCCTAATTCATTAAGTGACACATACAAATTAATGCTTATCATACAATTGCTGTGTGCCTCAGGGTCTGGAGTACAATTTGGGGGTAGGTTATGGCACTAAAATGGCATCAATTTTCATGATTTTGATGGGCAGGATTAGCCATGCCCCATCCAACACATGCTCTGCCCATATTGGCGTAGCTGGCCAGGGCTACAAATGGCAAGAGTTGCAATATTTTTGTGTAATTTCCGAGTTGTGTAAAACATTTGCCACTTATTAAGGTGTTTTACGCTACAGTTGTGACATAAACACTTTAATGAATCGGCTCCACGGTCTTGTAAAGCTTTTTTTGTGCTAAGGCTAATTGTTGGCTGTGAAAAACAGGGACCTTATCTCAAAGGGGCTAATTCACCAAGACTGGCACAGCGCAATAAGAGGCGCATGCCACTTAATGAATTTGCTGTTTCTTCTGAGTTGTGTGTGCTTCTGTGAGTCGTGCCAGAAATGCTACTCCGTGCCTGAATTTTTCTTGTATATAAAACACCATCACTTATGATAAATTTGATGGGTGAGCATGGCCACATCCCATCCCTCACCGGCTCCTCCCAATCTCTGCCCATTTTGGTAGAACTGATTCAAAAGTCATAATATTTTTCTACTAGTCTCCACTGCACAAAAATTTTGTGATTTTTTTCAAAGCTTTTTTGCCAGTTTTCTGGAGTAAAAGCTTTGATGAATCTGCCCCAAAGTGGCCATTTGAAAATGTATTTTCTAAAGCCTGACAACACAGTTGAGGAAATATAATGGTGTTTCCTATAATTCCATGTAAAATCACATTTATTCATGTTTAGTAAGTATAATTAGGACCGTCCTGAATGGGGTACACCTTGACTCTGGTGGGATGGCTTTTATACTTTTTTTGATCAAAAATGATGTTTAACAAGTACCCAATGTTATATATATATGCATTATTGCTGTTACTTATTTTCTTACAGCAGAGTATATGTTTATTTTGTTTCTGTCTTAGGTTTTGTCTGTTTAATGGCCAATGTGAACATGCTCCTATTTCGCATGTATACCAACTTATACTGCAGGTCATTTTTTTCAGTTAAGTTTCAGGTTTCTGCACTTAGTGCAGGTAAGGGTGTGACCTCCTTTCTTTGAGTTGGGTGCTACGTTTGTATAGCTTCCCATTTGCTGCTCGTCCCTTATTCACATTGACGTCATTTTGACACTGGGTAAGGTTTTAATACCAGAGGTTAGGACCGTCCCGATTGGGGTCCAACTTGATGCTGGTGGGATGGCTTTTATTTATTTATTTTTTTATCAAAAACTGTGTTTACTGAGTCCCTTATGTTATTTATATGCGCCACTGCTTTTACTTATTTACTTACAGCAGGGCATAGGTTCATTATGTTTCTGTCTTAGGTTTTGCTTATTTAGTAATTAACAACATTAGACATAAGCTTATAAAAAGTAGGAGGGATTCCAAAATGGACACCACAAGAAGACAAGTTTGAGAAAGACAATTAAAGTAGCCATAAAAATTAGTTTAAGGTTAACCAAACCTGCCATTTTTAGAGGGGTCCGTTGTTGATGTAATGTGTTTAGGACAGCATTTGTTAAGAGGATCTGATGGAAGTAAGAATTGAGCATGTTGAATTTCAAGAGCTCCCAGTTTTTTCCCTTCTCGACATACAGAACATAGTGTTCATCCACCTGGATCCCATACAGAACATAGGTATTTTAACAAACTAACCAAATGTAAAGTGAAAAGAATAATTGTTGCCCAACTGACAAATATTGAAATTGTATGAGTACAGAATCTGCCTGAAATCGCCAAAAAAACCTGAAGAGTCCCCAAATTCTTGAAGGATTAGGAGAAACTCCAGCTGATCCTACTATCGGACATGTCAAGCTCAGAATTGAGTTAGATAAGAGTGCATGTGGCCATTAATTATTTATTTATTTTACTCACTTATATGGTGCTATCATATTCCCCAGCGCTTTACATACATCATCACTGTTCCCATTGGGGCTCACAATCTAAATTCCCTATCAGTCTTTGGAGTATGGGAGGAACACAGAGAACTCAATGGAAACCCATAAGATATTTACAGAATAAGTCCCTGTTTTTATTTATTTTCTTGGAAGAAGGGGAAAGGACTGCGGTCTGGCTCAATCACTAGCGGTGGTAACACACATGGAGGACAGACTTACATCTCACTAGCCAGTAACATAGTTGCTTGTACACATCTTATTAAATAAACCTTAATTCTACTAGCAGTGAAAAAATATTTAGGTGTACATGGTAAAAAAAATAATTAATTCAGACATGGTTTGCATACAATTATTAAGGTGAAAACAAGTAATAAACCAACGTCCAAGTATCATGCAGGTACCAAGGCAACACATAATTTCCCATAGGAGTTGATCTTTACAGGTCTGCTGTAGGAAGCTCTACAGTGAATAGAGATCAGAAATTTCATTGAAATATAAAAATCCTTTACAAAGAGCTTTCGTTTCATCTGAGTTGCTAACCCTTTAACATCTACAAAAGCCAAGAAATACAAACTGTATGTATTTGATAAAATAAGCGATAGACCTGACATTTACTGTGTGATATGTTTCAAGTTCAAACATTTGCTGCATCCAAGTCAAAAATACAATCTACATGTGCCGTAAAGTGTAAGCCTTGTGGCCTAGCCCGAAGCTTGTAACGCATAGAATAAGGGAACTTTATTTTCTCCACAACCCCTTAATTTATTATAATATTTTGCTATTTTATTGCTACTTAGCATTATTTTTATAGTCATTTTAAATTCATGTTTTACACCACGTATTGCTCACATACACTAACAAAGTCAAATCCAAAGATGCACATGCCAAAGAGGCCATGCGGCTTCCATAAGGCCTTTAATAAGTTGCCAATTTTAATCTTTGTTCTAGGGATCTCTCCCTTTTCATAAAACCATTGATAAATTAAAATGCAACCTGTAAATCACAACATTATATATGATCGAATATGGAGCATAAAAGTGCCTGCAACCCAATTGAAAGCAATATAAGGAACTTCTTACATTTTTCAGCTCCTGGCAATTTTTCACTTTTGCGCTTTTGATTCTTCCTCCTGTTCTTTCACGAGCCTTAATTTTTTTTCTGTCCATATAGCTGTATAAGTTTTTTTTTTCTGAAGGATGATATTGAGTTTTGAAATATACCATTCCTTTTACCATATAGTGTACTTAAAAAATTCCCGTGGGATGAAATGAAGAAAAAATAAAAGTAATTCCGTTATTGTTGTTTGGAAGTTTGTTTTTACAGCATTTATTGTGATAAAAAAATTACCTGGTAATATGATTCTCCCAGATGGCACAGTTACAAATTATCCAAACTTTTAATGTTTTCTTTATATCTTAGTAGTTAAAAAATTCTGAATTTTGTGAAACAAATTTTTTCTTTGTGTTGCCGTTTTCTGAAATCCACAATTTTTTTAATTTTTCTGTCAATGGACCCATGTGAGAATTTGTTTTTTGCTCGCTGATTTGAAGTTTTTATTGACAACATTTTGGAGTACACATTATTTCGCTTTGTCTTTATTGCGTTTTTTGGGGGGATGGGGGATTGCAGTAATCCAAAAATGGCAATTCTGGTGTTTCAATTTTTTTCAGCATTAGCATGCATTTCAAATAATTTTATATTTTGACAGATCAGACTTTTATGGGCACTACCATACAAAATATTAACTTTTTTTTTACATTTTTTACATTTTTAATATTTTTAACTTTTAAAAAAATGTTTGTTATTTTTTAATCTCCTTAATAAACTTCAACCTGAGATCGTTTCATTACTCATACTGTATATTGTAATACTACTTTACTGCAGTATGTAGTGTAACTAACATTCTCCTATGAAGCTCAGTCTGAGGTTACACTTCATAGGAGGACTGAGACAGCAGTCCTGGGGGTCTTCAGCAGGCCCCAGGCCTTCCATGGTACCCCGGCAGCTCCCAATGAATGCTTCCTTGCAGGACCGATGTGAGTCAATGCGTCAGTCCATCAGCAAACAGACTATTTAAATATTATTGACTGCAGCATTTAAATGCTTAAACAGCAGCAATAGGCGTTAGCTGTGGTTGCTGCTATTAGAGGCAGATACTGACTTTATAACAAAGCTTGTATCTGCGTGGTATAAAGCAGGCTCAGCTCCTGAGTCTGCTATAAACACCCCGCACACAACCTGTGAAAAAATTGACATCACAGATTGTTGATGGGTTCAGTCAGAAGTTTTGCATGCATTAAGAAATAAAGGAAACAAATGGCAGACATTAACATTCTTTTTTTTTTTTTTGAGTACAAGAATAAGTACAGTATACGTTTGCCATAAGAGTAACAGTACGTTGTAAGCCTAGCCTCCCATGGGTTGTCTTACAATCGTAAGTTATTTCCTGTCAATGATTTGCTGATCGCTGAGTTCCCCATAGATATTGAAAATGGGACTATAGAACCCCAAAGATTAATTAATGGATAGGAGGTGTGGGTGCTCGACATTTGTTGCTCCATTCATTGTCTATGAGGCTGCCTGAGAAAGTTGAGTACAATGATTGGCTATTACTATCATTCTCATTGACAATGAGTGGAGCAGAGGTCAATTTAGAGCACTACTTCTCAAATCAAGATGGGGTTCCAAGGACTCATTCTCAGGGACACTTGGGGATCTCATCATGTTATTACAATGAATGCAGCGGAGGCAGCGCGTGTGCATCCCCAGTCCATTCAAGATGAGCGCTACAAATCCCCATCCTCAGGTTGTTCGGGTTCCAATCCCAACAGTCACGTCGCCAACAATCAACATGTTATCCCCTATTATATGGACATTTGATAACTTGCACTATTGGGAAAACTCCATTAATCGCCCATTTTAAAAGTCCTTTATCATGTCAAATATTGTATGACTGAGTAATAGATTGCTTCCCTGTCCATTGAATGCCATGATCTTGTTTGAACTTATATTTAATTCAGAGATGATCTGAAGAATCAGCATTCAAATCAGCCCTCACCTCTGTTAAACAGGCCTACTTCACAACCCTCATATCTTCCTTATCCTACAACCCCAAACAGTTATTCAACAGTTTCAACTCTCTCCTCCGCCCTCCACTGCCCCCCCCGACCTCCGCCATCTCTGCTGAGGAGTTTGCCACACACTTCAAAAACAAGATTGACCAAACACGGCAAGTCTTTACTGTCCAGCCACCACAACGCCTTTGTTTCCCAGACCATTGTTGCCCTTCCCCCATAACCTCCCTTTCCAACATCACGGAAGGAGACCTCACTCGTCTCCTCTCTAAATCACACCTCACCACTTGTGCACTCGACCCCATCCCATCCCACTTTCTCCCCATCCTCACCTCCACACTCATCCCATCCTTAACACATCTCTTCATCCTATCACAAACTTCTGGTACCTTCCCGACTGCCTTCAAACATGCCACAATCATCTTGGATCTCCTCATACCTCACTAACCGCACATTTAGCGTCTCCCACTCCCACACTACCTCCTCATCCCACCCCCCCCTCAAGGCTCTGTCCTAGGACACCTACTCTTCTCCATCTATACCCTTGGCCTGGGACAGCTCATAAAACCCCATGGCTTCGAGTACCATCTGTACACTGATGACACCCAGATCTACCTCTCTGGCCCAGATGTCACCTCTCTGCTATCCAGAATCCCAGCATGTGTATCAGCCATATCCTCCTTCTTCTCCTCTTGCTTCCTCAAACTCAATGTGGACAAAACTCATCATCTTTCCCCCATGTCGCATATCTTCCCCACCTGATCTTTCTATCACACTTTCCCCTGTACCGGCAGTCCGCTACCTCGGAGTAACCCTTGACCCTGCCCTGTCCTTCAAACCCCACATCCAAGCTCTCGCCACCTCCTGTCACCTCCAGCTCAAAAATATTTCCAGAATCCGTCCTTTCCTCAACCCTCAATCTACTAAACTGCTTGTGCATGCCCTCATCATCTCCTGCATCAACTACTGCAACAACCTCCTCTATGGCCTACCTGCTAACACTCTCGTACCCCTCCAGTCCATCCTCAACTCTGCTGCACAAGTGGTTCATCTCTCGCCTTGCTACTCCTCTGCTACCCCCCTTTGCAAATCTCTTCACTGGCTCCCAATTGCCCCGTGCATCCAGTTCAAACTACTAACACTGATCTACAAAGCCATTCATAACCTTTCTCCTCTGTACATCTCTGAACTAATCTCCCGATATATTCCCTTATGCAGTCTTTGGTCTTCCTAAGACCTCATTCTCTCCTCCACACTCATTCGTTCCTCACCCAATCGCCTCCAAGATTTCTCCCGAATATCTCCCATCCTATGGAATTCTGTGTCTCAACACGTCCGATTAGCCTTTCCTTCAGACGAAACCTGAAAACCCATTTCTTCAAACAAGCTTACAGCCTGCCAAGACCTTGCTTGCTGCAACCTCAACAACACCGGAGCTACTGCAACACCCCCAACCTACTGTCTCCTTCCCCCTCCCTGTAGAATGTAAGCCCTCAAGGGCAGGGTCCTCTTCCCTCTGTACCAGTCTATCACTGTTAGTTTGTTTACTGTAAGTGATATCTGTATTTGGTATATAACCCTTTCTTATGTACAGTGCCATGGAATCAATGGCGCTATATAAATAAATATTAATAATAATAATAAAAAGGATCCTCTCATTAATATCTAGATTAGGACTATTCCTATTGTCACGCTATTGTATGCCTGATTAAAAAACTTTCATCCCCTTATGTTTTTAAAGAAAGTTTAGATTCGGCAAGGAAAGGAAAACCACTTCAATCATCTAGTTTAGCTGATAAATGTACAGTAATAACTGAAAAGACAGTGGCAGCAGGTTGCACGATATTATTTTGCTATAAAGCTTCTTTGTATGTAAGAAAGAGGAAATTCACTCTCACAAACCTGGTGGAATCGCCTCTAATTACTCTCCAGTGCACTATAGATTGGGCTTCACTACTGTTTGTAGATGAAATGGAAAAATAATTAGCAAGATCTTATGAGAATGGTGGCTTATATTCTATCTGTTGTTAGCTTCATTTAAAAGAAATAGGAAAATGTTGTTGCTAATCTTTCCTTAAAGTGAAAACCCAGGCGTGTGTTCACAATTAGTAAAATGCAGCTACTATGGAAATGTAACACCCCCGAACAAATAATTCTTTCTCTCCAGTCCCTCAAATGCATTTTCACGGGTATAAAAATGGCTGTATGTTACTGTATAGCAGGGGTCCCCAATCTGTGGCTCATGGTCCTATGATGTGTTGCTCGTGGCTGTCTGCCAACTTGGTACATTAGCATCAGTTCTGGCCAACAGCTATAAAGAGCAGGTGTCCAGATGGTGACTTTTGTGAGTGGTCTGACAGAGAAGAGCAGATCTGGATGAGCATATACTGATTTTAGGAGTTTAGATAAATGAAGTATAGTAATTTGGACATAGGATGATACCGCCAGTCGGAGGAGGTGCTTAAAGCTGGATGTGATAGTGTGGTGGGAATGCTTGATGCGAGAATACTGAATTGGAACTGAAAACGGGAGGGAAACCCTGGATGCAAGTATACTTCCTAAGTGTGATTTCTGTAGGAAAGCTGTGGCTGTCACTATTTCGAGCGGGTGGAAGCATGATATCACTCCTCTGGGGAAGGTAAGGGGGTGAGGTCTGGATTTAGCTCTTGACCCTCTCAAAGCTGAATTTGGCTCTCCAAGTAAGAAAGGTTGGGGGCCACTGCAGTACTTAAAAAGTTGTTATGATAATGCCTTTGACATCTGACATCACTTCCTGCTCTTCTGCTATTGGCTGAAGCTTCATATCACAGACTTCCTGTTATTCCTGCCCCCCCTGCACATAATACTGGTAACACGGAGAGCTCTTTGCTCCATTTTAGCTGTTACCTCCTATATTTGGACTGAAATTATTTGGTGTTTAAGACTTATAGGGCCCAATTCATTAAGACTGCCATGCTCCAAAATCACTAAGGGCTGTATGTCTTTTAATAAATTAGGTGACTCTTAAAACTGCCATGCGCCTCCAATAGAAATTATACTCCAGCCTGGGGCTGTCGCAAGCTAATTTTGAGTTCTACATTTTGCTTAATTTGCCATACCCCATCCCACCCCACCACTGTCTACTTTGGAAGAGCTGACCTATCATAAAAAATGGCAAAAAAGTCACATAACTTTTTTGCAAATTCAAGGCGCGCAAAGTGTTTTTGACAGTTCAAGGTGTTTTTCGCCAGAAAAGTGGCAAAAACACACACATTGATGAAACAGGCACATTATGTACAAAGCACTATATAAACTCATATTTGAGAATAGAAGTTAACAGTTCCATAGTACAAGTTTTGGAAATGTGTTTGAATACTGATAGACAGAAAATCAAATAGATAATTTATGATAGATAGATAGATAGATAGATAGATCTATAGATAATATATGGGAGATAGATAGACATTATATCTGAATTTATTTGTAGTGTGGTAAACAATTTTCTATCCCGATTGTCAAAAAATAATTTACTTGATTAGCTTTTTCTTCTAGTAGTCCATTTGGATACACAGAATATGTATAGGTTGTGAATATTGGCTAAAGACCAGGCATGTATATTCATACATTTTATTTTGCTTCGATGATTGCATACACACTCGAATTCTTTAACCCCTTTACGACCCATGATGTATGTATACGTCATAGGTCGCCTCCCTCTCTTAGAGGTGGGCTGTGGTCTTGAGCCTGCATGTTTTCAGGCACACAACAGCTGATCTGAACAGCTGTCATGTGCCCCTAACAGCCACGGGTGGAATCGCAATCAACATGATGCTGGCATTTAACATGCCCGCGCCGCAAGCACATCACTAGCTCCGCCCATCGGCTCACCTGTAACATGATCGCAGGGCACCAATGGGTTGGCATGACAACTTGGGGTCTGCAGGAGACCTCTGTGGTTGTCATAGCCGATCTGCTATGAGCGCCGCCCAATGGCCGGCGTTCATAGCAGATGAGCATTTCTGCTACACATAGCAGGGCTGAAGCCAAAATGGTGTCACTTGTGGGGGGTTTCCACTGTTTAAGCACATCAGGGGCTCCCCAAAAGCAACATGGCGTCCGCTAATTATTCAAGCAAATTTTACATTCAAAAAGTCAAATGGCGCTCCTTCACTTCCAAACCCTGCCGTGCACCCAAACAGTGGTTTTTCCCCACATATGGGGTATCTGCGTGCTCAGGGGAAATTGCACAACAAATTTTGGGGTCCATTTTTTCCTGTTACCCCTGAAAAATAAAGTAACATTTTTGTGAAAAAAGTTAAATGTTAATTTTTTTCTTCCACATTCCAAAAATTCCTGTGAAGCACCTGAAGGGTTAATAAAGTTCTTGAATGTGGTTTTGAGCACCTTGAGGGGTGCAGTTTTTAGAATGGCATCACTTTTGGGAATTTTCTGTCATAAAGACCCCTCAAAGTGACTTCAAATGTGATGCGGTCCCTAAAAAAATGGTTTTGTAAATTTTGTTGGAAAAATGAGAAATCGTTGGTCAAATTTTAACCCTTATAGTGCACTAATAAAAAACAAGCCTTCACATGCCCATATTGACGCAAAAATAAAAAAAGTTATTTCTCTGGGAAGAAGGGGAGCAAAAAATGAAAGCGCAAAAACAGAAAATCCCAAAGTGGTGAAGGGGTTAAAGATACAGATGTAGCAAAGGTTAACAGGACTCACAGTGCACCATCTTGATAAAATCGGAAAAGGTTACCTCACACAAGACAATTAGGATGACCTAGCATTGCACAAGCCATAAATATATTTCAAGGGAGGTACCAAATTCCACTTTTTTCATGATTAATATACTAGTTCTGTGTTATGTGAGTCAAGTTAACCTTTGCTAGATTTGTAATTGCTACCAAAAATTTGAATCTTTTTTTATATTCAGTTTTATTGAGGAAACTGAGCTCTGCCAAGAAAGAGGATAGTTTAAAGGGAATCTCAGCAGGATTTTACACCCCAAACTATTTTCACATGTAGCTCTATGAAAAACAAGTCCAGCAATACCTTCACATGGCCAGTCCTATCTTACATTACTGATAAATCAGCATTTGAATTGATGTGCAACTAATTCTGTAAATCTGAAGCCTCTGTCCCTGCAGCTCTATTCTCTTCCAGTGCCGCCTCCACCTGCTTGACTGATGGCTTCTTTGCCTGAAGTCACATAACATAGAGGCTGTCAATCAAGGAGGAGGTGACTGTGGCTGGTTGGTGAATAGAGCTGGAGTGACAGAGGCTTCAGATCTACAGCTTCATTTGCATTTCAGTTTAAACGCTAATTTCTCAATAATGGGGGATCGGACTGGCCATGTAAAGGTATTGTCCTTAAAAGAGTTTCATGTGGATGTAAATAATTTAGGGTGTTAAATCCTGCTGGCAGATTCCCTTTAAACATTTTAGAATCCTTTACTCCTTCCCCTTGAGATGTGTCAGTGCTGCCTAATTACCTAGGTAGTGCTAGATTTTGTATAACACCAGTTTTTGTGAGGCTATGGATGGAAACTTCCAAGTAAATTAGTGCTGTTAGCTATTCTACAAAAAGTAAAATATTTCTTACCAGATCATCTGCTCTTTGCAGTTGATGTCCATAAGAAGACTTCTAGAAGACCTAAAGTTGGCTGGAATTGCCAATTTCGTCAGGACCAACCAACCATATATTTTGTACAGGGCCTCTCAAATATATGGCCTCATGCATATACTTGTAACTGTATGCCTTTAAGCACTTAATGTGATTCACAAAATGGACTATTGTATGTACTATATGGGGTGTATAGTTCGAGAAATGCTGAATATCAAGTGGAGTTTTCTCATAAAATAGTGACTATTGGGAGAACAACAGTTGATTAAAAGATAAGTAATTAACCATTTTCCTCAGTTGTTTGGCTAATGTGAACATTGGCTTAAAAAAACTTCAAATGCATTTTGGACAAAGGATAATTCTTTATAAATTCTTTTTTATGGGGCGACAAATTTAGATTACCTTCAAGATTGTAATACAGAACTTGAAAATATCTATAGAATTAGGGCACTTTTCACTTCTGTAAAAGAAATGTAATAAAGCAGCAGCATTTTCTTTTAATGAGGTACAAACTGAAGACTTTTTTTGCATAATCCTCCTATGACAATATAAAGTGCTGTTCTTTGGAATTCCTTTCAAAGTTAGCGAGTACAGTAAATTATGAGTCATCACAAGTGTTTCTGCTTGCAAAATTAGTACCGTCCCATGGGTTTAGCCCTTTTTCTATAAGACAAAGAAGAATAAATGTTTTGTCACTGTGTAATAAGTAGACCACAGATCCCATGGCTCTCCTTGGCTTTCTTAGACATGCTGAGAATACCTTGCCTGACGTTCTTGATGACCGCCTATTGTTTTAATTTTGGAATAACCTGCGCTCATGGGGATAAAGTATAAATGTGCTCTGAAAAGAGTTTAAATACAGCTGTGGCGTCATTTTTTTTTTAACTTTGGAAAAGAATGATCAGACAGATAAGTGGTCAGCAAGACCAACAAATAGAAAATGATGCTGAGAACGGGAAATGTTTGCATGCTTAAAGGGGTATTCCCATCTCTAGGATCCTATCCCAATATGTACAGTAGCAAGTGTAAGGGTCTGTGCACATCTATGGATTTGTGTGAAACATCGCACTGCACTCGGATAACACCCGAGTGCAGTGCGATTCCCGCCAATGCCAGCTACAGAGGAGATGGAGAAATTGATATCTTCATCTCCGCCGCAGCTGTGCTGCGATCCTCTCTGTGGAGAGGATTGCAGTACAGAGCACTGACATTCGGCTCCCACTCGCAGCGGAGCAGGAGCCGAATGTCATTAGCATATCGCATCTGATGCTATAGCATCAGATGTGATTTGCTAGTGGGACTCCAGCCTATGAGTGGTTGCATCCATGGATACCTAAGGTCCAGAAATGCCCTGCACATGGGGTAAGTGACATAGTGAATCAGAAGAACTATACTACATTTCTAATTGGAGGTATTTGCTAATATTATTATTATACCTACTATATTTTGGGATAGGATCTTGGAGATGGGGATACCCCTTGAAGGGCTTGTGCAGTTGACCTTATTTTTGGTCCTGGTGCGATCCGACAAAGCATCAGATCATACTAGGACCAATGTTATTCTATGCGGGCATGCACATATCTAATTTTTTCCTCGGGAAAACATTTTCTGAGGAAAAAATCACAGCATGTCTGAGCTTGATCTGATATTCAGCCATGCAAGTCAAGGAGTCCTTGGAAAAATTCGGACTGCACTCGGATGACATCTGATGGTTTTTTTCCCTAAAAAAATTGTACAAATTATCCTCTAAGTGGCCTTAAAAAGAAACATTCCTAAACCATTAAATGTTAAAAGACGAGAGGCTGGGCAGAAGCAAAGACCTAGGTACCTGCTCCAATGTGGTATCTCTAACTCTCAAAAGAAAGGGTTGAGCGCAAGCATATTTTCCTGGCTATTGCTCTTCAAGGTTTTGGTGAACTACGGAATAAAAAAGTTGAGTAAACTGAGAACAAAAAATGGCTGTGAATCCGAAAAAGGATCTCACTGATTCTCCCCATAATTGAGGGTTCTAGATTTTGGACCAGCACCAGGCATTTATGGCATATCCTGTAGCATATCCGCTAAGTTTTAGCTGACATATTTGTCTTTTATGTATATTTTGCATGTATGAATTTCCATAGTTTTGCCAGAATTATATTCTGCTCTGTTTGCAATAACAAAGCCTCCATAACTTCTTTGCCCTTTGAAGGATAAATAGGACGATTGAGAAAAAAACTGAGAATCATTCCGTCCTACAAAATGTGGTGACACTAGATATAAAGTTATTTATTAAGCAGCACAAGCCATTCACACAAGTACATAACCGAACTGAAATGAATGTACCATTCCCGAAACTCTATGTTCCCTACAGAGCAACCAAAACATTGTAATAAAATCATTATATGTTCACAAAATTTGAAGCTGGTATACAACGGAGCACTGAATGCACTTTATTCCATGGTGCTTTTATTCAGTGGAGCAGATTTACTATTGTGGTTGAATCAGAAGCAGGGGCGTAACTATAATAAGTGCAGGGGTTGCAATCGCATCCCAGTCTTTGAGCTTAGGGGGCCCAAAAGGTCACTTTGGCCCATATGAAAAGACTTTTAATATTAAAGTTGTGATAGTTCGGGGCCATATTGGAGATATTGAATTGGGGTCAACGAGCTTCGTTACGCCACTGGTCATAATTTTTCCACAAATCAATTCAGACATTTTTGTTGATGACTTGTGCCAAAGTGATTTTGAACTTGCTAAACACGTTTTGGGTAAGGGCACATGGCTACTTTTAAAAGCTGCGTTTTTGAAGGAGGAAATGAATCAGGAAAGCATCAGCTGTGGTTATCTTGAAGCATATTTTCTCCATCTGTTTGGTCGTTTTTGTGGTGGCCATCCCTTTTCTTTTTCTGTATACTAGAGTTGGGCAGATCGATCTCTGGGGTTTTAGCCCATTGGCCAGGTCAGTAGTCTCTGGCCACTGGATGGTAAGCTCGCAAATAACTTATCTTCAAGGATTCCCAGCATGGCTTTTGATTAGCCGGGCTGGAGCAAAATCATCTGTGCATGACATCACAATGATGACATCACACCAGCCCAGCTAATCAGAACAGCAACAGGAATACCAGAAGATAACCAATTTATTAGCCTCCTATCCAGCGGTCAAAGACTATTCAACTTGGCAATGGACCGGAGTCCCACAAATTGATCCTCCCAACTCTACTGCATATATATAAAACTATCTGGTCACGACTTTTAGCTGCTTAATGGCTTTCAAAGCCTGAAGAGGTTAAAAGAAGCTCAAAAAGACTGAATATATCCACAGCAAGTCATTTTGGCAATCCAGTCTATTTGTTCATACTTTTTAACATTTTTTAAGTGCTTTTTCAGGTGGATTTCAGGCAGAATCTATCTGAAAAAGACATCAGCACTGGTTTATCTTGTGGTATTAGATGACTGTTGTGTTGCTAAAGTCATTAAATTGGAGCATACGATTCATAATTTTGGTATCAAAAATGGGTTTTCTTCCTGTCTCAAACTATTGTGACTTTTAGCGCCAAAAGTCGGACGTTGGCGTCAAAAGTAGCAAAGATTGTGTCAAAATACTGGCACACTGACAAAATACACTAAGGAGTGACTGAAGTTGTGGCAAATTTTGCAACTTTTTAAAAAGTTGCAATTGATGAATCAGGCAAAAACATCCAGAATTGCTAGACTCCACCAACAAAGTGGAAAACGAAAAAACAAACAGGCAAGTATGAATGGAATAGACTTCAAAAAGGCACAAATAGAATAATTAATTGAGTAAAAAAAATGACACAAATCACACAAAACTAGACAAAAACAAACAGAAAGGCAACAATGAACTGTCATGTGCACAAACCCATAGTCAATCTTTAATGAATCAATCAATCAATTAAAAGAACCACATTTATCACTGATATATGCTGGATTGTAGGCTCATACAATGACAGAGGTGGTGTAAAAAGGGCAACAAAGACAAACATGCACTAAAAATACGCAAAATCGTGACACAGGCGCCTGTGCGATAGGTTTCTGTTGTCTAAATGTTAGATGTGATGAGTAAATCTGCCCTATAGTATTTACTTTAGAGACCCGTTCTTTCACAAAATGATCATTTCAAGTATGAATAGTATGAATCTAATTGTCCCATAACATCCTCTGTACAATCACAACACTGCCATACAGCTATTTATATACAAACACTCAATTTTTGTGTATATATGGTAAAAAAAGACAAAAAATGTGCCTGTAGCATTCCCCGGAATTGAAAATATTTACACTTCTGAAATGAAATTTAAATTGTGCTTTTCACATATTTTTGCCCCATGTTCAAGAACAGGTTTGAGTTCTTGGCCTGAAAAAAACATTTACCCTTTTAAAGGAAATCAGAAAATGATGTTTTTAAAAAAGGTTATTGTCATTACACAGTAATAGCATATTGCTATAATTTGACACCACTTTCTGATCGGTAGAACTATAGCCTCTGAGACACACAGATTCTACGAATGAAGAGAGGCTTTAGTGTCTGATTTAAAGTTTTCCCAACTGAGCACTGTTCCCTTAAGCTGGAACTTTTTGGACTCATCTTATAATTTATTTTATCTTTCAGTTTTCATTAGCCTTTCCTTAACTATGGGCAACAATTCCATTTGGAACTTTAAGTGGTATATAGAGATAAGAATAGGGATGTAGATAGGGAATAACTTGCTAATTGCTAAGGTTTCGACCCATAGACCAAGTGCTCGAAAATGGGGCTCTGGAACCCCTTCTTGAATGGAGCAGTGGTGAATATTTTCAAACTCTGCTTAATTCATTGTCAGTGGGACTGCCGGAAATAGCTAAGCCTAAAGTCGTCTTTCTTGGGCAGTCCCATAAACAATGAATCGAGCAGAGGTCAAGCAGGAGCATTTCTGCTCCATTTGAGATGGCTCTTCAGAACTTTGTTCCCAGAAATCAGGAAGTTATGGGATAGGGAATAACATGTTATTTTGGGAATAACTATTTAATTCTTTATCTAAATACCATAGCCAGGACCAGGGCTGCTTGGGTTGTTTGACAGCCCCTCTGATACCCAACAACTAAAAAAACTCTACACGAAAAGAGCAACTACAATTACTTAGCTGATTATGTTTTGTTCTTCCATACATTTTAGCTGTGTTGTGCAAATGTTATCAGAAGGACCTTCTTATTACTTTTTTGGAAAATTTGGTTGACTTTAATCACATTTATCCCCATTGGAAGTATTTTTTCTTAAAGCGCACCTGTCAGCAGGATTGTGCTCAGTAAACTACATACACTGTCAGGTGGGCGACATTACACTGATTAAAACTCTCACGTCCATTGTTCGGTCCAACAAACACGCTACCGGGGCTGGTTCCTGGCCTGATATAATTCCCCGGTCCGCTAGCGGGAATTATATTTAATAGGAACTGGTGGCAGCTCTACCAGGCCAACAAGGTTCTGCTTCATTGAGGCTAGTGAAGGGGCCTCTCAGCCTGTCAGGGGTGTAAGCGAGTGTGGTGCCACGTCAGTGACTGAGTGGGCCACCTCTTCTCACTCCCGATGTCTTCCTGTACCCGTGGGGACAGGGGGTATCTGTGTAGAACTGTACCAATATGACCTTTCGTGTCTTCGAGGGGGTGCAAAGGGCAGATCCGTATCACGTGATCCGTCTGACGTAATTGTGACGTCAGTCTTGCGGCGTGGTGTGGATCCGTTACAAGTGGTGGCAACAGTGGGTCTCTCTGGTGCCATTCATCACAAGTGTGAAGTGCCATTCCACCCCCCCCCTCTAAAATGTAAAGTGCTGCAGAATATGTTGTCACTATAGAAATAAAAAAATATTATTATTATTATTATTATTAAAATTATACCTTGGTTGATTATATCCGTCCTGTGGTTCTTGTGTAATTTTTACTTTCAGTTTGGAAATAATGATATGCTCGTACTCCGGGGCAGCCTGTGGGGGGCACTCTATCTGGTGCTCTGCTTACATATTGATCTGTATGCTATTATGACAGCTCACTGATCTGCCTTCTATTTTACATAATGCATCTAGTAGTGCGGGGCTAGGTAAAATAGGAGGCAGGTCAGTTAACAATCAATGACCTGCCATAAGAGCATACAGATGAATATGTAAGCAGAGCACCAGATCCAGCGCCACCCATAGGCCGCCACGGAGCACGAGCATATCATTATCTTCAAACTGAAAGTAAAGATTACACAAGAACCACAGGACGGATTTTAACAACCAAGGTATCATTTTAATCAGTGTAATATCACCTACCTGACAGTGTATATAGTTTACTGAGCACAATCCTGTTGACAAGTGCGCTTTAAAGTGAACCTTTTCCCTCTAAAATTGCCTACAGATACAGTGATAATCTGAAGGTAGATAGCATGTACAGTGCTGGCCAAAAGTATTGGAACCCCTGCAATTCTGTCAGATAATACTCAGTTTCTTCCTGAAAATGATTGCAATCACGAATTCTTTGGTATTATTATCTTCATTTAATTTGCTTGCAAGGAAAAAACACAAAAGAAAATGAAGCAAAAATCAAATCATTGATCATTTCACACAAAACTCCAAAAATGGGCCAGACAAAAGTATTGGCACCCTCAGCCTAATACTTGGTTGCGCAACCTTTAGCCAAAATAACTGCGAACAACCACTTCCGGTAACCATCAATGAGTTTCTTACAATGCTATGCTGGAATTGTAGATCATTCTTCTTTGGCAAACTGCTCCAGGTCCCTGATATTTGAAGGGTGCCTTCTCCAAACTGCCATTTTGAGATCTCTCCACTGGTGTTCTATGGGATTCAGGTCTGGACTCATTGCTGGCCACCTTAGAAGTCTCCAGTGCTTTCTCGCAAACCATTTTATAGTGCTTGTGGAAGTGTGTTTTGGGTCATTGTCCTGCTGGAAGACCCATGACCTCTGAGGGAGACCCAGCTTTCTCACACTGGGCCCTACATTATGCTGCAAAATTTGTTGGTAGTCTTCAGACTTCATAATGCCATGCACACGGTCAAGCAGTCCAGTGCCAGAGGCAGCAAAGCAACCCCAAAAAATCAGGGAACCTCCGCCATTTTGACTGTAGGGACCGTGCTCTTTTCTTTGAATGCCTCTTTTTTTTTCCTGTATGCTCTATGTTGATGCTTTTTCCCAAAAAGCTCTACTTTTGTCTCATCTGACCAGAGAACATTCTTCCAAAACGTTTTAGGCTTTCTCAGGTAAGTTTTGGCAAACTCCAGCCTGGCTTTTTTATGTCTCGGGGTAAGAAGTGGGGTCTTCCTGGGTATCCTACCATACAGTCCCTTTTCATTCAGACGCCGACGGATAGTACGGGTTGACACTGTTGTACCCTCGGACTGCAGGGCAGCTTGAACTTGTTTGGATGTTAGTCGAGGTTCTTTATCCACCATCCGCACAATCTTGCACTGAAATCTCTCGTCAATTTTTATTTTCCGTCCACATCTAGGGAGGTTAGCCACAGTGCCATGGGCTTTAAACTTCTTGATGACACTGCGCACGGAAGACACAGGAACACTCAGGTCTTTGGAGATGGACTTGTAGCCTTGAGATTGCTCATGCTTCCTCACAATTTGGTTTCTCAAGTCCTCAGACAGTTCTTTGGTCTTCTTTCTTTTCTCCATGCTCAATGTGGTACACACAAGGACACAGGACAGAGGTTGAGTCAACTTTAATTCATGTTAACTGGCTGCAAGTGTGATTTAGTTATTGCCAACACCTGTTAGGTGCCACAGGTAAGTTACAGGTGCTGTTAATTACACGAATTAGAGAAGCATCACATGATTTTTCAAAGTGTGCCAATACTTTTGTCCACTCCCTTTTTTAGGTTTGGTGTGGAATTATATCCAATTTGGCTTTAGGACAATTCTTTTTGTGTTTTTTTTCATTGAAGACAAATTAAGTGAAGAGAATAATGCCAAAGAATTTGTGATTGCAATCATTTTCAGGAAGAAACTGAGTATTATCTAACAGAATTGCCAGGGTGCCAATACTTTTGGCCAGCACTGTACATCACATTTGGCAACCTTACTGGAAGCACTGCTAGAAAAAATGTATCCTCCCTGCTGCCCCCTGTTTCTAGTCATTGGAGTGTTGTAGGAATTCACAGCCTGCTCTGCAGGGTATTTGTGCATTGTTTGTGTATATAGCAGGCTATTAATCAATGTGCCGGGGAGTAATTACAGCATTGTCACTGTGTAGTGAGCTGTGTCTGTAAACTCTACTTGAACCACTCCATTGACTGGAAGCAGGTGGCTGCAGGGAGAATATAACTTAATTTTCTCCCTGCAGCTGCTGCTCCAAAAAGGCTGCCAGATATGATTTACTATAACTACAGGTAAATAGTGTGTTTGGAGTTGACAGGTTCTCTAAGTAGTATCAGATCAGCCCACCACTACATGTGACCATTCCATTCAGTGGCACAAATAGAGAACCCATAGACACAAGGTTAAAATAAACACAAGCATGTTCCTACTACAATTCTAACAACCACCGGAAAGGAGGTCATGGAGTTCCATTAAATTTTCCTCTCTATTTGCTGACAGTGCGTTACATTTGGCGACTACATCCTAGTACATTCCTTCACAACCCAATAATAAAGTGAGATCAACAAGTTTTCGTGCTCTCACATGGAACATTTACCCTTGATTTTACTTTTTTAGCCACAGATACTGTACAAAAATACACATTGATAATAGACTCATCTTGTAGCAGGATAGAAAGAGCCACTCTTGGAAAGCATCAGCCGAAACTACTCTAGTACTTCATATATTGTATAATAATTGAGTAGGTCAAGATTTGAGATTGATCAGAGTGTATAGTGTACACAAAAGAAAAGGATGTAGCTCACTAGTGTAATTCCTTAGGCGTCCGACTCATGCACAATGCAATGATCCTCCATGAAACTAGAAGGAGGGAGAAAGCATCCAAGATCCTGGGAGACTTCAAAACGCAATCCAGCACATGCATGAGTAAAAATTCCTTATTTATTGATGAAAATAGGGCAGAAAGAAATCACAGACTATAATCACATATTCAGCAAAAGATGAAACCTACGCGTTTTGAACACTATAGTTATCAATCATGCCATGATTAAGACCTAAACTGTTCGAAACGCGTAGGTTTCAACCTTTGCTGAATATGTCAATCTAGTCCGTAATTGTTTCTGTCCTATTTTCACCAATAAAGAAAATGCTGGATTGCGTTTTGGAGTCTCCCAGAAACCAGTACAGTGTAGAGTTTACGGTCAAGAGATAAAAACCCGAAGGCAAAATATAATATAACCTAATATCAAATGACCTCCTAATTTTTGAGATCTGGAGGTTCCCGTTTAATGACCCACATTTATCTGATATCTTATTGATAGTACATTATTGCTTTTATTACACATATCTGGATGCGTTTTGCATTTCAGCTTCCTATTTATTAAGACAAAAATGTTTATTTAGTAAGCAGTGTGATGAGCACAAAACTAAAAAAACAGATCTGATATTTTATTTGCCATACAGGGGTAACAGGAAAATAGTCGCCTTTTGTTTCTGCTTGATATTTGAGTCATTGTTTAGCTTACAAAAATAAAAAAGAGAAAAAATAAATCGACCTGCCAATCTATGCGGAGGCACATTCTCTCCAACAACCTTGGGTTAATGATAATCTGAAAAATAAGGTCAAACTTTCTTTACTTTGCTAACTCTTATACTAAAGGGACATTTGTCAGTCCCCTCCAGGCACATTTTTGTCAGCTGTAAACTTAACTGAGTATGCAGAAAGAGCTCTTCGATTGGATTTTTGTGACCATTTGTGCAGGTCCAGACTGCAAAACAAACAGTGGCCTTAAATGCCAATATGTTCACAGAGAAATCGCAGTACTGCGTTTTAAGGGCATTTAATAGCCTGAAATATCACATACAAAGAAAAATAACAGA
Organism: Phyllobates terribilis; assembly: GCF_046119375.1. Lineage (NCBI taxonomy): Eukaryota > Metazoa > Chordata > Amphibia > Anura > Dendrobatidae > Phyllobates > Phyllobates terribilis. The sequence continues at coordinate 1,119,430,132 of NW_027362761.1, read as the reverse complement.
TGTTAACAGCAAAGTTTAAGAGCGACCACAGCATGCTATTCATTTTTCTATTTGCTGTACAAACCCAAATTCGAGGAATTTTACAATGTAACACCATTCAAAGTGTAAAATTGTCCTATAAGTAGATTGATCGTAGCTGTATCCATTATGGGTAAGATTAGGCTATTCTTACTACATCAAGCAGAATTCTCACAGATTATTTTATGATGTCCATTCTTACAACCATTTTCTTTATAATCCGAAAGATTGTCAAAACTCTGTAATATTAATCGCTAAGTTACTTAACGTGTAATGGTATTGGTATGAGAGGCAACAATCTCTAGAGTTTAAAGGGTTATTCCAAATATCGTGAGTTATCCACTATTGTAGGGCAGCATGGTGTCTCAGTGGTTAGCACAGCAGCCTTGCAGCGCTGGGGTCCTGGGTTCAAATCCCACCAAGGACAACATCTGCAAGGAGTTTGCATGTTCTCTCCATGTTCTCCGGTTTCCTCCTACACTGCAAAAACATATTGAAAGGGAATTTAGATTGTGAGCCCCAATTGGGACAGTGCCGATAATGTCTGTAAAGCGCTGTGGCGCCATATAAGTGAGTAAAATAAATATCCATAGGATAGGAAAAAACATACTGAGAGTTGAGGGCATGGCTTAGACCCCATCAATCTTGGGAATGAGGTTCCAGATACGTTGCACCTGGCTTTCTCCGGAAGTCCCACTGACAAGAAGTGGAGTGGGGGTTGATCTTGTACACCTCCGCCCCATTCAAGACTGGACTCTGTAATGCCTGGTTCCCAGCATCTGAAGCCCTGTTTTTGGGATTGTAGTAGTTCCCAACAGATGGTCCTTCAGCTATTCCTTCGATAGGAGGTAACTTACATTATTGGAATGGAGATTTTGAGGATAAAAATAAATATTTTGCAATTTTGTAGTGGACCGTCCAGATAATTGTCTTTGCTGAAGGTTTAGGCAGGTAAATATCATTTTGAATTTTAAGGGCAAATGAACTTTATTGGAGTGTAGGCTTATGTACTGGCTTGGTTTATTAGTATTTTTTTTAATGAAAAAGTGATTTGGTTGTAAGGATGAATGCACAAAATTCTGCAATGCCCATAGACAACAATAAGTGGGTCTAGGGCTATGAAAGTCTAATGACGGCTCCAGATAATTTCAGAACTTTAATAATATTAGTAAAATTTAGATATAGATTAGGCAGCACTGCTGACCTTGTCAGGGTAGTCAAACTTTGTGGCAGTGCGATTGGATCATATGGTTGGGATGCAAAGTGTCCCAGAAATGTCATGGAAGGCTCCATAAACATTAAAAGGGGTTTTCAGAATATAAGTTTCCTAAGCCTTTTGGCCTCCACTAGGTTCGAATAATAACTGTTAGGTTATATGCACACAACTTCTTCTACAGGTAATGCCGTAAAAAATTAACAAATTGAGCAGCAATGTCAAAATGATAATCCAAAGCAACGTTTCAGCCCAAATGGGCCTTTTTCAAGCCAGAGATGCAATAAAAGTTACAGCCATGACTGGACCCAAACATTACTTTGTCTACCTCATTTTTGTATCACACTATGCGATTTTAAATAAAGACTGCGTTTTATCCCTATTATTCTCTGGGGCCTTGGAATCTTTTTTTGGATTATCCATTGCCTTGGACCTTGTGGAGGGTCTTACCGAGTCAGCATGGAGTCACCATGGTGCATGAGAATCATTCTCTGGACTAAGCAATGTCAAACTGTGATTGCTGTATGCATGTTCCATCCTATGTTCCTTCTTTTAACAGCTTCAGGTTTCGGAAACCTTTAAACAGTTAAAGGGAACCTGTCATGTAAAATAAACCTATTAAGCTGCAGATATGGGATTAATTTGCAGGTTAATAACGTTCGGACACCATGTGGCCCCAGAACTCGGAGACCTACTGCCGAGAGGAAATTAATTTTATACGGTGTTTGGCTTCCAGTCATAGGGGTGGTGTCAGCACGGTTCAGTCACTGCTCTGTGTATAGATAGCGGAGGCTGTAACTGCACCTCCAGCGCTGAATGACAGCCGGCTCTAATTCTGAGCAAGCTGTCACTCAGGGCCAGAGGTGTAGTTACAGCTGCTGCTCATTATACTCTGAGTGGTGACCGAAACTGTGCCGGCACCACCCCTATGACTGGAAGCCAAACACTATCAGGAGGAGTTAAAGGGGTATTCCCATCTCCAAGATCCTATCCCAATATATAGTAGGTGTAATAATAATAAAATTAGCAAACACCTCCAATTAGAAATGTAGTATAGTTTTTCTGATTCGCTATGTCTCTTACCTCATGTGCAGGCATTGCAGGACCATATGTATCCATGATTCTGACCACTAGCAACTAGCTAACGATCACTATATCAGCGGTCATAACCATGGATACCTAAGGTCCTGCAATGCCTGCACATGAGGAAAGAGACATAGTGAATCAGAAGAACTATACTACATTTCTAAGAGGAGGGATTTGCTAATTTTATTATTATTACACTTGCTAGATATTAGGATAGGATCTTGGAGATGGGAATGCCTCTCAGCAGTGGGGCTGTAAGTGCTGGCACTGCGGAGTATCAAAACACTATTATTCTGCATATTAATTCCATATCTGCAGCTTAATAGCATTATTTTACATGACAGGTTCCCTTTAAAAGAAGTAACATGTTCATTTTCCTTGCAGTTTCATTTGGAAGCCACCCAATCTATATGATTGAAAGTACAGAGCGAAGACAAATGAAAAAGGCGCCAGAGAAGATGCTTCAAGAAAACGACCGCCGACATTTTCCTGAAGCATTTTCGCCTTGAAAAACCCTCTGCCATGTGCAGAGACCCTTACCTTCTGCTTTTCCAGCGATGCATCTCTGCTTCTGCTCTGATCTTTGACTACAGACTCCAGCGGTGACATCACGGCTACAGTGCAAATCAACTCTGCAGGCAATCGCAGAGCTCAACAGGTCTGCTGATGTAGACAGCATGAATCACTGAGTTCAGTAAATGGTTGCAGCGGTGATGTCCACTGGAGTCATGATACCACAACCATTTTCACCAATGCCACCCTTTGCAAACAATTGATTTTGTCAGGGGAAGCTGTGAGCAACCAGACATTTAGTTAGTAGCTCATGTTGGCCATGTAATGGCGGACACTCAGATGAATGACTGTCCTAGGATGGATTGAGTGCATCAGAATGGGGACAGTTTGGACAGAAAAGCTCTTAGCGCTGGCTCATAGAGGAGGAGCCCTAGATGAGGACACCCCTTTTTATTGCCATATACCATAACAAGGCATAAGACAAGGAGTTGTCCTCATGAGACAACACCTATCTGGCACCATCTTCGGTATTGTAATACTAGTAGACCTTAACATTAATTATTTGCAATTTCAAACAAATACTATTCATCTTCTAAAGAAATAAGATCACTGCAATGTCCAATGTTCTAATTGTTTTCCTTCTCATAACGGAAGATTTTTTCCTGCAGCAGCTTCCTGCCTGGTAGACACTCACAGGGATTGCCTCACGTTTTTGGATAACAGTCTATTGTTTTTGTCACCTTTGTGAATGGCACAATTGTAGAAGTGCTCCACCTTTACTGAATATGGAATTTGTCAAGGAAGGAAGTGGCATCAGTGACTTTTAGTGCTAACGCTACCACAAATCTTAAAGAAAAACAACCTGGAGCTGGAATACAATGCACACTTTCATTTTTAGGATAGAAGATCCGAACACTAAAGAAGAAGAAGCTTTTGTTAAATGTCTATTGTTTTGGGACTTGCAGCATTAGGGCGTAAATATAACACCTTGGATATTAGAGGGTTTATACAATAGAATAGAATATAGTAAATCTTCTTATTGATGAGATGATTTGGCCCAAAAAAGACCAGTGTTACTATGTTGCTTCTCATTAAAGGCAGGGGCGGACAGACACAGAAGAGAGCCCCTGTGCAGTATACGGGCCCTTGGTATTTCAAAAGTTGTAAAATAACCCCTGAAGAAGCTCGATGTTTCAGCTTTAGTAGAGTATGAGAGCAATCTAGAGTGGTGGAGAAAGTGTAGAAAAATGAACATTGTGAACTTTTTCCAGCTGTATACTGGCAGTTACGCAAGTTGCCTGTATACCCTATAAAAGAAATATAAAATAATGTTTACCCATGTGAGGCACAGAGGGCCGATCTGGCTCCATACAGGTTTTGCACATACACAACAGATCCATCATATGTGTGCATAAAGCCTATGCCTCAAATTCCTTAAGGAATAGCAGCTTAAAATATCAGACATTTGTCTATAAGGACTAACTGGTATAGTAATGCTAAAAAAAAATTATTTTTTTTTGTATATATTTTCTACATTATTACCAAGACTTGTGTCCAGGACACCAAGTGACAAGGGCTTGTTAGTATTCACCCTTATCATTTACAGGCTTAACGATAGCAGAATCAGTACAATATTTCCTCAAGTAAAAGAGCTGCATTGAAGGAAATGTCTGAGCCCGAGCCTCCTTGTTTCATGGGTAGCAATATTCCACATATCAATACACTTTGATTTCATATGGGAGAAGATTCTCTAGGAAGTCATTCATCATTAGATGTGTCAGCTTGATGCTGTTCAGAATATTGTTCATTTGTTTTTTTATGTCGAGCATTTGTGCGGTATCAGAAACAATGGAAAATAATAAAAAGTGGAAAATACGCATAATGCTTTATATGAGCTTTACACGGTGTTAAATTTAACCTGCATTAGAAATCTTTTTTTTATTTTCCTGCAGACTGTTACTCAGAGGTAGAACAGGAGGACCGGTTCCCACGTGTGTATCAATGATGACATTTTAAGAGCTAGTAGATCTTAAGGGGACGTTTTAGGTATCTTGGGTCTATTCCTGGTGTTCATATAAAAAAGATAAAATGGCAACAAGAAGGTTATGCACGTTAAAGCGTTTCCTACTGACCCCCATACATGGATGGAAATAAACTGCCGCCTCTTCCTTAACAATCAAAGGATCAGCCATGTTGAAATTCAAAAAGTCTACACTTTTTTCTCTGCCATCTGCTGTCATCATGGTCAGAACACAACCATACAAATTAGGTGTTCTTGCAAAAGTAAAAGGTTTGGCCAAAATTCATTTAAAGTATAGGACATCCTAAAAGGGAATGTGTCAGCAGGTTTTGCTATGTAATCTGAGAGCAGCATGATGTAGAGGTAGAGACCCTGATTCCAGTCAGGTGTCATTTACTAGTCTGACTGCTGTAGTTTTGATAAAACCACAAGTTTATCTATAACAGATCTACTAGTTCTCTGAATGCTGAACTCGTTATAACCCCGTCCACACCACTGATTGGCAGCTTTTTGTGTACAGTGACAGAAAATTGGTAATCATTGGTGGGGGAGAGGTTACACAGAGCAGGAGGAGGCAATCAGTCCTCTAGTGTTAATTGTCTGCTTATAAAACACTGATTTTATTAAAATTTAAGCAATCAGCCTTGTAAGTGACATATGACTGGAATCAGGGCCTCTGCCCCTACATTATGGTGCTCTCAGATTACATAGAAAAACCTGTTGACAGATTCACTTTAAAGTGGATGATCTGTGCCAGATTTCACAATAAAACTGCATATATTAATAAATAGACCTGATGAGGCTGGTGTATTTACTGTAAAAATCCACATCGGAATGGCTGTATACGCCTTTCTGAAAGTCTAACTTTATCTTAATCCACCTATGCTGACTGATGGATCCTCTATATCCCCACTCCCTGCTGCTGAGATCTCACACTGCACAGTACCTGCCACAGCTGTGAGTCAGGCTGGGTGGGTGAAGACTGAATGCACTTGAACTTATAAGCTCTTACTCTATAACTGGACTCATAAAATGTGATTATTGTCACTTTGATCTTTGCACACTCTCATTAGATGCTTCAGTACAAAAGATAGTGTTTGAGTCAGTCTAGTGCTGCTTATGTACATGTGAATTTCCTGAAACAACAAGAAGTAGAAGTCTAAATTACCCTTAATGGTCAGTGTGAAAATCATAAGATTTCTAATTTTTATTTTTAAAACAGGTGTCAAATAGAGTTCAGGCAACTTTATGTTTAAATAACTATGGTGTGCTGGTGGGGACATTTTTGCAAGTATCACACCTTTTTTTGGCCATAAAAGGGTATCGTTGGTGAGAACACTAAGGGGCTTCAACAGGGATAAAACTACTGGGTAAATTTCTCAATACATGTCTAGAGATGAGCGAATCCGAACTTAAAAGTTCGAGATTCGTACCGGACAGTTAGTGTCCGGAACTAAACTCCGAACATGGACTTCTTCCAGAATTCCCTTGCAATGTTCGGAGTTTCGGGGGATGTCCATTGCAGAGAGAGAGAAAATTTTTCAGCTCATAAGTCCGGGTCCCTATTCTTTTGAATGGTTTCAGGTTCTGGTTAGAGTTCGGGTACAGTCTTGGTACCTGAACCAAACTTTGGAATAAATTTTGAGTCGGGTACCAGAACTCAAACTTCCACGGGTCTGCTCATCCCTAATTGACAGCTCTGGCTTCATAGACCCAGAGAAGGGCAAAGATATATGGAAAACAGACTGGTGGGAAGGTATATATAAATGATTGGCCACGCCACGAAACACCGAGCGGCAGGACTTAGTCTGATCAGTCATTCTATGCTGACAGAATCCAGTTAAAAGACCTAAGGTAATGTCGTAAAAGGAGATTGCCCAGTCACCCGAGAAATCGGGGCTGCTGCAAAGTGAGGCAGCTATAGAAGAGGGGAGGAAGTCCGGCCCCGGAGCCAGGACAGGTGAGAAACATTCACTTGACTATTAACTTGCACATTTTCATCATTTTCACAAAAAAGACATGCAATGTTCTTAAAGGTGGTAATTTACAATTGTGATCACATATTACTATTGTATTATAAGTGGTTATCACACATTCAGTGTGGCAGTACTATTAATTCCTAATTTGCGGTTCATTATCAATGGCACCCAGAAATAAAGAATGCCACAAGATGGTAACAAATAATTGCTGATAACAGAACAATTCAATAAAAGTTTTCAAATGAAGATGCGGTAAACTCCAGATATCATTTAGAAGAGTAATTAAAGGAAAACAAACTTTACAGCGAGCATTTACTAACAAAAAATATTCCCAAATTGTAGAATTTCCAAATCTTGCAGTTCTGGGATCTCCTGCCGTTTGAAAGCTCGTAAATAGCACATTACCTCTCTAAGTTTACAGCAACCAAGACTATAGCAATTACACTATAATTGTAATTTTATTGTTGAGCTTCTATATACTTCCTCACAGTCCTGAGGTTTAAACATTGCATGTTCTTTATTTTATAGCACAGTTCTAATGCAAGAACAGTTAAGATGCTCAGAGATCCATGAAATCCCAGAGTTTTGCTATTATATCATTGTGCTGTAAATCCCACTAGCAACCACTGGAGGTGCTATTATTTATTGACAATTATTAAAAAGCTTGAAGAAAAAAAATACACTTTTATTTACAGCTTCTCTGTTTGTCTGATATTGCAACCAAGCCCTATTAGATTATAACAAATCTGCATTACCAGGCACAACCTGTCAACAAAAATGGCACTATTTCATGAGAAAAGTAACCTTTGTTATATTCTCATACCAGCATTTATTATAGTGTTATAGCATAATTAATAATTTATATACTCATATCTCTGGAACAGAAAAGGGCCTTCCCAAAACTGTTCCCACAAAGTTGGAAGCCCACTATTCTCCAAAATGTCTTGGTCTGCTGAAGCATTAAGATTTTTCTTCACTGGAACTAAGAAACTTAGACCAACCCTTGAAGAACAGTCCCATTGGAGTTGCCAACTTGACTTTTCTGGACAGCTTATCAAAAAATCATACAATATTTTTTATGGACACATTAGAAAACCATAATAAATCAATATGAGTATAAATGATCCATGTCTATAGCCCTTAATTTTGACAAGAAGACATCAGCTGCATTCAATTTAAACTGTAAAATGATGATAATTATAGTCAAAATATAATGTACATGCTTCTTCAGCTTAAAATAAAAATCACAGATGCCTTAAAGTATTTTTATGGACAGGGCATAAAAGTGACCAATTTTTATGTACTGTCCTGGAATTTCAGGATGATTGACAACCCTGATCTCCATAGCATCATCCCTACAAATTTACTTATTGTTCTTTATAAAAATAAAGTGAGTAGTTTGTGTAATGAATGATTAGATGCAGCCTTTGTCCTTAAATAGTGAATAAGTTTATTATCACATCTCCAAAGGGGCCCACCAGGGAATTCACCTGTTCTCCAGTGGGCCAGTCCGATCATGGTTCCTCCAAAGGGCAGCGTATTATATATGAATCTGAATAAGTTTGTACCCATAAACTTATTGGTGTTAAATTCAGTTTTTTTTTTTTTTTTACAATTCAAATCTTATAAAGAACTGTAATAAACCCATATACAGGAGCACATACATTTGTCTAAAAGTTTAAGCAGGAAATTAGGTCATTTAGGGTTTCGTAAAAGCTTTTAGTATAGAACTGAAGAAAGTTTCAGAGGGATTACCACAAGAGAAGGAGTCACATTACTTCTATAGTTTGTTTCTAAGCACTTGACATTTTCAGATGGCGGACATCTCTTTTTACATTATTCAAAAGTACATCAAAGAAGGACACTACTAATAATGAACATACATTTCAACAGCCGTTCAGCCTACATGTAAGGAAATCTTACACGTGTTCGCTTTGACAGGTCCGCAGTTGTTTGCGTTTCAGTAGATCTGGCCTCAGTCTCATCGTAGCCACAACCTGCTGTCAACACTCTAGCGGGATGTATACTTACAATGGACATTGATGGCATGATGGAAGTGGACAGACGTGTATCAACAAGGTCATCGCTCTGGTAAAATGTTGCAGCTGCTCTCCTGTATTCCACCACCTAATATATGTCAGGGGCATACATGTTACTATTAATATTTAAATCGTACCTTTCGGCTTCCACAAAGAGAAGATTTCAATTTATAATAGTCATCCTTATAAGAGTGGGTTCTTTTATGTAATTATTATTTTGGGATTATTTCATAAATGTGCATAAAATTACCTTAAAATTGTCATGCTACTTCTGGATAACATTTTGACTTCTTAAAATTCACTTATAGTGATGTAACCAAGCTATTTAGAAGGCATTATAAAAGGTAATCTTGATTAAAGCTCAAGGGTTGGTCTGAAATGTCGCTGCTGAGAAAATAAAAGTTCTTACTTTTTTTTGTTTTTTGGTTGCGCTGCCTTACCTCATAGCTTGGATTATTGCTATGGACTGTGGAACCATGTTCTCAAGTCTTACACCCTCTTTTTAACCAAATTGCTGCTGCATCTCAGCACTATACACTAGTAATTTAGCAAATATAAAAAATGGCCAGGTATAACCCTTGCTAGGCCCCTAGGCTTCCAGGTATATTGAGCTCCCTCGCTCAACTACTCATGATCACGAATCGACATGACATCCCAACCCTGTCACTAGGGCCCTATTGGTCCACGGTAATGAGTATCTATGTACAAATATTCCTATGGTACAATGTGCAAAGTCAATTTAAATATACCACATTCAGAAAACTCCTGATTATCTTCACTTTATCAAAAGTTAACAAATGATAATTTAACTTGAACATGGACACATACTGTCATGGGTGTCTACACATTTTACAACCACATTCAGACGCCCGGAATGTGGACACATTTTAGGATCCATATGCAGGCCTCAAATTCTGGCCCAAACACTAATGACCAAAATGCATCGTAAGAGATCTGGGTGTCAGTAGACGTGAATTTTTCTGTTAATTCTACTTTGAAATTTTTCATAGATATCTGAATGTACCCTAAGGGGTAATTCTGACATCAGTGATTTTTGTGTTAGAGAACAGTGGCCCGATTTTTACCAGTGTTTTTTTCATCAGAGTTTCATCAACGTCAGTTTTTACCATCCGAGTTCGGTCTGAGTTTCATCAGTTTTTCTAGCATGAGAAAAAAAAGTTTCCCTATCTTTTCCTATCCAGCAATCCATGATATATTGATAGCATACAGATGGCATCCAAGTACTGGCCGATTTTTTTTTCATGGACCCATAGACTTGCATTGCCAATTTTGACCTGACCAACAAATCGATATCGGACACATCTCCATGATTTTGAGTAGACCGCCTGATCCTCGAAAAATCACAGACATGCATGTAAATAACCCCATTCACTATTAGGGTAGGTTCATAAGACAGTTTAAAAAATCGTTCCGAGTTGCATCCAGAAAAGTGAGATGATTTTTTTCTCACTTGACATCCATATACAATCCCTTTTTTACAGCCGCAGCTAATAATCATTTACAAGACCATTTACAGTTTCCTATGCGATAGAATTGCGATGTACCTGTATCTGTAAAATTTGTAAAATTCAGATCCTATACTGTGATTCCATATGGAATCCGATTTTTTTCTTGCCCCTATAGACTTGATTGGGTGAGTCTCATCCAATTTCCAGAGGAAAATCGTACATGTTTTTTTTTTCACTCACAGATATGGCCAGTGAAAAAAAACGTTCATTTACACAGCCCCATTGAATAACATTGGTCTGAGTGCGATCTGTTTTTTTAACGGATGGCACTCAGACCAAAAATACGGTCGTGTGCATGAGCCCTAAAATGTACGAGTACTTTCCATGAAAAACACAGACAGCATTCATACGGAAAATAGGACGTCTGAATGATCCCTTAAGCTAAGTTCCCTCATTGCATATTTATTGAGGATTATTTATAGCATATCTGTAGCTATTCTGCAGCAAAATCTCTGTGTGTTACATGCAGATTTTACAGAGGATTTTGTTCCAGATTTGTGCATATTTCACCTTCCAATATAAAGGGTGAAATCCATGCTGAATTGCACAAAGAATTGACATCCTGCAGATTTTAAAATCCGCATCAATTTCTAACTAGAAATGTCGATGAGATTTATTAGCTCGTACAGTATTGTGCTACATAAATTCTGTATGCAAATACGCGCGGAATATCGGTACCAAGTATTCAACATGTAAACTCAGTCTTACAATTAATTAGCTGTTTTGTCTCTTAATAAACCTATAATTCCGGTGCATGTTGTACAATCTGTCTGTAAAGATCCAGTCTTATTTTCGTGTCGATCATCCTTGCTCATTTAGTGAATGAGGTTAAGTCATAATATCACATGAATAAACAATATATTGCAATTAGTATTATCACAGCCAGCTATTGTATCCAGCACAAGCAGACAGGAAATCCACAAAGACCTAACAAAGCGTCTGACAAATGAGCGAGTAAACTGTTGTCATCATGGATCTTGCCCCAAAGCATTAAAAGCACAAAATGCACAACTGTCATTTTACATGTTTCATTATTATTAGCGTCTTAGCAATGCAGGTTGGACCGCTACTAGTATCAAGTTTATGGGAAGACCATGGGAACCCCAGACATCTAGAAGCAAGCAGCAGAGCGAACATTATATCTATCATTAGAATTGCGAAACTATATATTACTAGCTTATATACAGTCCGACTGACATTAATTACACCTATTGGGTGCAAGATCATGAAGCATTCTGGGTTTTTATTCTGTACTAGAAAAGGATACAGGAGAATAATAGTAGAGGAGGGTGGACTTCTTTGGGGTAAATGAGAAACCTTTTGTTTCCTCAAATGGTTCCTTATTGTACCAAAGCGTTTTGGCACAGGATTAGTGTCTTTCTCAACGTAAAAATGTTTACTTTGAAAAACCAGCTCTGGCACGTCAAGGTAAGGAGGCTTATTCGCCGTGCAATGCTCTTCTGGGAAATTTAATATGCAAATTGCCTCTTCAGAGAAAAAGAGGACTTGTACTCTATAGCGCCACCTATTGGAAGGGCCAACAGCCTGAAACACCGTGTCTGTAAATTGAGATTCTGATTTGGCTTTTATCCTAAGTCATATTGCACGACTCGTTAAAAGGTTGATTGTGACTTGTAGGATTGCTGCTTCCAATAGGTGGCGCTATAGAGTACAAGTTCTCTTTTTCTCTGCAAAGGCAATTTGCATATTAAATTTCCCAGAGAAGCATTGCATGGCGAATAAGCCTCCTTACATTAATGTGCCAGAGCTGGTGTGTCACTCTCCATAAGGAGAAATGTTACCCCTTAGACCTCAGCCCGGAGCCTCTCATGTAGCCAAATCAGTTCTCATACTTTGCACTGACGAGGGCCAACAGCCCGAAACACCGTGTCTGCAAATTGAGATTCTGATTTGGCTTTTGTCCTAAGTCATATTGCACGACTCGTTAAAGGGTTGATTGTGACTTGTAGGATTGCTACTTCCAATAGGTGGCGCTATAGAGTACAAGTCCTCTTTTTCTCTGAAGAGGCAATTTGCATACTTTGAAAAAGGCACCAAAACGCGTTAGGACAATAAAGAACTATTTTGGAGCACAAAAGGCTTTGCTTTTACCACAGCAAAGTCTATTCAATGTGATATTGTCCTCCTCTATTATTATTCATCTGGAGGAAGTGTTCCTCTTCCAGCCAAGGGGCTACAGCAGTAGTTACACACGTTGGGCCTTCACACAACACCGCCAGGTGATCGAATGTTCCTGCCTTTCATTATGCTTACCAGGCTATACTGCTCTATGTGTGCATTTTTGTCTCCCAAACAGTTCTTTCATACAGGCAAATAGACAGTTTTAAGGTGCACTTACAAGGAGCCTTGAAATGGTGGAGCGTTCTGTAAGAATACATGTTCCCAAATATCGTCCTGGGCAAAATGCTCTGTAATCTGCTGATTGGATTTTTGATACTGGCAAACCAATCGGCGGCACATCTCCCCCTCCTGTGTAAACAGGACTTGTGCTGCCGATAATATGCTGTTGTATGAGTACAGAACAATTGTACTAAAGATCGTTCTGTTCCCATCATTATTTGACAGGCTGTGTAAACAGGCCATAAACAAGCGCTGATTGAATTGAATGTTGCCAATCTAAATGCAGTTAAGTCTCTAGAATGAAGGTGGCTGTGTCCACCGAAACGCGTTGTGTGTGTATTAATAAATCAGTCCTTTTAATATTTTTGCCCTGTTATTGGCGCTCTGGTACCGCTATTCATATCCACTGAAAGTCTCTAGAATTGACATCTTTCATGTACTGTCTATGAACTTAAACTACCTATAAGCCTATTACCCCAATACATACAATTAACAGGTCAGGGGAGTGAAAATGCTGCTCCCTAAGCTACAATAATCCAAACAAACATTCCAAGCTGCTCTTCTTGCCAAGGACAATTACTATTCTTCCATTCATACCCATACAGCTTCCCAACAGTTTCATACTAAATCAGACAGGCCAGCTGCCATTCCTCTGCCTGCAAGAGTTCCTGTATTTCCATCAAAATAGGCAACATCAAAATTGGGAATATTGAGGTCTGTGGTCTGTGGTTAAAAGGGTTGACTCTGCATTGATCATCAGGAGCATAGCCCTGTCCAGATCCCAGATTCCATTTGGGCAATTGGGCAGCTCACGCCTGATAACTGACAGTTCGGTCTAGAGGCACGGATGAGCCACTGAGTGTTCTCTACCATGCTGCAAACAGAAGTAGATTTTCCTCTGCAGCAATGGATGAGCACAAGGCCACTGAAGCTGGTCACTTCTACTGATATAGCCAGCCTAAATGCAGCACTTGTAAGCTCTAAAGCAGAGTTCCCCAACTCAAGTCCTCAAGAGCCACCAACAGATCATCTTTTCAGGATTTACTTAGAATTGCCCAGGTGATGAAATTATCACCTGGTCCATACTAAGGAAATCCTGAAAAGATGATCTGTGGCTCTTGAGGACTGGATTTGGGGAACTCTGCTCTAAACCAAAAAGTTCATAAAAAGTATGCTCTTTGCCTAGGAAACCGGTCACCGCTAATAGTTTGGGAAAGAATAGGGATGAGCTGACTCATGGAAGTTGGGTTCATCGGGTTTGACCAACTTTAGTCAAAAGTTTTGGTTTGGGTACTAGAACTATACCCAAACTTGAGCCAGAACCAGAACCCCCATAGAAATCAATGGGGACCAGACTCTCTCTCCTCCTCAAACTGTAAAATGGAAATCCAGGAGAAGTCCGTGTTCGGAGTTCAACACCAAATACTAGCTGTCCAGTACGAACCCCAAACTTTACAGTTCAGGTTTGCTCATCTCTAGCTAAGAACATTAAACCATTGAATTAAAAATCCCTCCATTCTTCAGAACTGAGAGGATTTTTAATAAGAAATAAATTGTTTTTACAAGCACTTGGCAATTTTACTTATTTAAAGGGGGCGTTCCTTTTCAGTTAATGAATGTTCCCAGCTACAGATTATTATAAAGAAGCAAACTTAGCTTTACTCACCTTCCCCAGGTCCACCAGCAAATCTCCACCACCAAGCCCAAAGTCTGGCATTGTCTGCAACAGTGATGTCACGTCAACAGCATGGTAGCCAATCGATGTACTCAGCAGCTATGAAGGGGGCATCTTGTCTAAACTGACAGAGCCGCTGAGCTCACTGATTGGTTGCTTGGTATGACATCAGCACCGCAGCCAATGCCAGACACCGGGAGCAGCAGCGAAGACTCGGAAGGGGAATATATAACGCAGTTTGCTTCTTTACAACAACCTGTAGCCGGGAACATTCAATTACTCAGAAGGAACAACCCCTTTTAGAAGATAAGTCTAACCCTTTAATGTGGTTTCTCATGAAGACGAAATACTATCCATATGCTCAATTAAGGCATATAAGTCTCATAAAGGAGAGTCCTTCTCTAAAAGTTGAAAAGAAATGCCATAATGGACTCAGTTCGATCGTGTATATTACTACATAGAAGGCCATTCATTTTAATGAAAACCATGCATTGTTACTTTTTTCCTGCAGCAGTCTCAATATTCGTTGTTTTTCTGGGATTTGGGAGCCCATCAACTTCTAAATGAAAGCGGTTTTCTCTGATTAAACAACCCATTTAAAATGGAAATAAAAATATTTTCTTACAGAAAATGTAATATTTTTATTAAAGGAAACCTTTCACCACTTTTTTTGCCTTATAAATATGTCCATCACCTTCCTTTAAAATCATGTAAATGCAGTTCTTATAACCCCTTTATACCCTCAGAGGTACCCCTGCATACCTCCAAAAAAAGTGCCTTATTCATGTCCCTCGCTGCATATAAATTGTGTGATCCGGTTTGATTGCAAATCCAGATCGTGCTCAGTGCCGTCCCGATTCCTTTAAATGCCGCCTCTTCTATGTGGTTGGAAGTGGATGACGTCTTCAATGTCATCGATCTGGGTTCGCCCATCAAACCGGACGCCAAAGTTTGCATGAAACAAGGGACATGAATGAAGCACTTTTTCAGAGGTATGCTGGACACCTGCAAGGGTATAAAGGGGTTGTAGGAACCTCATCTACATGATTTTAAAGATGATGGTCATGGTTTATAAGGCATGAAGCTGATGACAGGTTCCCTTTAATATAGTAATACCTTTATCCATCCCTACATTTGTATCCACCTATTTTATGTAAATTCAGAAAAAATTAATGAGCACTGAATGATTGTGATATTCTACAACTTCTGATACATTATTTCATAGAAATTGGTAATTTTAAACATCAGTTTTGCATCATGAACGGAAATGAGTTTATATTCCCATAACTTAATCAGAAGCAGGCCAGGAAGAACTGCTGACTCAGAGAACCAGTCTGACCAATATATGGTTTTTCTTTCAACACTTTAAGTTTGAAGAGATTTTAATAGTGTCCATTGACTAAAGCACTTTACTAATAGACTGTGAGGAACAGAACATGCGGGAAGTATTAGTCCATATCTAATATCGGAGCACATGCTATGGTCAGAGGATGAAGCTAAGGAGGAGATATGTAGGTATGATGATGCTACACATCAGTCTTCTGTTACTGGGCTCATGAAGACATCTTCCTGCAGAACCAGGGTTGACAACGTGACATTTTATTTTTTCTGTACAGCTTATCAAAAAATCATGGACAGACAATATTTTTTATGGACACACTGGAAAACCATAATAAATGATTATGATTATCAGTGATCCATGTCTACAGCCCATAATTCTGACGTAAAGACATCAGCTGTATTCACTGTAAACTGTAAAATGATGAGAAATACAGTTAAAATACTCTGTAGGAGTTTCTTCAGCTTCACAAAAAAATAACAGACCCCTTAAATTTTTTTTTATGGAGAGGGTATAAAAGTGTCTACTTTTTACGGATTGTCCTGGAGTTTCTGGATGGTTGTCTACCCTGTTGCAGACAGTCCTAGAGGCTTCCAGATACACATCCTTTAGAACTGCTGCATTTGCTATTTACTAGATAGGGCTAAGGTACAGCCATCACCCTTCTCCTCCACCCATCGAAGACAAATTAAAGACAAACCTAGTATTAGGGGCATTGGCAATCTCCCAATCTTATATTGAATTATCCCATTTCATATACACTGTATGCAGAATTATTAGGCAAGTTGTATTTTAGAGGATTATTTTTTTTATTGATCAACATCTATGTTCTCAATCAACCCAAAAGACTCATAAATATCCAAGCTTAATATTTTTGGAAGTTGGAGTGGTTTTTTTTTTAGATTTGGCTATCTTAGGAGGATATCTGTTTGTGCAGGTAACTATTACTATGCCGAATTATTAGGCAACTTAATAAAAACCAAATATAATCCCATCTCACTTGCTTATTTTCACCAGGTAAACCAATATCAGTGAACAACATTTAGAAATAAACATTTCTGACATGTAAAAAAAAAAAAAAAAAAAAAAAAAAAAAATTAGTGATCAATATAGCCACCTTTCTTTATGATGACACTCAACAGCCTTCCATCCATAGATTCTCTCAGTTGCTTGATCTGTTTTCGATCAACATTGCATGCAGCAGCCACCACAGCCTCCCAGACACTGTTCCGAGAGGTGTACTGTTTTCCCTCCCTGTAGAACTCACATTTTATGATGGACCACAGGTTCTCTATGGGGTTCAGATCAGGTGAACAAGGGGGCCATGTCATTATTTTTTCTTCTTTTAGACCTTTACTGGCCAGCCATGCTGTGGAGTAGTTGGATGCATGTGATGGAGCATTGTCCTGCATGAAAATCATGTTTTTCTTGAATGATACCGACTTCTTCCTGTACCACTGCTTGAAGAAGTTGTCTTCCAGAAGCTGGCAGTAGGTCTGGGAGTTGAGCTTCACTCCATCCTCAACCTGAAAAGGTCACACAAGTTCATCTTTGATGATACCAGCCCATACCAGTACCCCACCTCCACCTTGCTGGCATCTGAGTCGGAGTGGAGCTCTCTGCCCTTAACAGATCCAGCCTCTGGCCCATCCATCTGGCCCATCAAGAGTCACTCTCATTTTATCAGTCTATAAAACCTTTGAAAAATCAGTCTTAAGATATTTCTTGGCTCATTCTTGACATTTTATCTCATGTTTCTTGTTCAAAGGTTGTCGTTTTTCATCCTTCCTTACCTTGGCCATGACCCTGAGTATCACACACCTTGTGCTTTTTGATACTCCAGTAACATTGCAGCTCAGACATATGGCAAAACTGGTGGTGAATGGCATCTTGGCAGCTTCATGCTTGATCTTCCTCAATTCATGGGCAGTTATTTTGCGCCTTTTTTGGCCAACACGCTTCTTGCGACCCTGTTGGGTATTTGCCATGAAACGCTTGATTGTTCGGTGATCACGCTTCAAAAGTTTGGAAATTTCAAGACTGCTGCATCCCTCTGCAAGGTATCTCACAATTTTGGACTTTTCAGAGCCCGTCAAAACTCTCTTCTGACCCATTTTGCCAAAGGAAAGTAAGTTGCCTAATAATTAAGCACACCTTATATAGGGTGTTGATGTCATTAGTCAACACCCCTCCTCATTACAGAGATGCACATCACCAGATTTACTTAATTGGTAGTTGGCTCTCAAGCCTATGCAGCTTGGAGTAGGACAACATGTGATTAAAATACTAATTTGCCTAATAATTCGGCACACAGTGTAGTTACATACTGTAGTTACATAGGTTGAAAAAAGACCTAGGTCCATCAAGTCCAACCCTTCTCCACCAATTGTCCTAAGTTTAATTGAAGCTATAGCAGCAGCACATTACTACATAGAGTTCCATCAGAAGGTCTTATCTTTGTTTTCCCACAATATGACATATTTGGACACCATACACTATATTTGAACATCCACCATACACTTTAGACTATAGGTAGTTGAACCCATTAATATTGGTGGGATGAGCCATCAGTCTCAAGTGTCTGGGGGCCTCCCGATATATCTCCGAGAGATGATGTTGAGGGAAAGAACGATCTGGTCTACTGAACTTTGTTCTCCCTGGAGACAAGCCACCACCAGAAGAGTCTTCCAGTAAAATCAGTGTCTCAGCCCCTATCTCATGCTGATCTCATGGCAAAACCTGCTGACATATTCCCTTTAAAAGACATGGCTTGTATGAAAACCAGAAGGTGGTGTAAACTTATACAAGACAGTGTAAAATCGGACCTAATTTGTCATCCTGGATGAGCAGCGTTAATACATTTTTAGACTTCCTAGTCTAAGGATAAGTTGTCCAAATAGTAGAGAGGTTTAGTGTGTGCCCCAATATGACTGCGGTGTAATGTGAGCCGAGACGGGCTGGGTTTTATTTTCTGTACAACATACAGTTGGTGGCGGAATCACTGAGGTTATTGTAGTCTGCACACAAATAAAGCCCTGTTATCTCCCGGATGCTGCGGGTTCATCTGAGATCAGGTGGGAGTTTTCCTACAGGTTTAATGAATAAAGATGATCCCTTTAAAGTCAGTGCTGTTGTCTGTAAATATTATGCAGAGGATTTGTGTTGCTGTTTGCCCGGGGTCATTTGTTGTAGTAAGTGAATGTTTTGGTTTTCTTTATCACTTGCTGATGGTACATATTGTACACTTTATGTGAAGAGCATGCAATATATAAAAGGAGGTCTAGTAAACGGAGAGAAGACTTACATGGCTACTGGATTGGAATGCATTCCTAAAACAAGCCACAGGCATTGGATTGTAATCTCCATATACAACCTGCTCTGATTAAATGATGTTTATGGGGCTGGGAACTTCCGCTCTTAAGATTTCAGATAAAAAAAAATAATCTGTCAAGTTGATTTTTTTCCCTGCTCCTTTATTTAACAAGATATATGCAATGATTAGTATCACTTTAGGGTGTCCCTGAAGTCTGGACACATAGGAATTCCCATTAAAGAGGTTGTCCATTACTTTAGCATTGATGACCTATCCTCAGGTTTAATCTGTGGAGGAAAAAAATTAAGGTTAAAGTGATTGCCTACTACTTTAGCATTGATGACCTATCCATAGGATTTTCTTTTTGTCTTTCTTTCTTTCTTTTTCTTTCTCACTTTCTTTCTCACACAATTTTTTAGTTTTAAAACCTTGGGAAAATGGAAAGAAAATTCAAAGCGCAGTGATAAAGCAAAAAAAACAAAAACAAACACAATTTCTACATTTTTTTTTTTTGAGTTTTACTTTCATGGTTTCGATTATCTAATATATACTTACATTGTAATGTCTTCACATCCGGTTCCGTCCAGATGTGTCCAGATCTCAGAATTCCAAGTGGCGGAAGTTTGTCGACTGCCATATTGGGACAGCCAAGTGATGGGTGTCTCAATATGGAAACCACTAGTGGTACCAGCCTCTTGCGCGGTACCACCAGCGGAACACCGTCGCGAACATGCTGTACATGCCGCACACGCCGCCGGGATCAGCCAAATCACGCCGCCATCTTCGCACAGGAGGAGCGTATGCGCAGTTTTAATGTGACCGCCGCTATCTGCCTGCACAAAGATGGTGGCGGTCTGATTTACTGCGCCTTCACGAATTCCGTGCAGGCGCAGTGAATCATTCCGCTGATCCCGGCGGCAGATGCGTGACGGTACACAGGTCAAAGAAGAGATCACATGAGAGGAGAAGACAGCAGATGGGGGAGAGAGACAGAGCATAGGGGGAGACAGCTCAAACTGGACAGCACATAAGGGGAGAACACAGCACAGGAAGGAGAGAGACAGCAGACTAGGGGGATAGAACATGGGGTAGACAGGTCATAGAAGAGAACACAGACGGGAGAAGTCAGCACATGGGGGAAAGAGTGAGTGGATAGGTGGGTGAGCACATGGGGGGAGAGATTCTCAACGCTGCAAATCCTGCCCCCATCATGACATTATCGCCCTCCCGATGCGATAGCATCGGGCCTCCATCTAGTGTGGTATAAATGACCAGGCAATAAAAATGATTCTCACGTCAGTATGATAAGGGCTCATTCAAACATCAGTTTTTCTCGTACGAGTGCTATTCATTTTTTTCACAGATAGGACTCTTAACTATGATATTCTATACAGTATTATGTGACTCAAACCATCAAAGGTCTGAGTAAGCAAACCTTGTAGCTCTGAGTATCCAGACCTTGTAGTTCTGAGGAAGGGATGCTTTATATTTGTGTAGGCAATATAATATCATCTTAGTTATTTTTTTTAAAATAGAATCCCCAACCCTGATTGTCTAGCACACTATTAGCTTCTTTTATGCATGGTGTACTTACTTCCATACAGTTCAGCTTCCTCTTTGTTCCTTTTCAGCTTCCACCTTGATTCCAAGACTTCATCATATATTTTGTTCTTCTACTCCCCTATTCTCTGCTATTAATCCTAAAAAAGCTAATATCATCCTAAGTCAGTCATGGAAGTGACATTCTGCATTATAATTGTGTGTCTGGAGCTGTGCAGTCATCATCATTATCTGGGATGGGAGCTCTTCCCTTCCCTTGTGGTACGATCCATGGAACTTCATCATACAGACAGTTCTAATGGCTGAGATAATGACCTCTTAAGCAAATAAAAAGGCATGCAATTTCTATTACATAACACAACCTAACTGAAGAGAAGTATACTGTGAATTTTCAGAAAGAAAGATACAGTTAAATATTAGTTAAATTATATGCTGAAGAATTATTGAAAGAATGGACTAAGAGAAAAAAAAACATGGAGTGCTAATGTAATTAAAAATTGCTTCAGCATAGACAGCCAAATGATGATGATGATGATGATAATGATGATTTCTATTATTATATTAGATCATTATTAGTGATGAGCGAGTATACTCGCATGTAGTGTTGAGCCACCCCCGTAGTGTTCGAGTTCGGTTCGGTTCGTCGAACACCCGTGTGTTCGCCGAACTGTTCGTCGAACTGTTCGTCGAACACCTTCGAACACCGTTAAAACCAATGGCAGGCAAACAAAAACACATAGAAACACATAGAAAACACCTTCAAAGGTGTCCAAAAGCTGACAAACTGCTCAGAAGACACAACTAACACATGGAAAAGTGACAAGTACATATAGTCATGAGAAAAGAAAAGAGGTGGAGGAGTAATAGGAGGGGGAGACACAGATATAGGCATGTCATGCCCTTCTAAAATCCAAAAAGTGAGAAGCCGACACGTTCAGTCCGCTCCTGCCCGTGCCACCTCCGTGTCGCCGGGTTTGTGCCAGAGCCGCGGTGAACCCTGACGGCCAGCCCCCCTCTCCCAATACTGGTGCCTGTCCGCTGGTGGGTCGAGCGAGCCCCCCTGTGGTTGAGGCAGCTCTAAGCTTTTTAATTTAAATTGTCTCTCTAATTTGAATGAATACACTTTAAATCCATTTACAAGGATCTATTGGAGGGCAAGTCTCATGCCAGCAGCCGCGTAATTCCAGCTCCAGTAGCGTCCACTAAAGCTGCTGCAGTTAAAAAGCTTTTATAAGGATCGAGCTCGGCTGTCCACCGCAAGGCATCCTACTGCCAGTCCCAGCCCCTATGCCTTGGGGTGCCTCCTGATGCTCTTCACTGAGTATCCCGTGGTCCCGAAGCATTTCCTTTGAAAAAATTAAGTGTCCAAACTACAGGTGGTGTAGCTTGCTTAACAGCCGGGATAATCCGCTGACTAGCAGACACTGCTACTAGGCACAAAGTATTTCCTGGGCTAGATGCAGTTAAAAATTTGTAATTAGATACTCTCGTTAGATGCTGAGAAAGCATTCCATAGAGTCTCCTGGCACGCCATATATGATTCTCTTAAAAAGCTTGGGGTAGGGGTCTAGGGCAGGGTTCCCCAACTCCAGTCCTCAAGGCCAACCAACAGGTCATGTTTTTAGGATTTCCTTAGTATTACACAGGTGATGGATTTATTGCCTGTGCAGGTGATGTAATTATCACCTGTGTAATACTAAGGAAATTCTGAACACATGACCTGTTGGTGGGCCTTGAGGACTGGAGTTGGGGAACCCTGGTCTAGGGGACCCTTTTATAGCCAAAATCACGGCCCTGTATCGCAATACGTCACCTAGGCTGAAGATAAATGGAACTGTAGCACCCTGAGGGCTCGGTTGCTACAGAGGTATTGCACCTCACCCAGAGGTGTGATATCTCACTCTCAGGTAAGGATGGAGTGTGGATCAGGACCCGACACCTGCATGCATTACACCACATTGCCGTGGGGCAGGGCGACCAATATGCCCCTGAGATGGGCACGACAGTCCCTGTCCCTGGCTGGAGTGGGGGGAGGGAACACTGAGGAAGGGGAACCCTGTAGTGCAGGAGCAGTTCCTGGGTGCATTGAGAAGGGAGTATAAAATATGGGCACCATCTTAGTTCAGTGCAGAGAAGTCTGAGCAGAAGTGGCAGGGAGCAGGGGCTCTGCATGAGCTCTGCTCCGGAGGCGGGCCTAGTAACAGAGGCCCAGGCCTGGAAGAGGAAGAAGGATGGAAGAGGAGCGGAGAAGGCTCCAGGAACGAGGAACGAAGGGATCTCAGGGGTGCGGACGGGCGAGTCGCCACCGCACGCCCGAATCCACCTGCATGGAGGGGTCAGGCCAAAGGGGGAGACCGGTCCCCGAAACTAGTGGAGGCAGGAAATGACCCTCAGCTAGAAACCGGAGGCTGTGACATTTTATGTGGCGCAGCCCCTCGCTACACCCGCTAGGAGGGCAACACATAGGGTCAGGGAAACTGGCGCCAAGTTTACCAAGAGGAGGCCCGAGGCAGCCGGACAGAAGTGTTGGTAAGAAAGGCCAGACAAAGGACACACAAAGGGGGTCCTGTGAAGCGCTCCAAAGTTATCTGGGAGTTGTCTGAGCCCCTCACCTGGTGAGCACAGTACGACGTGGGCAGCCGTTAACTGCAGACGTGGTCTGGATAATAAGAACTGTGAGTAAAGGCCCTGGACTGCATCACTGACTCCGTGTCGGTACTGCTGCTGCACTGCACCATCACCCCCATCCTCCGCATACACTGCCCTGAGGCTATACTCCTCCCGTGGGGAGTTATGCTACGCTCTGCTGCACCCACAACACCAGCCTCAGCGGTCTGCCCTGCAGCGGCGGTTCACTCTCACCGCAATCCACGGGTGGCGTAGTCGGACATTTAAACATCAAAACCACATAAATAGTTCCGCCACTGGTTTGACCACCCTGAGCCACGGAACCGGGTCACCGCCACGAAGACTACAACCACCAGCATCCACCAAAAAGGGTCCGGCTCCGGGTGTCCCAAGGCCCAGGGGGTGCATCAGAACATTTTCATCACCTTTCACAATCACCAATGGGACAAGGCAGGGATGTCCTCTGTCCCCTCTCTTATACATCCTAGTGATGGAGCACCTGCTCTCATCAATTCGCCATAACCCCAATATTAGGTGGATTGAGGTGGGAGGCACCGAGTACAAGTGCTCTCTATTTGCTGATGATGTATTAGTATATATCACTCAATCACATATATCCATCCATGCTGTTATGGCTGAAATAGATCACTTTGTTACATGGTCAAATTTTAAAATCAATGCAGCGAAGTCTGAGGCCCTCGATGTCTCCCTCCCCAAATCCATATAGGATTCCATCCAGTCCAACTTTCCCTTTGCCTGGCCCTCACAGGGTATCAAATACTTAGGAATTCCTATTCATAGAGACCTCTCCCATCTATGTTATCTTAATTTTGGGCCCTTTATTGAACAACTCCATACAGACCACGGTTGGCAAGTTAGAACTGTAAGATTCACTACGTGAACTACTGGTGTTTTGTGGAAAAGCACATGTACACTGTGTTCCAAATTATTATGCAAAAAGTGTTTAGGAGTGATAAGGGAAGAATTTGTTTGTTTGTCAGTTAAACTCATTGATGGTGAAGTGTGTCAGGGCTCTTTATATCACTGTAAGCAATTGCAGACACCTGTGCTAATTAGTTTGGCAGGTGTGTCCAATGAAAGGCAAGACTACTTAAGAAGGCTGTCTCACATTATTAAGCAGCCTACATTTTTTGCCAAAATGGGAAAGAAAAAGGATGTGTCGGCTGCTGAGAAGCAACAAATTGTGGAGTGTTTAGGTCAAGGCATGACTACAATCAACATTGTGCGATGATCAGGATGAAGTGTCTTGGCAATCAAGAAGTATGTAGCTGATTCACAGTACACACGTGTGCGTGCTGATAAGGGCAAATTGAGGACTCTTTCCTACAGGCAATTACGTCAGGTTAAAAGAGCAGCGACAAAAAAGCCTTGTCATAGCAGCAGACAAGTTTTTGAAGCTGCTGGTGCCTCCAACGTCCCCCGAACAACAAGATGCAGGGTCCTTCAGAGGTTTGCAGCTGTGCATATGCCATCCTGTCGACCTCCTCTATCCACTTCACACAAGCAGAAACGGCTCCAGTGGGCCAAACATTACATGAAGACTGATTTCAAAACTGTTTTGTTCACGGATGAGTGCCGTGCAGCGCTCGATGGTCCAGATGGATGGAGTGGAGGATGGCTGGTTGATGGACACCCCACGCAATCACGGCTACAGCGCCAACAAGGAGGAGGTGGAGTAATGTTTTGGGCTGGAATCATGGGGAGAGAGATTGTCGGCCCCTTTAGGATCCCTGAAGGCGCTAAAGATGAACTCCATAATGTATGTGGATTTTCTCAAACAGCACTTCCTGCCATGGTTCAAGAAGAAGAACCATGTATTTCACAGCAAGATCATTTTTTTGCATGATAATGCACCATCTCATGCTGCACATAAAACATCTGCATCTCTGGCTGATATGGGCATAAAAGGGGACAAACTTATGGTGTGACCCCCATGCTTCCCTGACCTCTACCCCATTCAGAACCTCTGGAGCATCATCAAAAGGAGTGTCTATGATGGTGGGAGGCAGTTCACATCTAAGCAACAGCTCTGGGAGGGTATTCTGTCCTCATGCAAAACAATTGAAGCAGAAACCATCCAAAACCTGACAAATTCAATGGACGAGAGAGTTCAGAAGCTCCTTTCGAACAAGGGGTCCTATGTGAAAATGTAACATCACCTAGAATAAAGTTTTGAGTTGAAAACTGTTTGATTTCAGTTTCTAATAACCTGCTAATGCTTATAATTTCAAAATTGACCATTTTTTTGGTCTTTATTAAAATGAAAAGGTTGATCGAAAAGCTTGGGGGATCTAAGAGTGTGGCAACCCAGTAGTCATGATTACTTCGAATTCTGACAATATGAGGGTCATGTTGCAGGTAGTGCAGCAAGAAGGCACTTATGTGTCTTGCGCATCTCGGAGCCCCAAAATTATTTTCCGGGCTAGATGCAGCTAAAAATTATTATTAATTTTAAATCTGGTGGAGCTTAGTATAGATGGGCTAATAGGATCAGTGCTGCACACTGCTACAAAGCCCAAATTATTTTCCAGTCAAGATACAGATAAACATGATTAGTAATTTGAAAGCTTAAAACGGTTGGTAGGGTGATTTTAACCAATCATCAAGCTTTTACTATCCCCAGGATGACACAGGGGTAGAAAAGTCGTTTCGGATCCATGATTTGTTCATCTTTATGAACGTGAGTCTGTCTACATTATCAGTGGAGAGCCGCGTGCGCTTATCTGTCAGCACACCACCAGCAGCGCTGAACACACGTTCAGACAGAACGCTGGCTGCGGGGCATGACAAGATCTCCAAGGCGTAAGTGGCTAGCTCCGGCCATTTATCCAGATTGGAAGCCCAAAAAGAGCAAGGGTCCAGTGACACAGTCATGGCTTCAATGTTCACTTGGAGATACTCCTGTACCATCGTCTCTAGGCGTTGACTATGTGTCAGACTTCTTGTCTCCTGTGGCCTTGCAAAGGATGGGCTAAAAAAGTGGTGAAATGATTGCGCAAAATTGATGTTACCAGCAGATACTGTGGTTCTGTTACGGTTTGAGTGCTGAACACTTGACGTTCCCACGGTTGGCAAGTTGAAACTGTGAGATTCACTACGTGCACCACTGGTGTTTTGTGGAAAAGCACATGTAAGATTCTGCAACAGTCTCTGCTGATACTCCTGCATGCGTGCATCCCTTTCTATGGCAGGAATAATTTCTGCAAATTTACTTTTGTACCGGGGATCTAACAGTGTGGCAACCCAGTAGTCAGGATTATTTCTAATTCTCACAATTCGAGGGTCATGTTGCAGGTAGTGCAGCAAGAAGGCACTCATGTGTGTTGCGCATCCAGGAGCACCAAGTCCCTGTTGTGTTGGTGGCGAGGTAACAATCATGCTTCCTTCCTCTGTCCTCTCCCCCCAACCTCGCACAACAGAAATGTGATCAAGGTCTCCCTCATCTGATGAGTCTTCCATCAGTTCGTCCTCCACTTCTTCCTGGGCTCCTGCACCTTCCTCACTAGTTTGGCTGCTACCATGCGCCCTGGTAAAACCATCTCCCCCACCCTCACATGCCTGCCGCCTTGGTGCTGCCGACCGTCTGGACCTTGCAGATGTTAGCCCTTCCGCATACAACTCCTCCTCCTCTACTTCCTCCACCTCCTCTTGTGCCACCACCTGACTCCGAATTCTGTTTAACATGTGCTCCAGCATGTAAATCACCGGAATAGTCATGCTGATAATGGCATCGTCAGCACTAAACATCTTCGTCGCCATTTCAAAACTGTGCAGAAGGGTGCATAGGTCCCTGATCTGAGACCACTCCTCCAGCGTGATTTGCCCCACCTCCGGATCTCGTTGGCCCAGGCTATACGTCAGAACGTATTGCACCAGGGCTTGTCGGTGCTGCCACAGTCGCTGCAACATGTGCAGAGTTGAATTCCACCGGGTAGGCACATCGCATTTTAGCCGGTGAAGTGGCAGGCCCAACGACTTCTGTAGAGATGTAAGTCGCTGAGCTGTGGGATGCGAACGGCGGAAGTGAGCACACAGCGACCGTGCCCTCTGCAGAAGGCCATCTAGTCTGGGATAGTGGGCTAAAAATTGCTGGACAACCAGGTTCAACACGTGAGCCATACAAGGCACGTGTGTGACATTGCCCCGGCGAAGGGCCGCACCCAGATTTGCAGCATTGTCGCACACGGCCTTCCCTGGTTTCAGGTCTAGTGGAGACAACCATTCATGAAATTGGTTCTCCAGAGCTGACCACAACTCCTCAGCTGTGTGACTCACATTTCCCAGACATTTCAAAGTAAAAACCGCCTGATGACGTTGAGCCCTACTGCCAGCATAGTAAGGAGGTGTGCAGGATCCCTTCTGCGCAGTTAGAAAGCTTGTGGCATGACCAGACAGGCTTTGGGTGCAGGTGGAAGACCGAGAGGAGGTTGAGGAGGCAGAAGCAGTGGAGGAACTTTGACATAAAGAGGATTGACGCACAACTCGTGGGGACGGCAAGACTTGGACAGCAGCCCCTTGTCCTGCTGTCACCATAGGTACCCAGTGCCCAGTCAGCGACATGTAACGCCCCTGTCCATGCCTACTCGTCCAAGTGTCTGTGGTGAAATGCACCCTGTCACACACAGAGTTTCTCAAAGAAGCGGTGATGTTGTGTGCGACATGCTGGTAGAGCGCAAGCACACCTTTCTTTGAGAAGTAGTGCCGACTGGGCATCTGGTACTGGGGCACTGCGATGGATATAAGGTCTCGAAAATCCTCTGTGTCCACCAGGCGGAAAGGCAGCATTTCTGTAGCCAAGAGCTTGCAGATGGTGAAATTCAACCTCTTAGCTTTCTCATGGCTAGGAGGAAATGGTCTTTTACTTGTCCACATCTGAGGGACCGAGGGCTGGCTATTGTGCTTAGACAGGGTTGATAAGGGTGTCCCCGGCAAACTGCCGGTCTGTGAGGAAGATGCAGGCGGACATGTTAGGTTGCCTTGATCCAAAGGTGGTGCTATCGATGTCAGACAGCGCTCAACACCAGCTGGTGTTACCACCTCCAAAGAAAATGATGACCTGCCAATCACGCTGGCTGTTGCGGGTAAAGAGGTGGCAGGTCTGCACCCCAAAACAGGTGTGACTGCTGTCCCCCAGTCACAGAGGATGAAGAGGCCGCGGATGCACAAGATATGGCAGACGGTGGTTGGCCCGGCCGGCTAGGCCGCATTGTAGCACACTGAGCTTCCCACTGCAACTTATGCTTCATGTCCATGTGCCGGTTCATGCATGAAGTACTCAAACTATGTATTTTTTGGCCTCTACTTAGCTTTTGCTGACAAATGTTACAGATAACACAGGTTGGGTCATCTTTATCGATCTGAAAAAATGCCCAGGCTATGCAAGGCTTAGCACCCATGCGACCTGAAGAGCCACCACGACTTGTGGTGAGAGGCAGAGTTGTGTTTGAGGATGCAGTTGTTGACGTGCTTCCAGTACTACGTCTCTGTCCAGGAAGGCGCAACCTGACCTCGTCGTCACTAGCATCTTCCTCCACCTCCTCTGCTGACCTCATCTCTTGGCTGACTGTGGATTGACAGTAAGTGGGATCTCCAACCTTATCATCATCACCCTGTGCGTTATCACACCCGTCGTCCTCAGAGCCAACCTGTTCCTGCCCTGACAAAAAACTAAAGTTGTCGCTCCAATCAGGTATTTGAGTCTCATCATCGTCTTCCTCATTGTCTCCACCAACAGGAGTTACAGTTTGGGAATGAGGGTCTACATTATGGTCAGAACCTTCTGCGTCTGGTCCTGGATCCGATTCATAAAGATTCTGGGCATCAGTGCAGATCATTTCCTCGTCTGGATTCACAGAAGCGCTGGAGTCGACCTCTGATTCCCAGGCTATAGTATGAGTAAACAGCTCTGCAGACTCAACCATCTGTTCTACCTCATACTCAGACGGGCAGCTGGAGATTTGGGAACTGTGAGGAAGCAAGTGCAATTGGGGTGACACCTTTGAGGACTGGAGTATTTGTGATGTTGAAGTTGATGTGAAGGAGAGCCCACTTAAAGGAGCACTTGATATCCGAGGAAGCACCTGCTGTTTTTATGCCTCATCTGGAATTTGTAGCGATTGGCGTGGCCGTAAAAAAGGGATCTTATCACATTGTCTGCTAAAAGAAGTAGACATTTTAGTTTGGCTGGAAGATGGTCTTTCTTCTGCAGATGTTACTGTTGCTTTAACACCTACCCCACGGACACAACCTTTTTTCCCCTTCCCAACACGCCTATTCCCCTTTCCACCAGCAGCAGGCCTTTTTCCACTCATTTTGGTGGTTAACTAATTCACAACTCTGGAGTTGTTTGCACAAAAAAACAATGGATGGGAACCGAGCAGAGCTGAGTGGCCAAACTGTGGTATTAGGCCAAAACTATTGGCTGGGTTAGATGCAGAAAAAAATTATATTCAATTTGCAACCTGATGGAGGTCAGTATAGATGGACTAATAGAGAAAGTCCCACACACTGCTAGAAGGCCAAATATTTTTTCAGAGGTAGATGCAGAAAAAAATTATATTCAATTTGCAACCTGATGGAGGTCAGTATATATGGACTAATAGAACAAGTCCCACACACAGCTAGAAGCCCAAATATTTTTTCAGAGGTAGAAGCAGATAAAAATTATTTTTAATTTGCAACCTGATGGAGGTCAGTATAGATGGACTAATAGAGAAAGTCCCACACACTGCTAGAAGGCCAAATATTTTTTCAGAGCTGGATGCAGATAAAAATTATTTTTAATTTGCAACCTGATGGAGGTCAGTATAGATGGACTAATAGAGAAAGTCCCACACACTGCTAGAAGGCCAAATATTTTTTCAGAGCTAGATGCAGAAAAAAATTATATTCAGTTTGCAACCTGATGGAGGTCTGTATAGATGGATTAATAGAACAAGTCCCACACACAGCTAGAAGCCCAATATTTTTTCAGAGGTAGATGCAGAAAAAAATATATTCAGTTTGCAACCTGATGGAGGTCAGTATAGATGGACTAATAGAGAAAGTCCCACACACTGCTAGAAGGCCTAATATTTTTTCAGAGTTAGATGCAGAAAAAAATTATATTCAGTTTGCAACCTGATGGAGGTCAGTATAGATGGACTAATAGAACAAGTCTCACACACAGCTAGAAGCCCAAATATTTTTTCAGAGGTAGATGCAGATAAAAATTATTTTTAATTTGCAACCTGATGGAGGTCAGTATAGATGGACTAATAGAACAAGTCCCACACACAGCTAGGAGCCCAAATATTTTTTCAGAGGTAGATGCAGAAAAAAATTATATTCAGTTTGCAACCTGATGGAGGTCTGTATAGATGGATTAATAGAACAAGTCCCACACACAGCTAGAAGCCCAATATTTTTTCAGAGGTAGATGCAGAAAAAAATATATTCAGTTTGCAACCTGATGGAGGTCAGTATAGATGGACTAATAGAGAAAGTCCCACACACTGCTAGAAGGCCTAATATTTTTTCAGAGTTAGATGCAGAAAAAAATTATATTCAGTTTGCAACCTGATGGAGGTCAGTATAGATGGACTAATAGAACAAGTCCCACACACTGCTAGAAGCCAAAATATTTTTTCAGAGCTAGATGCAGAAAAAAATTATATTCAATTTGCAACCTGATGGAGGTCAGTATAGATGGACTAATAGAATGATGCTATGCCCAAAAGATTTTACTTCACTAGGTGCAGTAAAAAAATTGGTATTCTATACACAGGTGGTATATCTTGCAACACAGATAGGCTACTCCACTGACTAACACACTCTGCAATAGGCCAAAAAGGATTAGCTTTGCTAGATTCAGCCAAATGCTGTGAAAAAAACTTGCACAGCACTGGCACAGACCTGCCTGGCAAAAACTGATAGGAACTGATGTAACCTAGTCCTGAAAAGGACTGCAATTACAATTAGTCTTTACTCCCACAATCTATCTATTTAAGAGCACAGACCTGCCTGATAAAAGTCGTAGGAAATGCTGTAACCTAGTCCTTAAAAGGACTGCAATCACAACTATTCCCTACTCCCAAGCTATCTGTAGATTTGTGCGAAAATTGGCTTGAAATTAACAAGGTATAGCACACACAGCAACAGAAGGTGCCGTCTAACACGCAGCTGCAGCAGTGAGAAAATGGTGGCGACGGGGAAAATGGCTTGGTCTTATAGGGCAAGGACATGTGACATACACTGCCAATGACACATGCCCTTGCTTGTGTGAAAAAAGCACTTCGCTCCATGTGTGCGCTGCTGATAGGCTGACAGATTGCACCTCCCCACTGTAAATGCGGGAAAGAGAAAAAAAAATGGAGATCTTCATTATTCCTGCAGAGATCCATCCCCTGCCCCTCCCCCCACCCCGCTGTACACTCAAACTGCGTATTAACATTAATTTTCATCATTACTGAGAAAAAATCCAGTTATGATTTTGCTGCACGAACAGTTATCGAACATAACCTCGAACAGCCGAATTTTTCTCAAATCGTTCGTGTTGACCGAACGGCTCGAACACCGCCCAAAACAGCTCGAATTTGAGATTGGCGAACAGTTCGAGTAGAACAACGCTCATCTCTACTCGCAAGTATTCTGTACTCGCCCGAGCATCTCAGTACTCGAGATGCTCGGAGGTCGCCGAGTACTTGCGAGATGCTTGGACGGATGCTCAGGTCACCTCCCTGCATGTTTGGCACTCTTTAGAGCGCCAATCAACATGCAGGGATTGCCTGCCACTCACTGTAATGCCGCAGCCATGTTGGTTGTGGCATTACAGTGATTGACTGGCCGCACAGCGTCATCAGGTCTATATCAGACCAGGCGCCGCTGTGCTCGTCAGTCTACTCCGCAATCAGGCAGTGTAGGGAGAGGTGCTGCTGAGCCAGGGAGAGATTTGGTTGTGAATTAGGTAGTGTAGGGAGAAAACAAGTACATTACACATATCCATCTCAACAAACAGTCCTTCTGAGGACTAATCCATCTGCAGAGATATCAGGCAGGCAGCGTATATAGGCAGGCAGCGTATATAGGCAGGCAGTGTATATAGCAGACTGCAGTGCATATAGCAGTTCTGCCTCCTGCTGCTGTTAGACATTTCTAGACAAAGGCCCAGGTCTCAGGGGCCAGGAATAATTTTTTGGGATCTTAATCCTCATTATTTGCTTAAAAAGCAATCCAGAAAACACCGTTTTTCTGTGCCATTTGCTTGTTGGCACTGCAGAATACAGCCAGGTCCTTTCCATATTACAGTGCTAAAAATCCAGCTATTTAAAACTGTGGTTTGTCTGTCACATGGATCACATATACGTTTTCTGAAAATTCTGCCATTTCTGGCCTCCATTCTAATTTTTTTCAGTGTTAAATCAAATTTTTTGACACTGGTTTGCTGTTCAAAATAGTTACCTACAGGCCAGGTATTTAAAACTGTGGTTTGTCCATCACACGGATCACATATAATTGCACTGAAAATGCTGCCATTTTTGGCCTTCATTCAAATTTTTTTTCAGTGTGTCAACAAAGTTTTTGACACTGGTTTGCTATTCAAAATAGTTACCTACAGGCCAGGTATTTAAAACTGTGGTTTGTCCGTCACACGGATCACATATAATTGCGCTGAAAATACTTCCATTTTTGGCCTCCATTCAAATTTTTTTTCAGTGTGTCAGCAAAATTTTTGACGCCAGTTTGCTGTTCAAAATAGTTACCTACAGGCCAGGTATTTAAAACTGTGGTTTTTCCATCACACGGGTTACATATAACTTCGCTCCAAATTCAGCCATTTGTAGTGAGCATGGAAGATATTGTCCTCCATTTAAAATAGGCAAGGCGTGTGGCAAGGGACGGGGAACTGGATGTGATGGTGATGGTGCATTCAGAGGCCGAGGCCGAGGGTGTGGGCAAGCTGAAATTGTGCCACAACAAACACCCACATCTTCTCGCCCGACCTTCCTGTCCCAATTCCTAGGGGACCGCAGCACACCACTATTGAACCCAGAGCAGTGTCAAAAGGTTGTTGGTTAGATAGCGGATAATGCTTCTAGTCAATTTCCCACCACCACCCTGTCTTCCACACGGTCAAGTCTCAGTAGCCGTCAGTCTGGACTGCATATTCCTCACCCTGATCCTCCTTCCTCCCAACATGTCGAGTGCACAGAGACAACTGATCCCACACTTGGACAGTCTGAAGAGCTGTTCACTTTTCCATTTATATATTCGGGCCTGTCGCCCGGTCCACTTGAAGTGGGGCAAGAGGAGATTGCATGTAGCGATTCTCAAATATTTGCGCAGCCACGGTCACACGAAGGCGATGGTGGGAAAGTGTCACAAGAGGTGGACGATAATGAGACACAATTGCCAGAAAGTCTGGAGGAGGACCACGGTGCGAAAGTGGAAGACGAGGTGGTGGATGATATAGTAACTGACCCAACCTAGCAGGAGGACATGCAGAGCGAGGACAGTACCACACAAGGGGAGGGAGGCAGAGTACCTCAACAGGCAAGAAGAAGCAGTGTGGTGGCCGCAGACCGAAGGCAGGCAACCGTTCCCCGTAACACCAACACGAAGTAAGTTGCCAGTACAACTGTTAGGTCTTCCCGAGTCTGGTTGTTTTTTAAAGACTCTGCAGATAACCCCAAAAAGGCCATTTGCACCACCTGCCAGGCTAGCATCAGCAGGGGTGGCAAAACTAGCAGCCTGACCACCACCAGCATGATCAGGCATATGGCAGCAAAGCACCCGACTTTGTGGGCCGAACCCCAGGGTCCAGAAACAGTGTCTGCGGGTGGTACCACTGCTTCTTCCACTGTTGTGTATGCAAGCCAATCCCCTGTCATGGTGCATGTGAAGATGCCTCCTGCCCTGCACCTGTCATTACACACTCTCAAGTAGCAGCATTAGGAAGCACGTCTACGTCCTTGTCCTAGCACAGCGTTCAGTTGTCCATACCCCAGTCCTTGGTACACAAACACAAATACTCAGCCAACGCCCTACAGGCCACACTACTAAATTCGCACATTTCACGACTGCCTGGGCTCGAAATGTTGCCTTTTAGGCTCGTGGAGACGAAGCATTCCGCAACCTGATGGCAGCGTCCGTCCCTCGGCACTCGGTCCCCAGTCGCCACTATTTCTCCCCGTGTGCCATCCCCGCATTACACAAGCACATATGCCAAAATATTAGCCGTGCCCTCAACAATGTAGTTACAGGGAAAGTCCACGTAACCACGGACACGTGGACAAGTGCTTGTGGGCAGGGACAGTACATCTCGCAGATGGCACACTGGGTTAACATAGTGGAAGCCGGGACCCAGTCAGTCCTTGGGATGGAATACGTCCTCCCGATGATGAGGATTGCGGGCCCTAGGTCAATCAGGGTTGCCCCCACAGTCTACAGCTCCTGCATCTCATCCTCCTCAGCCTCCTCTTCCTCTTCAGCCTCCATCTTCGAAATGACCACATCAGTCACAAGCTGGAAGCATTGCAGCACTGCCTGGGCCAAGTGGCAACAGGCTGTGCTGAAGCTAATATGCTTTGGTGACAAGCCGCACAATGCTGAAGAGTTGTGGACAGCTCTGAAAGAGCAGGCAGATCTGTGGCTCACACCGCTGAACCTACAGCCAGGCATGGTCATGTGTGACAATGGCCGGAACCTGGTGGGGACTTTGAGGCGAGGCGAGCTCACACATGTACCATGCCTGGCCAATTTGCTTAACCTCATGGTGCAGCGGTTTCTCAAATCCTACCCGGATCTGCCGGATCACCTTGTTAAAGTATGCCGCCTGTGTGCCCTTTTTAAAAAGTGGACATGGATGTCAGACATATGTACCCTCCTCCAAAACTTTGAGGACTCCACCAAGATGGTGAGCGGCGATGGCACCATAATTAGCGTCACCATTCCGCTTCTCTGTCTTCTGAAACGCTCTCTGCTTACAATCAAAGAGGATGCATTGCAGGTGGAGTACGATGAGATGGAGCAAGGAACCATAAAGGGTGATCACACACAGCCCAGCCTCATCTCATCCCAACGTGGATTGGTGACAATGAGGAAGAGGAGGAGGAAGAGGAAGAACAGGAGCTAGTTTCATGTGCTATAGACAGTACTACCTGCACAACTGTCAAACCGCCTGTTCGGCGTGGATGGCCTGAGGACAGAGAGGAGGAGGAGGAAAGCATGGTCAGTTGTCCTCTTGGTGAGGAGACGGAAGTCTTGCCTGTTAGCAGTTTGGCACGCATGGCTGAGTTTATGTTATGCTGCCTTTCCCATGACCCTCGCGTTGTCCAAATTTTGGGTGATAGTCATTACTGGTTGGTGTCACAGCTCATTGGACAACCAAGGAGTACAGGCGAGAGAGACACAACTTCAATCCAGCAAAGGCATGGGAACACTATCAAAGTTCTGGGAGAATTTTTTCCTCCCCTCCCATCGGACAGGCCCTGAGGCGCGGGGTAGTCTCACAAGGAGTGCAAAGTTTTGGAAGATGCTGAGGGAGTACATTGCCGACTGTACCAACGTCCTCCACGATTCCTCTGTGCCTTATAATTATTTGGTGTCCAAGCTGGATACGTGGAATAAACTGGCTCTCTACGACTTGGAAGTCCTGGGCTGCCCTGCCGCTAGCGTTTTATCAGAGCGAGTTTTTAGTGCTGCTGGTGGAATTATAACTGATAAGCGCATCCGCCTGTCAACTGAAAATGCTGACAGGCTGACTCTTATAAAAATGAACAAGGGCTAGATTGGGCAAGACTTGTCAACACCACCGAATGATAGCAGCGTAACATGAACTCAAATCCAGTGTCTTTTTTTGGGAGGTTCATTCCCATGCACCTTTTCACACCCACACATGGGTATACACTTCCTGATTTTGGCTATTTGCTCTTGTCCTCCTCCTTCGCCTCATCCTCCACCACCATATCACCAGGGTGACCGTGGTCCGTGGTGCAACACCCACATAATTTTTTTAAAGGGTGTTTATGATGCCCGTAAAAAATTTTTTTATACAGTATGTTCATGTATACCCCCCAGGGGTAAATGTTTGTCAGCCCATACACTTAGTGCATGGGCATTACAAGTATAGGAGACCCGCTCCTTTCTAATGGGAACATTTTTATGAGGCTCTCCACATCTCTTCCAAGGGGCATTGGAGTGTCTCCCAATTTTTGGCAGCCCCTGCATTCATTACATAGGCCAACACTATGGGAGACCCACTTCCTAATAATGGGAACATTTTTTTTCAGGAGGCCCTCCTCTACGTCTCTTCCAAGGGGCATTGGAGTGCCTCCCAATTTTTGGCAACACTTGCATTCACTGCATAAGCAAGCACAATGGGAGACCCCCTTCTAATAATGGGTACATTGTTTTCAGGAGGCCCTCTGACCTCCATGTCTCTTCCAAGGGGCATAGGAGTGCCTCCAAATTTTTGGCACCCTTTGCATTCTCTGCATAGGCAAACAAAATGGGAGACCCACTTCCTAATAATGGGAACATTCTTTTCAGGAGGCCCTCCTCCAAGTCTCTTCAAAGGGGTTTTGGGGTGCGTCCAAATTTTCAAAGTGGTATTGGGGTGTGTCCAAATTTTGGGCAGCCCTGCCACTCGCTGCATACTCAATAACAGTATAGGAGACCCACTCTTTAGTAATTGGAAAAATAAAATATAGCCGGCTGATGGCTCTCTAAGAATAGTGAGGGCCGACTGCTGGCCCTTTAAGAATAGTAAAGGCTGCCTGATGGCCCTATAATAATAGGCTTTGTGACTTTCAGAGTCCCTCTTTCATAAATGAAAGACGATGTGTCTGATGATATCTCACACACCACATGACTAGATAAGGTTATAAAATATTAAAATGACATCTCCCAGTGAATGCATTTGTCTTGGTTGAAAGCAATGCAAAAGTGCAAAATCGCATCAAAAACGCTAAGTGTGAAGATAGCCCAAGGTGTGGAGGAGTATTTTTGTTTTTGGCTATTTATTTTGTTTTATATACAAGTCATTACCCTGGAAAGGATGTTCCTTAACATATTTCCCAGGAAAATCCATTTTGGTTTAATTTTTGTATGTTTTATTGTGAGTCCGTAAAAGTGGCGTAATACCTCTGACAACGTTGTTTGCAGGAGTGACCTGGGAGTCAGAGATGCTTCCAGGGGTCTTCCCCATGCTGTTCCCATGTCATTTGAGCACTGTTTCCATCGATTTGGGCAATTTTTATGCCCTTTGCAGACCACCTGGGGAGCTGCCTGAAAAATGCTCGAGTTTCCAATAGACTTACATTGGGCTCGTTGCTTCCAATGTACTCGACCCAAGCATCAAGCCCGAGCATTTTAGTGCTCGCCCATCACTAATCATTATTTAATATTATGCCATCATTGTATCTAGTGTTTAATTGTTTAATATTGGTTTAAGCCTATTCTAGAAAATCAGAGTGCATTACAAAACTATTACTTTTATCTTTCTAGTTTATTGTAAATTGTCAGAAAGTTTCTATGATTGTATGAATCCCTTTTTTCCAGCCCCTGATACAGAAATGTCTCCTTCCTTTATAACAAATTCATGGCTCTGCTTTACTTAGTATGTGAGCGGCAGCTGAGATGCTTATGAATCGCTGACAGCATCAATAACTGCTTGGTGCCACTTAACTGACTCTCTTTTTCCCTCTGGATATTTGAAAAAACATTGTAGCTCCCTAGGTAGTGGAGTGGTTCCTGAGCCTCTCAGGATGCTATTATTAGACATGCGTTATCAAGATTTTTTTTATCTACGGTTAGTGGCTTACTAGACAACAAAGTTCAGCTGAGTGCAACCAGAACACAACATATGAAATGCAGGTCCTTTCTGGTCTTTCACTATGTTTGCTCAACTGAAGGTGTAAACATACCCCTGTAGGGCGAGCCGGCCAATATTCTGGAATGTAAGAGATGCAGCATTTGATGGTAAGCACAGCTTTTGTTTGTCTAAAAACAGATTCAGAAGAAATAGATAATAAATCACCAACCAAAAACCAAAAGAATCACATTATAACTAGTGATGATTGAGCATGCTCGTTGTTCGA
Source organism: Phyllobates terribilis (assembly GCF_046119375.1). Classification (NCBI taxonomy): domain Eukaryota; kingdom Metazoa; phylum Chordata; class Amphibia; order Anura; family Dendrobatidae; genus Phyllobates; species Phyllobates terribilis. The sequence continues at coordinate 1,119,391,761 of NW_027362761.1, read as the reverse complement.
GATTTACGAGCATGCTCGTAAATCTCGAGCTACGAGCATGCTCAATCATCACTAATTATAACATAAAAGCCCAGATTCGTTTTTCATACCAGTCTTAATGTTGGGGTGGGGTGGAATGCGCGACATCTTATTTATTAAGAGGCATGTAGGAATCGGGTGAGGCACTATGTAACATGTGTCTCCATATGCTCCTTGCTTTAAGTCTTAATAAGATTTGGGGCATAAGGAATGCCACCGCTCGTTATGAACATGACTTTGATACCACACCCTGTATCACCCCAGCTCTGCCCACTTTTTCCGAGCTGTACAAAAAGTGTGTGAAGATACAATTTTTGCGCAGTGTAAAAATTTTGGAGAGAATCAATAGTATTCAGTTCCATTCCTTAGCATAACATCACTATTATGCACCTATCTTACTACTCTTTATGAAGTTTACAAAACTCACATATTAGTAATATTTATTGGCCAATCGACTAATCAAATCCAAATTAGCTTTCGGGTTGGACATGGAAGCACTCTTTTTTTCATTATGGTTATTAGTTAAAGGGTACCTTATTTTAGAATGTGATACGTGTTGAAACGTCCAGCACCTCATTAAGCATTTGTGTCTTGAGACCCTCAATGATGTTTCAAAAGCCTTGTAAGATGTGGCCTGCTCAATAGGTAGAAGCAGATAATGGATCAACCAGTCTGAAGCCACATTCACACGTTGAGTATTTGGTCAGTATTTTACATCAGTATTAGTAAGTCAAAATCAGGAGTGGAACAATCAGAGGAAAAGTATAATAGAAACACGTCACCACTTCTAATTTTTCACACACTCATGATTTAAGCTTCAAAATACTGATGTAAAATACTGACCAAACACTCAAAGTGTGAAAATGGCCTGAAGCTGAAGCTCAGTTAACTGATGGAAGAGTCTATGAGAAAAGTCTATGAGAAAGCCTATGAGAAACCAGCTGACAATTTCAGAAGGAGCGTGTCGACACTTTGTAGTCAATACAGAGTGATGATATTGTTGATGGAGATTTAGGTAAAAATTTGAGAATAAGAATTCTAGAGTCTCCTTACTTTAGCTACTCCCTAAAGTTCACGAAAACTTTAGAAATCTCCCTAGTACACCTAAGCTTTGACTTTTATTTAATATGTGATAGGTCCTGAAACACCCCGTTGATGGGGTTTGTGTCTTGAGATCTCCACTGTTTATTCAAAAGCCTTGTTAGATGTTCCTCTCTCAGGAGCAGAAGTGCTCAGATCCTCCATAAGAGCTCACAGAGAAGAATGTATGAGCGAACAGACTTTCTACTGAGCCCGTACACCGCTCTGTGTGGTCACTCATGCAGGAGCTGAGTGATTCTGAACAAGTTTAATGAAAAGTAGCCAGTTCTCCTGATGAAATAGTGTGCACAAAAGGTTTTCTCTTACCCACATATAGAGTTCAAAAGATGCTGATGAAGCACAAACCTATCCAGTTTTCAATACTTTTAGACAATATTTCACATACAAACATTTAAGAACATTCAATGTGGACAAGGCAGATTCACTTGGAAATTAAAGCAGTCCATAAACCTAAAAAGTGTCCAGGTACCAGAAGGGATAGAATTAAGTGTTCACAGCAGGTAGATGATATGGCTGCCTGCCGCCTTTGCTACATTTTTGGGACATGCTCCATTTCTCAAGCACGCCTGCAACATATCAGTGTCAATATCAATAGGGCCAAGTTCTTGTAATATTTAGCTAATTAACATATATGATACATATAATAGAAGACAACACACAGATAATAGAATAAGAGACAAATACATGACAGTACATGTGTAGGGCATCTAATCACAACCTATCCATCAAGTGTGGTATTCAGTAAGTATTACATAATTGCTAATGGTCGTAAGTTCAAGATGCGATAGTGTCCAGTCTGAACAATAGCTAGCCATCACAAAGTATGATACAAGTCACCCACACAAAATTGTAGGATACAAAGCGAGTGGGCGTCTGTTCCACAGTGAGAAAAAGAATAGAAAAACAGAATTAGTATTATAGGAAATAGAATGCATATGGATACTATCTAGTGATGAGCAATCGTGCTCAGTTAAGGTGTTATCAGGTTTTGCGGCAGTAGACAGATGCAACACATGCAAGGATTGTCTGTTTATTAGGTTAAAATATACTTATACTCACCTTAGCACTCACCTGTCTGGCCTCTCGGCACCCCACTGTCACCCATCTGGTCCATCTCGCATCTCCTGAACACTGCTGTGAGCGATGAATACCCGAGTCACTTCTCACCAGTCCGGTACTTCTGGCACAGGATGGTTCTACGCAAGTGTTCTTAAGGCCACGACGTCGACATCATGAAATGTGCCATGCCCTTGCGTGTGCATGCTCAGAAGCAGCCTCAACAGAGCTGAAAGTGACAGCCTAGCCTAAAGAGGCCTCGGGATTTAGAGCCCGCGCAGCAATCAGAAGTTGTGACGAGGACCGGATGGATGATGGTGAGGAGAAGAAGGGAAGGTGAGATAAGCAGTGAGCTAAATATAAGTATTTTTTAACCTTTCGTTGACCCTTCATGGTTCAGCAAAATGGCACCAGTGCTAGAATCCTGAGCAGCAAGTATCTGACAAGGCTTTTGAGCAATCGGTGGCATTTAAGGACTCAGACTTTTGCCGATTTTGTGAGCGTTACACCTCCTATCACATATCAAACATTTGCCATGCAGTAAAGCTTGCTGAATTCTAGGGGCAGGTGCACAACACTGTATTTTCCATAAGAGTGCGATCCGGCAAAACATTCGATCGCACTCAAACCAATGTTATTCTATGGGATTGTGCACATGTCTGATTTTATCCTCTGACCGAGCGAGTGTAATAGTGGGGAAGGGCGTAGCCTTCCCTTGGCACTGAGATAGTTAAAGGAAGTGTTCCTGAAGTCAGACCTCTCTGAACTGTTGGTAGACCAAGCTAAGGGGTTAGCTTTAGTGGTCCAGTCAGTAGAGTAGAGGGGGAACTTAGTGCCCTGATCAAGCCTTGAGTGATATAGAGCTTGTTCCTGGCATAATTCCTTGTGGGCTGCAGTACCTGTAAACAACCACAAGATGCCACTGTCCTGGGTGCAGATGTCAGGTTGAGTCTGCTAGCAGTGTTACAGACAGTGATGAGTTAATGCTGTGTGATGACAGCTCACTGAGGGTGGGCACATTAGGAAAATCTCTGTTTAATTTCCAGAATCAGGAAGTGATTCTTCAGTAAGAGATAGGACAGTGAATTGTACGGGCAGCTAATATATGTGGCTGCTAGGGTAGACGGGAGATCCATACCCTCAGACAGTGGGATCACCAGTGTGAAAGTCTCCCTACTCAAGAGCAAGAGTCCTGTTAGCCGGCCGGAGAAACTCATCAAAGGTAGTGAGGACCCGGGGCACTTCTAGTCTGCAGGAAGCAGAGGAAGATAAATAGGACTCCAGGCTAAGACATGGGGGAGAGATATAATCGGCTAGATTCTCTCCGATAAGAGATTCTATGGCTTTCTGACTCTAGCTTCACAGTGTGTAACATACACATTTTTGGCCGGTGCAAGCAAAAATGCATTGCATACTTTCAGCCATGTGCTGACTAGCTTCATATCCGCTTCTCTCAATAGAAAGATTTCCTTGGGTAGAAAAAGCCTTTAATCAAAAATGTAAACTTGAAGTGTAGTCTATAACAGGAGTCAATTCACAATGCATTTACAGCATTCATTGGAGAGTTACATCAGGTGAATTTCCTGATGTATGCTTCTGACATATGCTGATATAGAGTTGAAACCAGAAGTTTACAAACACTATATAAAATGAAATCAGAATAAACTTTTCCCATTTTAGGTCAATTAGGATTGCCATAATTTTTAATTTTTGCCAAATGCCAGAATTATGAGAGAGAGAGAATTTTTTAAGTCATCTTTGTTACTGCAAAGTCAAAAGTTTACATGCACTAAGATTACTATGCCTTTAAACAATTCTGGACTGCCCATATGATGATGTCATGTGTTTGGAAGCTTCTGTTTTTTTGGCAACATCTGCGTTAATTAGAGACACACCTGTGGATGTATTTTATTGCACACCTCGAACACACTGCTACTTTGTGTATCATGATTAGTGTTGAGCCACCCCCGTAGTGTTCGAGTTCGGTTCGGTTCGTCGAACACCCGTGTGTTTGCCGAACTGTTTGTCGAACTGTTCGTCGAACACCTTCGAACACCGTTAAAACCAATGGCAGGCAAAGAAAAACACATAAAAACACATAGAAAACACCTTCAAAGGTGTCCAAAAGCTGACAAACTGCTCAGAAGACACAACTAACACATGGAAAAGTGACAAGTACATATAGTCATGCGAAAAGAAAAGAGGTGGAGGAGTAAAAGGAGGGGGAGACACAGATATAGGCATGTCATGCCCTTCTAAAATCCAAAAAGTGAGAAGCCAACACGGCCAGTCCGCTCCTGCCCGTGCCACCTCCGTGTCGCCGGGTTCGTGCCAGAGCCGCGGTGAACCCTGACGGCCAGCCCCCCTCTCCCAATACTGGTGCCTGTCCGCTGGTGGGTCGAGCGAGCCCCCCTGTGGTGGAGGCAGCTCTAAGCTTTTTAATTTAAATTGTCTCTCTAATTTGAATGAATACACTTTAAATCCATTTACAAGGATCTATTGGAGGGCAAGTCTCATGCCAGCAGCCGCGTAATTCCAGCTCCAGTAGCGTCCACTAAAGCTGCTGCAGTTAAAAAGCTTTTATAAGGATTAAGCTCGGCTGTCCACCGCAAGGCATCCTACTGCCAGTCCCAGCCCCTATGCCTTGGGGTGCCTCCTGATGCTCTTCACTGAGTATCCCGTGGTCCCGAAGCATTTCCTTTGAAAAAATTAAGTGTCCAAACTACAGGTGGTGTAGCTTGCTTAACAGCCGGGATAATCCGCTGACTAGCAGACACTGCTACTAGGCACAAAGTATTTCCTGGGCTAGATGCAGTTAAAAATTTGTAATTAGATACTCTCGTTGGATGCTGAGAAAGCATTCCATAGAATCTCCTGGCACGCCATATATTATTCTCTTAAAAAGCTTGGGGTAGGGGTCTAGGGGACCCTTTTATAGCCAAATCATGGCCCTGTATCGCAATACGTCACCTAGGCTGAAGATAAATGGAACTGTAGCACCCTGAGGGCTCGTTTGCTACAGAGGTATTGCACCTCACCCAGAGGTGTGATATCTCACTCTCAGGTAAGGATGGAGTGTGGATCAGGACTCGACACCTGCATGCATTACACCACATTGCCATGGGGCAGGGCGACCAATATGCCCCTGAGATGGGCACGACAGTCCCTGTCCCTGGCTGGAGTGGGGGGAGGGAACACTGAGGAAGGGGAACCCTGTAGTGCAGGAGCAGGGAGGAAGCAGTTCCTGGGTGCATTGAGAAGGGAGTATAAAAGGTGGGCACCATCTTAGTTCAGTGCAGAGAAGTCTGAGCAGGGAGCAGGGGCTCTGCATGAGCTCTGCTCCGGAGGCGGGCCTAGTAACAGAGGCCCAGGCTTGGAAGAGGGAGAAGGAAGGAAGAGGAGCGGAGAAGGCTCCAGGAACGAGGAACGAAGGGATCCCAGGGGTGCGGATGGGCGAGTCGCCACCGTACGCCCGAATCCACCTGCGTGGAGGGGTCAGGCCAAAGGGGGAGACCGGTCCCCGAAACTAGTGGAGGCAGGAAACGACCCTCAGCTAGAAACCGGAGGCTGTGACATTTTATGTGTCGCAGCCCATCGCTACACCGCTAGGAAGGCACCACATAGGGTCAGGGAAACTGGCGCCAAGTTTACCAAGAGGAGGCCCGAGGCAGCCGGACAGAAGGGTTGGTAAGAAAGGCCAGACAAAGGACACACAAAGGGGGTCCTGTGAAGCGCTCCAAAGTTATGTGGGAGTTGTCTGAGCCCCTCACCTGGTGAGCACAGTACGACGTGGGCAGCCGTTACCTGCAGACGTGGTCTGGATAATAAGAACTGTGAGTAAAGGCCCTGAACTGCATCACTGTCTCCGTGTCGTTACTGCTGCTGCCCTTCACCATCACCCCCATCCTCCGCATACACTGCCCTGAGGCTATACTCCTCCTCAGCGGTCTGCCCTGCAGCGGCGGTTCACTCTTACCGCAATCCACGAGTGGCGTAGTTGGACATTTAAACATCAAAACCACATAAATAGTTCCGCCACTGGTTTGACCGCCCTGAGCCACGGAACCGGGTCGCCGCCACGGAGACTACAAACACCAGCATCCACCAAAAAGGGTCCGGTTCCGGGTGTCCCAAGGCCCAGGGGGTGCATCAGAACATTTTCATCACCTTTCACAATCACCAATGGGACAAGGCAGTGATGTCCTCTGTCCCCTCTCTTATACATCCTAGTGACCGAGCACCTGCTCTCATCAATTCGCCATAACCCCAATATTAGGTGGATTGAGGTGGGAGGCACCGAGTACAAGTGCTCTCTATTTGCTGATGATGTCCTAGTATATATCACTCAATCACATATATCCATCCATGCTGTTATGGCTGAAATAGATCACTTTGTTACATGGTCAAATTTTAAAATCAATGCAGCGAAGTCTGAGGCCCTCGATGTCTCCCTCCCAAAATCCATACAGGATTCCATCCAGTCCAACTTTCCCTTTGCCTGGCCCTCACAGGGTATCAAATACTTAGGAATTCCTATTCATAGAGACCTCTCCCATCTATGTTATCTTAATTTTGGGCCCTTTATTGAACAACTCCATACAGACCACGGTTGGCAAGTTAGAGCTGTAAGATTCACTAAGTGAACCACTGGTGTTTTGTGGAAAAGCACATGTACACTGTGTTCCAAATTATTATGCAAAAAGTGTTTAGGAGTGATAAGTGCTGGGGTGTGCACGCGTCTTCTTGTGCAAAGTGGCTTCGGAGAGAAGTGGCAGTTATTTCAGAGGCCATGACTAACATTCGTCTTCTTCTTCTCTTCCCACAGGTATATGCTCTGCATAATTCCCCTGCTCCTATGTATGCTGTCTGCTAATGCTCTGCTGACCCGTCTCTCTGGTATATGCTCTGCATAATTCCCCTGCTCCTATGTATGCTGTCTGCTAATGCTCTGCTGACCCGTCTCTCTGGTATATGCTCTGCATAATTCCCCTGCTCCTATGTATGCTGTCTGCTAATGCTCTGCTGACCCGTCTCTCTGGTATATGCTCTGCATAATTCCCCTGCTTCATCTGTCCCACTCCAATCAATATTCACATATGTTTCTTCTTTCCCCACTATATACCTTATCTGATTTTTAGAGGTGTTAAACTGCAGAGACTTGTGTCCTGGCTCTGTCTTTGATCACCCAGCCATCTCCTGTTCAAATGACCAGCTGTTAATTTATCCACAAGCCGTTCCCACAATGCCCTACACCTGATATAGTTTAATGTGGCCTATATATTTAGACTCTCTGTAAGGGGTGCACGCGTGCTGGGGTGTGCACGCGTCTTCTTGTGCAAAGTGGCTTCGGAGAGAAGTGGCAGTTATTTCAGAGGCAGTTAGTCAGGGCAGGAGTCAGGTAACCCACACTTTGACCACTTACTCTCCTTTAACTATGTTTCTGTTAGCTCTCACTTTTTCCTCTATAGTCCTCCACTTTCTAATAACCCCTCAAATCCCTACACCAAGTAAGAAACTCTTCATCTCTCCCTCTATTCTCCCCATTCATCTCACCTCCTCCTCCAAATTATTCCTCAGCATTCAATCCTGGATCTCCAAACACAGACAACCACCTCATGCTCTCTCTTGCTCCCACCTGCTAACACTTTCTCTGCTCCTCCTCACTGCTGGAGATATCTCTCCAAATCCTGGTCCTCCTCGCCATATCCCCACAGTCACTTCTACCTCCTATCCACGACCTTCCTCAAACTGTCGCAACCCTTCTAACCTCATACCCATCCAACTAATACCCACCTCCTCAGCTATACTAACAGGAGCTCTATGGAACGCTCGCTCTGTCTGCAACAAACTTTCCTTCATCCACGATCTTTTCATTACAAACAAACTCTCCTTCCTCGCCATCACTGAAACCTGGCTCACCCCCTCTGACACAGCCTCCCCAGCTGCCCTTTCATATGGCGGATTCCACCTTTCCCACACCCCCCGCCCCAATGGCAAACATGGTGGAGGCGTAGGTTTCCTCCTATCGGAACTCTGCGCTTTCACCAAAATCCCACTGCCACCCTCCGTTACACTCCCCTCTTTTGAGGTGCACTGTGTGCGCATCTATTCCCCCTCCAACCTCCAACTGGCCGTCGTTTACCGACCCCCAGGGCAAGCCACCACCTTCTTAGACCATTTCACTACCTGGCTGCTTCACTTCCTTTCCACTGACATCCCCACTATCATAATGGGTGACTTCAACATCCCCATTGACACTCCCCACTCGTCTGTCTCTAAGCTCCTATCCCTCACCTCCTCCTTTGGACTCACTCAATGGTCTTCCACACCCACCCACAAAGATGGCCACACACTGGACCTCATCTTCACCCGCCTCTGTTCCCTATCTAACCTCTCTAACTCACCACTCCCTCTCTCTGACCATAACCTCCTCACATTCTCTACCCTCTCCTCTCCGGGTGCACAATCCCCACTCCACAAACTCACACACCCTCGCAGAAATCTCAAACACCTTGACCTACACTCTCTCTCTGAATCCCTCCTTCCTCTCACAGACATAAATTCCTTGCACGATGCAGACGTTGCTGCTGCTTCATATAACACCACAATAGCTGCAGCTCTAGACTCGATCGCCCCTCTCACACACACCACACCTCGCACATTCAACAGGCAACCCTGGCACACTAAACTTACCAAAGAACTGCGCCGGGCCTCCAGGGTTGCGGAGCGGAGATGGAAAAGGTCTCACTCCATCGAGCACTTCATCGCATTCAAGCAATCCCTCACTAATTTCAAGTCCGCACTCACTACAGCAAAACAAACCTACTTCTCATCTCTCATATCCTCCCTATCTCACAACCCTAAACAGCTATTTAACACTTTCAACTCTCTCCTTCGTCCCCCAGCACCTCCTCCCTCTTCTCTCATCTCAGCCGACGACTTTGCCTCATTCTTCAAACAGAAGATTGACACCATCAGACAAAACTTTGGCCTAAAATCCACACAACCCCTCCTCATATCTACTCAACCATCCTCCTCCAAACCCCACTTCTCCACCATTACAGAAGGTCAAGTCTCCTCTTTACTCTCCAAATCACACCTCACCACCTGCGAACTTGACCCAATCCCATCCCACCTCATCACTAACCTCACCTCAGTCTTCATCCCAACCCTAACCCACCTCTTCAATCTATCACTAACAACCGGAGTCTTCCCCTCATGTTTCAAACATGCCGCAATCACACCCATCCTCAAAAAGCCCTCCCTTGACCCTTCCTCTCTGACCAGCTACCGCCCCATATCACTTCTCCCCTTTGCCTCAAAACTTCTAGAACAACATGTCCACCTTGAACTGTCCTCCCACCTCTCCTCCTGCTCCCTCTTCGACCGTCTACAATCTGGCTTCCGACCGCATCACTCGACTGAAACTGCCCTGACCAAAGTCACAAACGACCTACTAAATGCCAAATCCAAGCGACACTACTCCATCCTCCTCCTTCTGGACCTGTCATCTGCCTTTGACACAGTGGACCATTCCCTCTTACTCCAGATTCTCTCATCTCTTGGCATCACGGACTTGGCTCTATCTTGGATCTCCTCATACTTAACAGACAGGACATTCAGCGTCTCCCACTCACGCACCACCTCCTCATCTCGCCCCCTATCTGTCGGTGTCCCCCAAGGTTCAGTTCTAGGACCCCTGCTCTTCTCCATCTACACCTTCGGCCTGGGACAGCTCATAGAGTCTCACGGCTTTCAGTATCACCTCTATGCTGACGACACACAGATCTACCTCTCTGGACCCGATATCTCCTCCCTACTAACCAGAATCCCACAATGTCTGTCCGCCATCTCATCCTTCTTCTCCGACAGGTTTCTAAAACTCAACATGGATAAAACAGAGTTCATCATCTTTCCACCCTCTCATTCACATCCCCCATCCGACCTATCCATCAACGTCAATGGCTGTTCACTCTCCCCAGTCCCACAAGCTCGCTGCCTTGGGGTAACCCTGGACTCTGATCTCTCCTTCAAACCACATATTCAAGCCCTTTCCACCTCCTGCCGACTCCAACTCAAAAACATCTCCCGGATCCGTGCATTCCTCAGCAAAGACTCTGCAAAAACACTAGTGCATGCCCTCATCATATCCCGCCTCGACTACTGCAACCTCCTGCTCCGTGGCATCCCTTCCAACACTCTTGCACCTCTCCAATCTATCCTAAACTCTGCTGCTCGACTAATCCACCTGTCCCCCCGCTATTCCCCGGCCTCTCCTCTCTGTCAATCCCTTCACTGGCTCCCTATTGCCCAGAGAATTCAGTTCAAAACTCTAACCATGGCATACAAAGCCATCCACAACCTGTCTCCCCCATACATCTGTGACCTAGTCTCCCGGTACTTACCTGCACGCAACCTCCGATCCTCACAAGATCTCCTGCTCTACTCCCCTCTTATCTCCTCCTCCCACACTCGTATACAAGATTTCTCCCGTGCTTCCCCCCTACTCTGGAACTCTCTACCCCAACATATCAGACTCTCGCCGACCGTGGAAACCTTCAAAAGGAACCTGAAGACCCACCTCTTCCGACAAGCCTACAACCTGCAGTAAACACCACTGCACGACCAGCTCTACCCTCACCTACTGTATCCTCACCCATCCCTCGTAGACTGTGAGCCCTCGCGGGCAGGGTCCTCGCTCCTCCTGTACCAGTCGCTGACTCGTTTTGTTAAGATTATGTAAATGCTTTTGTTATGTATATCCCTATCACATGTAAAGCGCCATGGAATAAATGGCGCTATAATAATAAATAATAATAATAATAATAATAAGGGAAGAATTTGTTTGTTTGTCAGTTAAACTCATTGATGGTGATGTGTGTCAGCGCTCTTTATATCACTGTAAACAATTGCAGACACCTGTGCTAATTAGTTTGGCAGGTGTGTCCAATGAAAGGCAAGACTACTTAAGAAGGCTGTCCCACATTATTAAGCAGCCTACATTTTCTGCCAAAATGGGAAAGAAAAAGGATGTGTCGGCTGCTGAGAAGCAACAAATTGTGGAGTGTTTAGGTCAAGGCATGACTACAATCAACATTGTGCGATGATCAGGATGAAGTGTCTTGGCAATCAAGAAGTATGTAGCTGATTCACAGTACACACGTGTGCGTGCTGATAAGGGCAAATTGAGGACTCTTTCCTACAGGCAATTACGTCAGGTTAAAAGAGCAGTGGCAAAAAAGCCTTGTCATAGCAGCAGACAAGTTTTTGAAGCTGCTGGTGCCTCCAACGTCCCCCGAACAACAAGATGCAGGGTCCTTCAGAGGTTTGCAGCTGTGCATACGCCATCCTGTCGACCTCCTCTATCCACTTCACACAAGCAGAAACGGCTCCAGTGGGCCAAACATTACATGAAGACTGATTTCAAAACTGTTTTGTTCACGGATGAGTGCCGTGCAACGCTCGATGGTCCAGATGGATGGAGTGGAGGATGGCTGGTTGATGGACACCCCACGCAAACACGGCTACAGCGCCAACAAGGAGGAGGTGGAGTAATGTTTTGGGCTGGAATCATGGGGAGAGAGATTGTCGGCCCCTTTAGGATCCCTGAAGGGGTAAAGATGAACTCCATAATGTATGTGGAGTTTCTCAAACAGCACTTCCTGCCATGGTTCAAGAAGAAGAACCGTGTATTCCACAGCAAGATCATTTTTCTGCATGATAATGCACCATCTCATGCTGCACATAAAACATCTGCATCTCTGGCTGATATGGGCATAAAAGGGGACAAACTTATGGTGTGACCCCCATGCTCCCCTGACCTCTACCCCATTCAGAACCTCTGAAGCATCATCAAAAGGAGTGTCTATGATGGCGGGAGGCAGTTCACATCTAAGCAACAGCTCTGGGAGGGTATTCTGTCCTCATGCAAAACAATTGAAGCAGAAACCATCCAAAACCTGACAAATTCAATGGACGAGAGAGTTCAGAAGCTCCTTTCGAACAAGGGGTCCTATGTGAAAATGTAACATCACCTAGAATAAAGTTTTGAGTTGAAAACTGTTTGATTTCAGTTTCTAATAACCTGCTAATGCTTATAATTTCAAAAATGACCATTTTTTTGGTCTTTATTAAAATGAAAAGGTTGATCGAAAAGTTTGGGGGATCTAAGAGTGTGGCAACCCAGTAGTCAGGATTACTTAGAATTCAGACAATATGAGGGTCATGTTGCAGGTAGTGCAGCAAGAAGGCACTTATGTGTCTTGCGCATCTCGGAGCCCCAAAATTATTTTCCGGGCTAGATGCAGCTAAAAATTATTATTCATTTTAAATCTGGTGGAGCTTAGTATAGATGGCCTAATAGAATCAGTGCTGCACACTGCTACAAAGCCCAAATTATTTTCCAGCCAAGGTACAGATAAACATGATTAGTAATTTTAAATCTGGTGGAGCTTATTATAGATGGCCTAATAGAATCAGTACTGCACACTGCTAAAAAGCCCAAATTATTTTCCAGCCAAGATACAGATAAACATGATTAGTAATTTTAAATCTGGTGGAGCTTATTATAGATGGCCTAATAGAATCAGTGCTGCACACTGCTACAAAGCCCAAATTATTTTCCAGCCAAGATACAGATAAACATGATTAGTAATTTGAAAGCTTAAAACGGTTGGTGAGGTGATTTTAACCAATCATCAAGCTTTTACTCTCCCCAGGATGACACAGGGGTAGAAAAGTCGTTTCGGATCCATGATTTGTTCATCTTTGTGAACGTGAGTCTGTCTACATTATCAGTGGAGAGCCGCGTGCGCGTATCTGTCAGCACACCACCAGCAGCGCTGAACACACGTTCAGACAGAACGCTGGCTGCGGGGCATGACTAGATCTCCAAGGCGTAAGTGGCTAGCTCCAGCCATTTATCCAGATTGGAAGCCCAAAAAGAGCAAGGGTCCAGTGACATAGTCATGGCTTCAATGTTTATTTGGAGATACTCCTGTACCATCGTCTCTAAGCGTTGACTATGTGTCAGACTTCTTGTCTCCTGTGGCCTTGCAAAGGATGGGCTAAAAAAGTGGTGAAATGATTCCGCAAAATTGATGTTACCAGCATATACTGTGGTTCTGTTACGGTTTGAGTGCTGAACACTCGACGGTCCCACGGTTGGCAAGTTGGAACTGTGAGATTCACTACGTGCACCACTGGTGTTTTGTGGAAAAGCACATGTAAGATTCTGCAACAGTCTCTGCTGATACTCCTGCATGCGTGCATCCCTTTCTATCGCAGGAATAATTTCTGCAAATTTACTTTTGTACCAGATTATTTCTAATTCTCACAATTCGAGGGTCATGTTGCAGGTAGTGCAGCAAGAAGGCACTCATGTGTGTTGCGCATCCAGGAGCATCATGTCCCTGTGGTGTTGGTGGCGAGGTAACAATCATGCTTCCTTCCTCTGTCCTCTCCCCCCAACCTCACACAACAGAAATGTGATCAAGGTCTCCCTCATCTGATGAGTCTTCCATCAGTTCGTCCTCCACTTCTTCCTGGGCTCCTGCACCTTCCTCACTAGTTTGGCTGCTACCATGCGCCCTGGTAAAACCATCTCCCCCACCCTCACATGCCTGCCGTCTTGGTGCTGCCGACCGTCTGGACCTTGCAGATGTTAGCCCTTCCGCATACAACTCCTCCTCCTCTACTTCCTCCACCTCCTCTTGTGCCACCACCTGACTCCGAATTCTGTTTAACATGTGCTCCAGCATGTAAATCACCGGAATAGTCATGCTGATAATGGCATCGTCAGCACTAAATATCTTCGTCGCCATTTCAAAACTGTGCAGAAGGGTGCATAGGTCCCTGATCTGAGACCACTCCTCCAGCGTGATTTGCCCCACCTCTGGATCTCGTTGGCCCAGGCTATACGTCAGAACGTATTGCACCAGGGCTTGTCGGTGCTGCCACAGTCGCTGCAACATGTGCAGAGTTGAATTCCAAAGGGTAGGCACATTGCATTTTAGCCGGTGAAGTGGCAGGCCCAACGACTTCTGTAGAGATGTAAGTCGCTGAGCTGTGGGATGCGAACGGCGGAAGTGAGCACACAGCGACCGTGCCCTCTGCAGAAGGCCATCTAGTCCGGGATAGTGGGCTAAAAATTGCTGGACAATCAGGTTCAACACGTGAGCCATACAAGGCACCTGTGTGACATTGCCCCGGCGAAGGGCCGCACCCAGATTTGCAGCATTGTCGCACACGGCCTTCCCTGGTTTCAGGTCCAGTGGAGACAACCATTCATGAAATTGGTTCTCCAGAGCTGACCACAACTCCTAAGCTGTGTGACTCACATTTCCCAGACATTTCAAAGTAAAAACCGCCTGATGACGTTGAGCCCTACTGCCAACATAGTAAGGAGGTGTGCAGGATCCCTTCTGCACAGTTAGAAAGCTTGTGGCATGACCAGACAAGCATTGGGTGCAGGTGGAGGACCGAGAGGAGGTTGAGGAGGCCGAAGCAGTGGAGGAACTTTGAGATAAAGAGGATTGACGCACAACTCGTGGGGACGGCAAGACTTGGACCGCAGCCCCTTGTCCTGCTGTCACCATAGTTACCCAGTGCCCAGTCAGCGACATGTAACGCCCCTGTCCATGCCTACTCGTCCAAGTGTCTGTGGTGAAATGCACCCTGTCACACACAGAGTTTCTCAAAGAAGCGGTGATGTTGTGTGCGACATGCTGGTGAAGCGCAGGCACACCTTTCTTTGAGAAGTAGTGCCGACTGGGCATCTGGTACTGGGGCACTGCGACGGACATAAGGTCTCGAAAATCCTCTGTGTCCACCAGGCGGAAAGGCAGCATTTCTGTAGCCAAGAGCTTGCAGATGGTGAAATTCAACCTCTTAGCTTTCTCATGGCTAGGAGGAAATGGTCTTTTACTTGTCCACATCTGAGGGACCGAGGGCTGACTATTGTGCTTAGACGGGGTTGATAAGGGTGTCCCCGGCAAACTGCCAGTCTGTGAGGAAGATGCAGGCGGATATGTTAGGTTGCCTTCATCCAAAGGTGGTGCTATCGATGTCGGACAGCGCTCAACACCAGCTGGTGTTACCACCTCCAAAGAAAATGATGACCTGCCAATCACGCTGGCTGTTGCGGGTAAAGAGGTGGCAGGTCTGCGCCCCAAAAGAGGTGTGACTGCTGTCCCCCCAGTCACAGAGGATGAAGAGGCCGCGGATGCACAAGATATGGCAGACTGTGGTTGGCCCGGCCGGCTAGGCCGCATTGTAGCATAGTGAGCTTCCCACTGCAACTTATGCTTCATGTCCATGTGCCGGTTCATGCATGAAGTACTCAAACTATGTATTTTTTGGCCTCTACTTAGCTTTTGCTGACAAATGTTACAGATAACACGAGTTGGGTCATCTTTATCGATCTGAAAAAATGCCCAGGCTATGCAAGGCTTAGCACCCATGCGACCTGAAGAGCCACCACGACTTGTGGTCAGAGGCAGAGTTGTGTTTGAGGATGCAGTTGTTGACATGCTTCCAGTACTACGGGTCTGTCCAGGAAGGCGCAACCTGACCTCGTCGTCACTAGCATCCTCCTCCACCTCCTCTGCTGACCTCATCTCTTGGCTGACTGTGGGTTGACAGTAAGTGGGATCTCCAACCTTATCATCATCACCCTGTGCGTTATCACACCCATCGTCCTCAGAGCCAACCTGTTCCTGCCCTGAAAAAAAACTAAAGTTGTCGCTACAATCAGGTATTTGAGTCTAATCATCGTCTTCCTCATTGTCTCCACCAACAGGAGTTACAGTTTGGGAATGAGGGTCTACATTATGGTCAGAACCTTCTGCGTCTGGTCCTGGATCCGACTCATAAAGATTCTGGGCATCAGTGCAGATCATTTCCTCGTCTGGATTCAC